>NW_006408555.1:13525830-13538007 GCF_000296735.1 Chrysochloris asiatica
AGACGAAGCTTAGCCATCCAAGGAGCACTCTGGCTGCATTGATAAGACTAAAATTCACTCTCACAAATAAATAGGAAACTGGTTTTGGTCATCAGACTCAGTGGCTCCAGATGTTTTCCAGACACTCTTGCCTCACTTGGACTGTGCTGACCTTTTTGGTACTATTTTCATATCTGGTCTTCAACCTGAGATTTCAGCCTTAGTAAAGCAACTTTGATTAGACTGTGAAACCACCCTTGGGAGCTGATTAACTTAGCTTCCAAATCTTCCCAGATTCTTAAAGCCAAAAGGGTTTCTCTTGTTGTTGTTGGTATTAGGTGCATTCAAGTCAGTTATGACTCAGAGTGACCCTCTGCACAACAAAATGAAACTCTACCTGGTCCTGCACCCTTGTCACCTCTGCTATTACATTTGAGCTCAAAGCTGCTGCAACTGTGTTAACACATCTGGTTGGAGGGTCTTTCTCTTTTTCAGTGACCCTCCTCCTTCCCAAGCTAATGAATTCATGACCCCTTCATCTGCATCTGCAATAATTATAATCTCCCTGTTAAAAGAAAATTTCTAACCTTTCCAATGACTTAAAACTGGGTGTCTTGATTGTAGAAAAAAGTTGCCCATTAGCAAAATGAATGTTGTAAGTTAAAAGTAAACAGAAGACTGATACCATCCACTTCACATTAAAAAAATTTGACAGTCTGATTCAGAATGAAGGGGTTCCAGAGACAAAACAGGGATTTCTCCTGTGGTGGCACTTAATACACAAGGAGAAGGACTTTGTTTATTAATGGAGAAATTGACTAATTATTAATTGACCTTAAAGCCACCCTGTCTGTTGTTAACCCAATCTGTTTTCAAGGAGTTCTAAAACCTCAAAAGTAGTGGGAATCACTAAAGAGGAACAAACATTAATTCATTTCCAACCTGTTCCTATCTCTTGGTGCTACTGAATATTTACAATCCTTTTGTTTTGTTTTGTTTTCAATTCTGATATCCCTGACAATCTACTGGGAAGAGATCTTTTATCCAAATGGAATGGTTGTTGTTGTTGCTAAGTGACATCAAGTTGGTTCTGACTCATGGTGACCGTGTTGTAGGGTTTCTGAGGCTTTAAATCTTTGCAGAAGCAGGAAGCCTCATCTTTTGGCTGCAGAGAACTTGGTGGGCTTGAACCCCTGACCGTGTGGTTTGCAGCGCAGTGTTTATCCTATAGAGCTACTGTGCTCTATACAAATGGAATTACCATTCATAATTTAATGAAAAGGGGCAAGTATTAGTGAGTCTGCCTGATATTCCTGGATCAACAAAGACAGACTCTGAATTCGATAATATTCCGGGAGAAGCCATTTGCTCTGTATAAGCATTTGTAACACCTCTACAAAATCTGACTCAAGCTACCCTCTCAATCTTTCCCTCAGTTCCTAAATCTTATGAACCACCCAATGGTGTAAGTTGAGTTTTGTCAGCTGAGCCTATTAAAATTCAAGCATATTTATCTACACCTCTGCTAACAATTCCCCAGTAACCACTCAAATAAGAAGCAAAAGAAGGACTAACTCTCATCATTATTTCCTCTCAAAACATTTAATTATCTCTTGTATCAGTCCTTCTAGTTAAACAAACAAACAAATAGATGCTGAAAGTTTGTTTAAGACTGTGGGCAAACAACCATGTTGTTATTCCTAGATTTCCAGTAGTCCTTAATTCTCATTGATTATTTTTCATTGTCCTTTCGGATGCAATGCGTTTTATTGTTGTAGATCTTTGCAACACCTTTTTCAGCATTCCTGTGTATTCTGAAAGTCAGTATTTATTGACTCTCACCTGGGAAAATCCAGTATACCTGAATTTTTGTGCTCCTGAATTTACTGGCTCTCCAAGCTATGTTTCTCAGATCCTACAAGTGGACCTGCGGCCTTTACAAGCACATCCACACTGCTGCAATATGTTGATGACTTGTCAGTTTGCTCAACCTCCCAACAGGCCTGCCTTGATGACTGGGTAGCTTTATTAAAATACATGGTTGTTCCAGAAGAGCAGCGAGACCAGAGATGGAGGCAGAGACGATGACATGGAGAACAGCTGAGGACTCTAGATTCGTGGACAGAGAGAGACTGTGTGCTGGCAGCCAGAAGGCTGGCTTGCAAAATGTGCCCTTCAGTTGCTTAAATGATTATATATTCCTGCATGTTTTTGTGCATATTAAAAAAAAAAAAAAAATAGAACGGGGAATGGAGGCAAATACTGTTAACTGATAGTGCGTGGAGGGCATTGTAATCATTGCAATGAAACAAAATACAATTAGTTAAGTGCAAAACTGATGTTATGCGATATCAACTATAACAGTTCAAAATAAAAGCTTTGATTAAAAAAAATCTGACTGTTTGTGCATGTAATGTTCCACAGAAAATTTTAAATTAGTTCTGTCTTTTGTCAAATATTTGGGCCACCTAATTTCCATGGAACCTGTCTCTATTGATCCTAACTGTAAAAAAAAAAAACCTATTCATTCTTACACTGTGAATTTACTTGCTATGGCTTTTCTATCCAACCTCATCCTCATTTCTACAAAGTGACTGGGGGGAACCATGTTAATTAAGGTGTACAGGACTCTTAAGGCTCGCATTGGTTAGTTTTACCATCCAGCTAGGTTTGAAAGGAGCCATTTCAGATGTAAAAACATCCCAGGACCATCAGGAAGGAAGAGCATGAGTGGTCTGTGAAATCCCTACCTAGAAAAGTGGTGCTAGCAGAGGCAAAGGCAGAGTCGGTGACATGGAGAAACAGAGCAGCTAAAGGCTCTAGGCACATGTATTGAGTACCTATGAGGAGGCTGGCTTGAAGAATGTGCCCTTTGGACACTTAAAGTACCTTACTAACACTTGCCAGAGCAGCACAAAGGTTGAGGGACCACATGGCTGAGAGGCCAAACACAAGAGTGAGGCATGCCTATATTACGGCAGACAAGACATGTTCCTGACTGGAGAACTACTGCATCCAGAGATTTTCCTGATCATGAATTGTATCCTGTTCACTTTCCTAATAAACCCATAATTGTGAGTACTGTCTGTGAGTTCTGTGTGGTTCGTGCAATGGATTGTCAAACCTAGATCTGAAGGCAGAATGTGCAGGGGGAGGGACGGTTGATGTTAAAATAGGGTAAAGAATATTGTAGGGTGGAGGCATGTCTGGCCTCCATGTCACAGGTATTGGCCTTGGGTTGGTGTTGATTTTGAGTTTGATTCTCGTTCACACTTTCATACTTGTGAAGTCAGTGGAAGTTAGGCATGGTCCCCACATGGTTTTTGCATACACCCAAAACAAAGACACAACTACCGGAATTTCTAGGACTGTGTGACTATTACTGAACATGGATTCCTCATTTTTCTTTGTTGGCTTGACCTTTATGTTTTATATAATGAGCATGTAAAAGCCTTCAACCTGGATTAGAGGGCAGTGTTTGAAGTACTCAGATGCTCAATGAAAGGTCAGTGGGATGATTCCACCAGATGCTCCATAGAAGCAAGCTGTGGTACTCTACTTCTGTAAAGACCCTTTGAGACCATATGGGGTGGTTCTCCTCTGCCCTGTAAGGTCACAAGGAGCTGGAATCAGCACCATAGCAGTGCATTTGTTTGGAGCTGAAATCACTCCAGATGATACCAGATCAGTTAAAAGAGACCAGAAAGGGAGAGGGGCTGTATGCTGATGACTGGGGGTGAGGGTGGGGGAAGAGACAGAGCAGCTACAGGGCAGGCTTGTAGGGTCTACCCTTTGGTTGGTTGATGATGCATGGAGGGGATTGTAACCATGGCAATGAAACGATATACGATAAGATGAATGTAAAATTAATGTTCTCCCATGTAAATTATCACATAATTCACAATAAAACATCAATAAAATAAAATAAAATAAAGGCCTTAATAAAAATACCCACTCTTGGTTTTCCTATTCAGCCCAGAGACTGTTCCCTATTTGTACACCAAGTATCTGGAAATGCTTGGTGTATTAACTAAAAAACACGAAGACAAATAAGGCCTATAGGTTATTTTTAGCACAACTTGACTTTGTAGCCTGGGGATACCCTCCCCTGGCTTAAGGCTATGGCTGCTACTGCCAAACTCGACTTGACTCTTAAACAACACAGGTTTGAACCTCAAAGGTCTATTCATACATGGATTGTTTACAATAACTATATTGGAAATCTGTGTGTGTGATTTGTGACAATTTATAAAAACTCACAAATAAATCATATAGCTGAGAAACGTCAAAACATTTTTTTTTTTTAATTAGGGATGTCATGAATGCATAAAATGCATGTAGATACTCACCTATTTTTATAATTTGCTACCTTAAGACAGCATGAGGGCCAGTGGAAAAAAGAAAGGGAAATTTGTAAAGCCACCGCTACAGCTATACCAGCATGTGAAAAACCTTGTACTTTCTGTGAAGTAACTTTTAATTTCAGATTGAAAAGCAGCGTCATATTGCTGTTAGATGCAGTCTAGTTAGAGACCCCTTTCATTCTGATTTTGTTTTGTTTGTGAATGGTTCTTATTTAAAACCTAACTCTACTATTTAAAGCTTGATTCACTGTAAAGCTGGATAAGCTATTACATCTCCAACTGACAGGCTTTAAAGTTGTGCTCTCCTTGAAGCTACTTCAATATTGTTGTTGCTGTGTGTGGTAGAGTCAGGTCTGACTCATAACAAACTGTATAGGGATTCCAGGTGTGGCTGGTGGGTATGAACTGCTAAACCTGTTGTTACCAGTCCAGTGTTTATCCTACAGTATCACTCCAACAAGCAATTAATTTCTTTACTAGAGCTTGAATTAGGAGCCCTGGTGGCATTGCAGGGTAAACACTAGGCTACTAACTGCAATGTTGTTAGCTTAAACCTACTAGCCATTCCGCACCATCACTCGTCTGTCAGTTTGTCATAATGTGTGTTGTGTTGTCATAATGTTGGCTTGTGTGTTGCTATGATTCTGGACACTATGGCACCAGTAATTTAAGTCACCCACAGTGGACAGGTTTCAGCTGAGCATCATGAAGACAGATTAGGAAGGAGAAACTGATTACTTCTAAATAGTTAGTCACTGAAAACCTTCTGAACAACAGTAGAACCCCGTCAGTACCAGATGATTGAATACTGAAACATGATGAAGAGCACCAGAATACTGTCAGACATAGTGCCGGAAGATGAGTCCCTCAGGCTAGAAGGCACTCAAAATGCAACTGGAAAAGAGCTGCCTCCTCAAAGTAGAGTTGACCATGATGAAGCAAATGGAGTACATTTGCTGATGGGGCATAAATCAAAATGAAGAGAAGCTGTAAACAACCATTAATAATCGGAACATGGAATGTACACAATATGAATCTAGGAAAATTGGAAATAGTTAAAAATGAAATGGAACACATAAAAGCATCATTATCCTAGGCATTAGTGACCTGACATGGACTGGGATTTGCCATTTTGAATCTGAAAATCATATGGTTTATTATGATGGGAATGATAAATTGAAGAAGAATGGTGTCACATTCATCATCAAAAAGTATGTATCAAGATCAGTCATGAAGTACAACACTGTCTGTGACAGGATAATATCCATATGCCTACAAGACCAGTTAATGCCACTTTTATTCAAATTTATGCACCAACCAATAAAACCAGTGATGATGAAATTAAAGAATCATATCAACTTCTTCAGTTAGAAATTGATCAAACATGCAATCAAGATGTAGTGATAATTACTAGGGATAAGAAAGAAATTGTTGGAAACAAACAGGAAGGATCAGTAGTTGGAAAATATGGCCTTTGTGACAGAAACAATGCTGGGGATCACATGATAAGAATTTTTTAAGACCAATGACTTCTTCATTGCAAATACCTTTTTTAACCAACATGAAAGACACATGGACCTCACCAGATGGAATACACAAAAATCAAACTGAGTACATGTGTGGAAAGTGACGGTGGAAAAGCTCCATATCATCAGCCAAAACAAGGCCCGGCAGACTGTGGAACAGACCATCAATTGCTCATCGGCAAATTCAGGCTGAAGCTGAAACGAATTAAAACAGACCACAAGAGCCAAAATATGCGCTTGAATATACCACACCTGAATTCAGAGATCATATGAAGAACTGATTTGGTGCAGTAGACATTAAAGACTGAAGTCTGGAAGAGTTAAGTGATGGCATCAAGAACATCCTATAAGAAGAAAGCAAAAGGTCAGTAAGAAGACAAGATGAAAATGGATGCCAGAAGAGACTCTGAAACTTGCTCTCCAGCACAGAGATGCTAAAGTAAATGGAAAAAGTAAGGAGGTAAAAGAGCAAAATAGAAAATTTCAAAAAGCAGGTCGAGAAGACAAAGTCGATTTATTATAATGAAATGTGCAAAGACCTGGAGTAAGAAAACCAAAAGGGAAGAACATGCTCAGCATTTATCAAGCTGAGAGAACTGAAGAAAAAATTCCACCCTTGGCTTGCAGCACTAAAGGATTGTAGGGACAACACATTTAATGATGTAGAAAGCATCAAAAGAAGATGGAAGGAATACCTAGAGTCACTGTACCACAAGGAAATGGTCGATGTTCAACCCTTTCAAGAGGTAGCATATGATCAAAAGCCAATGATCCTGAAGGAAGACATCCAAGGTGCAGTGAAGTCACTGGCAAAGAAAAAGGCAACAGGACTAGATGGGATACAATTTGAAATTTTTCAAGAAAGTGAGGCGGCACTGGAGGCACTCACTCATCTATGTCAAGAAATTTGTAAAGACAACTACCTGGCCAACTAACTGGAAGAGATTCATATTGGTGCCCATTCCAAAGAGATCTGACTCAATAGAATGTGGAAATTATCAGATATTATCATTTGATATTCTATGTGAGTAAAATTTTACTAAAGATAATGCAAAAACAGCTGCCACCATACACTGACAGAGAACTTCCAGAGGTTCAAGCTGGATTCAGAAGAGAGCGTGGGACGACGGATATCATTGCTGACCTCAGATGGATCTTGGCTGAAAGCAGAGAATACCAGAAAGATGTTTACCTGTGTTTTACCAACTACACGAAGGCTTTCAATTGTGTGGATCATGACAAGCTCTGGATAACCTTGTGAAGTATGAGTATTCCAGAACACTTAATTGTGCTCATGAGCAACTTGTACATAGACCAAGAGGCAGTTGTTCGAACAAAATAAGGGAACACCCAGTGATTTAAATTTAGGAAAGGTGTGTGTCAGGGTGGTATCCTTTCACCATTATTTATTCAATCTATATGCTGAGCGAATAATCCTAGAAACTGACTTATGTGAAGGAAAACATGGCATCAGGATTGGAGGAAGACTCATCAACAACCTGCAATATTAGGATGATACAACCTTGCTTGCTGAAAGCTAAGAGGATGTAAATAAAACATTTACTGATGAAGATCAAAGGCCACAGCCTTCCATATACATTGCATCTCAGTGTAAAGAAAACAAAAGTCCTCACCACTGGACCAATACACAAAATTCATATATACGGAGAAAATACTGAAGCTGTCAAAGACTTCATTTTGCTCGGAACAATAATCAACACTCACAGAAGCAGCAGCCAAGGAATCACACGATGTATTGCATTAGGCAAATCTGCTGCACAAGACCTCTTTAAAGTATTGAAGTGCAAAGACATCAGTTTAAGGGCTAAAGGGCTAAGGTGCACCTGACCCAAGCCATGGTATTTTCAATAACCTCACATGCATGCAAAAGCTGGACAGTGAATAAGGAAGACTGTAGAAGAACTGATGCATTTGAGTTATGGTGTTGGAGGAGAATACTAAAAGTACCATGGACTAGCAAAAGAACAAACAAATCTGTGTTGAAAGAAGCGCAGTCAGAATGCTCTTTGGAAGCCAGGATGGCCACACTTCATCTCTCATACTTTCAACATATTATCAGGAGGGACCAGTCAGTGGAGAAGAATGTCGTGTTTGATAAAGCAGAAAGTTGGAAAGAAGAGATGTGTTATCATAGTGGTGGCAGCGATGGGTTCAGGCACAGCAACGACTGTGAGGTTGGCCCAGGACTGGGCAGTGTATAATTGTGTTGTGTATAGGGTTTCTATGAGTCAGTACCGACTCAATGGCAGCTAACAACAACAATAACAACAACACACAAGAGAAAGATGAGGCTTACAGCGTGAAAAACCCTGCACAGGGTCACTGTGAGATGGAATCAACTTGATGGCAGTCAGTGGGAGAGTTTCAGAGCTTCAAGTGCTTCAAGACAACTTAATTAATATTTTTATAGACAGCAGACATTCTTTTGGAATGATCCATGATTTTAGCATGTTATGAAAATAAAAAGGATTAGTAATCTTTTCTGGAAATGGCTATAAACAAGAGGAACTATAGTAGCAGCCTTTCTAGATGCTCTACTCGTTCCTCTGAAATTGTTGTGATTAAAAATAATATAAGTTCACCAACCAAAAGGAATACCTCAAATTCAAGAAATGAAAGGAAATAATCTTGCTGGTAAGATCAGCCAAATAAGTTCCCTTCTGTACTTATGATAATGAACAAATTGGTCTTATGGGTATACTCCAAACCTTCATGAATTAATTTTAGAAAAAATTTCAAGGTAACAATAATTAGCCCAAACAGATGAAATTGTTGTTGTTAGGTATCGAGTTGGTACCGACTCATAGTGACCTTATACACAGCAGAACGAAACACTGCCCGGTCCTGGGCCAACCTCACAAATGTTGCCACGCTGGAGCCCACTGATGATGCCACTTTGCCAATCCATCTCGCTAGGGGTCTTCCTCTTTTTCTCTGACCCTCCACCTTACCAAATATGTTATCCTTCTCCAGTGATTGGTCCCTCCTGACAGTATGTCCCAAGTATGAGAGACAAAGTTTGGCTATCCTGGCCTCCAAGAAGCATTCTGGCTGCACTTCTTCCAACAGAGATCTGTTGGTTCTTTTGGCAGCCCATGGCACTTTCAATATTCTCCTTCAACACCATAACTCAAAGGCATCAATTCTTCTATGGTCTTCCTTATTCACTGCCCAGCTTTCGCATGCATATGAGGTTATTGGAAATACCATGAGATTAAGGCATGGAAAAAGGCGAACCATTACCAAGATCCAACGACTAAATTGTAGACTGCTCCTAATAATTTCCTGGGGTCTTATAGGCTATGTAGAATAAGCACTAGATCAGGAACCACAAGGATCGCAGTTTGAGCCCACCATCTCCATGGGAGAAAAATGAGACTTTCTGCCCCCACAAAGATTTACAGCCTTGGAAACCCTATATAGGGTCACTATGAGTTGGAACCAACTTCACAGCACTTGACAACATTTTTTTTAATAAGCATTTTTTTTGTCCATTTTTAGATAGATTTCTATAATCATTAAGCAATTACATAGCTATCATAGAAATCAAATTGCCTGCGGTGTCTGGCTCATTGTCAATAATTTTAACACCCAAACTCAAACAAAGAGGAGCCTGTTTGTACAATTAAGTCAACTTAAAAAGTATTGAGTTATCAGCCTGGGAAACAGACCAATGTTCTCGAAAGCCTTCTGGAATTCTGATGTCTTTCTGAAGTGAGCACCTCTGAGAAATATGCATTTACCACCTTTATTTAATAAAGCAGCTACCTAATGGGAAAGTATTCAGAGAACTTGACATAGGCTAGGTTCCTGTGAATTTTTATATTTTCAGAGAAACAGAAACAATCATAGTTTTTTCTTTGGGGGATAATGAAGCTTGCTTTGAAATACAGGCATATCAAAAGAGAACCCGGAGGCAAAGGAGACTCTGCTTTGTAAGAAAGGGATCTAATTTGGGAAGCAGGAGACAGCACTCCATGGTCATACAGGTCTGAAGATACTGACCTTCTGGTGATAAGAGGGTATTATTTCTGTAACTGCAGGAGACCGAGCACACAATCTGAGAGGCAAACAGATTTGCAATTTACATTTGTACTTTGAGATGACAAATCTGAGAGGTGAAAATATAGCCTTCCTTCGAGCTAGTCTACCCAGGGAAACTACAGCCTAGGAGAAGAATTAGATGTCGTTAGCCGTAGAAATGATAACTTCAGATATTGTGCAGTGCTCAGTACCTGGGAAGGGTAGGCGATAGGAGAATCAAATAGGAAGATGCATTCGAGCACTAAATAGAGATGTTAAGAAAAGCTTCCAGCAGATGAAGTTATTACTCACCTGATGGGCTGCTCTATCTCAGATCACTGGATACACCTTAAAATGCAAATTGCTCCTTTCTAGATAGGGCCGATGTGTATGTGGTTTTTTTGTGTGTGTGTGTGTTTTTTTTTTCTTTTCTTTTTCTTTCTCTATTCATGGGACTGAAGATAACTTTGACTCTCTATCCAAGCCCCTGCTTTTCAACTCTCTGAGGTCCCAAATAAAGGTAAAGTTATTTTCATCTCTTTCCCCTGGAGCTATTATTATGCCATATGACCTCACACTCAAAACCTAATGATAAACAGCTGAACTCTATGAAAATGAAACTTCTCTGAGACACAGATGAAAACATATTTGCTATGTTAATCAATTCTCCAAGATCAGGGATCTGCATAACATTGAATAATTATTCCAGTTGGCAAAGCCCACACCCTATGCCGCACCCCGAAATTTGTCATTCTTATTTAATACTCAAGTTTGCTTTCATAAGTATTGCATTATTTATTTTTTTTCTTCAGCCTCTCAGAATGATAAATATTTAGGTATTTGAATTGCTAAAACACCTGTCTGTTATTGCTGTTGCTTGCAGCGCATGAGGAGCCCAGGTGAGGCGCTGAAGGTCAATGCGCTGGACTGTGAGGTTGGTTTGAACTGCAGTAGCTATGAATCCAAACCGACTTGATGGCCCTTCACAAGAACGACAACAGTTGCTCTTGAGTGGGTTTTGATTGTGGAGACTCCATGCACAACATAACAAAAGGCTGATCAGTCTAGTACTAATTTGCATCTTATTCACTATATTATTATTGAAAGAAGAAGTCCAAGAAACATACAAGGCTCTAGGAATTCACAAAACACCAAGTGAAATATTGAAGCGCTCACTCTATGTCAAGAACTTTGGAACCCGTATTTGTTCTCATTCCTAAGAAAGGGGACACAATAGAACGCAGCAAATATCAAATCGTATTGGACTTCTGGTATGGCACTGTAGGATAAGCACTGGACTGTGAACCAACCACAACGCTGGTACTTCAAACCCACCAGCGGCTTCTCAGGTCACTATGGGTCAGAACCAATGGCACTTAACATCATTAATATTTCTGTTGTTGTTAAGTGCTATCAAGTTGATTTTGACCCAATAGCGACCCTGTGTAGGGTTTCCAAGGAGCAGCTGGTGAGCTTGAACTACTGACCTTGCAGTTCAACCAACTTTACAGTCTGACGCATTAGCCCACAGAGCCACACCAGGACTGCAACATTACATACAAGAAAAATTTTGCTAAAGATAATTGAAAATTTTGCTTAAGATGATTTGTAGCAGTATACTAACAGGGAACTGTCTAAAATTCAATCAGGATACAGAAGAGGACATGGAGTAAGGGTATCTATCATTGCTGACGTCAGATGGATCTTAGCAGAAAGCAGAGAATGCCACAAAGATGTTTACTTGTGTTTTACTGATTATGCAAATGCATTCAACTGTGTAGATTATGACAAATTATGGATAACATTGCAAAGACTGGGAATCCCAGAACACTTCATTGTGCTCCTGTGAAATCTGTATACAGACCAAGAGCCAACTGTTCAAGCAGAGCAAGAGAATACTGAACGGTTTGAAATCAAGGAAAGTATGTGTCAGACTTGCATTCTTTTACTATATTTACTCAATCTGTATGCTGAGCAAGTCACCCAAGCTGGACTATATAAAGAAAAAGACGAAGGCATCAGGATTCATGGAAGGTTCACTATCTACCTGAGGTATGCAAATGACACAACCTTGTGCAAAAGGGAGGAGGACTTGAAGTACGTTCTGATGCAGGTCGAAGAATGCAACCTTCAGTGGGGATTATACAATAATGTAAAGAAAAGGAAAATCCTCACAACTGGACCAATAGATAAAAATCACAATAAACAGATGCAAGATTGAAGTTATCAAGAATTTCATTTTACTTGGATCCACAATCAATGCT
>NW_006408555.1:13538687-13564299 GCF_000296735.1 Chrysochloris asiatica
CTTGGAGAAGGACATTATGTTTGGTAAAGTAGAGGGTCAGCTAAAAGGAGGAAGACCCTCAATGAGTTAGACTGGCACAGTGGTGGTAACAAACAGAACAATGATCTTGAGGATGGCGCAGGACTGGGCAGTGTTTTGTTCATTTGCGCATGCGGTTGATATGAGCTGGAAGGGACCGAGCATCACTTAACAGGAAACAGTGCCATCTTCACAATGGTAAGCTCAATGTTGTAGCCACTGTGAATTCTGAGTGCCTTCCAGCACTACAATGGACAATGTTCAGCTGGGATCCATACAATTTTCACTGGCTAATTTTCAAAAATAAGACTGCCAGACCTTTCTTTCTGGTCTTAGTTAGGAAGCACCAAGGAAAACTGTCTACCATTAGTGATCCTTTTGGTATTTCAAATACTGTTTTAATTAGTGAATGCTGCTCCGTGAGAAATACCCAAGTGGGTGTCTTGAACAAACAGATGGGTTTTCTCATAGTCTTAGGAGGCTAGAAGTCTGACTCGAGAGGGCTGGTTCTAGAGGAAGGATCTCTTTTCCTCTTCTCTCTCGAAGGTCCTTGTCACTTCTATATCCTGAGTTCGTTATCTTTTTCCCTATCCCCTTGCCTAACTTGCTCCTTTTATGACTCAAAATACAGCTTTCACTAACACTGTCTAACAAAACTGAGAAAACTCATTCCCAGTCCTGCGCCAACCTCGCAAATGATATTTTGAGCCATTATTAAAGCTACTCTGTCAATCATTCTCATTGAGGGTCTTCCTCTTCTTCACTGACCCTCCACTTTACCAACTATGATGTCTTTCTCCAGGGACTAGTCCTTCCTGACATTTCCAGAGTAGGAGAGGTGAGGTCTCAGCATCCTCACTTTTAAGGAGGATTCTGGTTGCGTTTATTCAAAGACAGACTTATTTGTTTTTACGGCAGGCCATGGAGTTCTGGTGTAGTCCTGTGGGTGAATGTGCTGGACTGCAAAGTCGGTTTAAACGGCAAGGTTAGCAGTTCGAGCTCACCAGCTGCTCCTCGGAAACCTTATATAGGGCCACTTGGGGTCATAACAGACACAAAGGCACTTAGCAACAACAACAACAACAAATGGCAGTCCATGGTACTTTGAATATTTTTTTCCAACACCATAATTCAAATACTCATTCTTCTATGGTCAGAAATACCATGGCTTGGGCTGGTGGTGGTGGTGGTTATGTGCCGTGGACTCGGTTCCAACTCATAGCGACCCTGTACAGGGTTTCCGAGGCTGTAAATCTTTACGGGAGCAGAAAGCCTCATCTTTCTCCTGGGGAACAGCTGGTAGTTTCGAACTGCTGACCTTGTGGTTTGCAGCCCGATTCGTAACCACTACACTACCAGCGTTAGACACAACTTAGTCCTCACGGTAACATACTTTAAACAAGTCTTTGGCAGCAGATTTGCCTAATGCAATATGTTGTTTCATTTCTTGATTGCGGCTTCCGTGAGACCTGATTGAAATGAATCCTCAATGAAGTCTTTGACAGTTTCAATCTTTTCTCCATTTATCATGATGGTATTTATTGGTCCAATTGTGAGGATTTTCATTTGCTTCATACTGAGGTGAATCCATATTGAAGGCTGTATACTTTGATCTTCATCAGTAAATATTTCAAGTCCTCTTCGCTTCAGGCAAACAGGGTTGTGTCATCTGCATATCACAGGATATTAATAAACAGGATGCCATATTTTTCACATAATCTACTTTAATTATTTGCTCAGCATACATGTTGACTAAGTGTGGTGAAAGTATTCAACATGAACAGGAATCTTCCCTGATTTTTAAAAATCAGGAAATCACAGATATGGGGGTTAGAATTCGCAACACGTATTCGGGGGGTGGGTGGTGGGTGGGGGGGTTCTTGTTGTTGCTAAGTGCCATCAAGTTGGTTCCAACACACAGTGACGCTGTATAGGGTTTCCAAGGAGCAGCTAGTGAGCTTGAACCGCTGACCTTATGGTTCAAACCGACTTTCCAGTCTAGCACATTAACCTACTGCGCCACTCCAGGAGCACAGCTTCCCTCACCATGCTGTTGTTGTTGTTAAGTGCCTTGTAGTTAGTTCTGATTCATAGAGACCCTGCATAGGGCCTCAGAGGAGTGGCTGCTGGGTTTGAACTACTGATCTTGTGGTTCCAACCAACTTTGCAGTCCAGTGTGTATCCTACAGCACCACACCAGGCCTCCCTAACCTAGTAACAAGCTATCACAGTATGACAAACTGACAAGATGGGTGGCGGTAACAATGCCTAGCTAGTTCATCACATTTCCTAGATTCTAAGATCCTACCAATTACAATGCACTTTAATGTACTTCATAACATTTAGGGGGGAAATAAACTATGAAATAAAAATCGACAATAGGCTTGAATTTGGGGTAAAAAAAAATCCCAGGGAGAGATACACATGATTTTGAATGCATAGTTTACACTAGAAATCAGGGAATTACCTGTAAAACCCCATTTCTAGCTTCTTTGCAATGTGAGAAGATCTGGCTTTCTGGTCCAGGGCCAAGTCTGGGCTTGTCCTCTTGGGCTTGGACTTGGCTTCTGACCTGCTTCCCACACTGCCTTTCGTCTTGAATGCAGTTGGCTGACACTGAGATGGCTTGTCTGATCCCTGTTGGGGTTTTGAGTGTCTCACCTCAGCATTGTAAGAGGCAGAGTCCTGTATTCAAATATTGATATACTCTCTCTGGAGCACTTCACATTGCCCTACTGCTACCATAGGAACTCAGGGCTGTGTGGTATTTAGAGGACATCCTAGTCATCTGAACTTGACAAAAATAATCTCTCTCTTTAAGAACAAAATCCTTTAAGGAGAAAAAAAAGATCCTAGAGCTGCAGAATTCTCAAGTGGGTGCCAAGTTTTGTTTTCTGTTATATATGAGGATGGCGCCAGATGGGGCAGTGTTTTGTCCTGTTGGGCATGGGGTCGCTGTGGGTTTGAACAACAACTATATGAACTTAACAGTTTTTCCAAGAATCTCCTACACATCAATACTTTTGGGGGGAAGAAACATGTTCAGAGTAGCAATGTCAGCAACAGGCAGGAAGTAGGAGAGAACGCATGTCAGTCTTAGGGAGAATGAAAAAATAAGTATATCGCCGTCCTGGTCAATAGTGACAATGAATAAAATATGAGAGTAAGTTGGAAAGTATTTCAACAAAGTGATAGAAACCTTCATTAAGCAAAAATATCAAAACGTCAACCTATTGCTTCTCCCTATGTCATCCATCTCGGTCTACACACTTCTGAAGGCAATGTTTCCATCTCACTAAGCCTCACTGATGGCACAGAGTCCGTGCTGCAAACCCTCAAACCACTCCATGGAAGAGAAAGCAATCTGCTTCCATAATGACTAGCAGCCTCGGCCACCCTGTGGAGCAGTTCTCCTCTGTCCTACACCGTCACTAGGAGGTGGAATGGACATGAGAACAGTAGGTTTCGGCCTGGGATTTAACCATTCTCCCAGTACTTATGTGCTCTTCGATTTATACCACACCAGAAGGGCACCTAAGCACCTACAAGGGACGCAAATCTTCTTCCTTTCCAAGGCTTTTTAAATTTTGAAAACAAAAAAGTCTGAAGGGTTAAGGCCAGGGCTTTAGGATGAATGGGGTAAAGTATGCTAACAAAATTATCGTAGAAGAGTCCTTGCTACTTTTGAAGAATGAGCAAGTGCATTGTTGTGATGGAAAAAAAAAAAAAAGTTCTTATTCCTCAGCATAGCTTTCCTGGTTTTTTTCCTCAATTTTCTGAACACTTCTAATAAGCCCCGATGACTATTCTGTGTCCTTGGAGAAAATCTATCAAGATGACCTCTTTGAAGTTCCCTAAAACCATTACCATAGCCTTCTGAACTGACCTTGAAACCAACCAGCCCAGTAGATGCCCTCAGAAGCACCTACTTGGACGTGTCCATAGCTTATCATCATCAACTCTAAGTTACCCTCACATCTGCTAACTGGTCTCAGATCCAACTGAAGACTCTTTCCTGACCACGGGCAAATGTGACGACTCACTAACAACGAACTGATTTGATTGGACCTTATTTTGGAAGGCACCCAAACAAGATGAAGACAAAGGAATTAATGAGACAATGTGTCTGCACCCATCCATTGATCACAGAAAAGTGTTTAAACACATTTCATTTTGAATAAACCATGTGTGAACTGGAACACTAGTGCCAATACTTTTTGACTTTTACCCTCATACCATCTGGGAGGACATAGAGCATGACGTTAGTATTCGTTCAAATCAAAGTGATAAAACATAGATAGATGTATGTAATATTCAATTTATATGAATTTCAAAATTATATACAACTAAAAGTATTATCATTAATGAATCTGTGTATATTGACTGATGCCTCAAAATAAAAGAAAGTTAGTGTAAACATTTGAGTGTAATGGCCCCTTCCTCACTGGTCCATGGAAGGACACGCTTCAAAATGACCAGTGCTAATTTTTTTAACTTGATGGTGTAGGAGGTGAGGGTATCTGTGTCTTCCTTTTAGTAATTTTCTTATACTTTAAAAGTATGTTCGGCATATGCATAATGTAGAGATTTTTGTGTATTTATACTATCCACACACATTAGTAAAAAACATCAATTAGTGAAGGTTGATTTAGATTTAGCATGGGCTATTACTCCTTGAGATTGTTTTCCTCACTCAGTGTTTACGTAACTCAGGGACTGAATTGCTTTTGAAATAGACTTTCTCAAACTTAATTTGGTTGGGAATAAACACTTTTGACAATATTGCACAGTATTACTTCTCCAAGACGAATCTCCTAGAAGGCCTGCTGTAACTTCTAATTGTCTAAGAAGAAAACGCTGTCCTTATAGCAGCACTCACTGTGAGGCGATGACAAAGTCAAAATAGCCTCAAGTTATTTTAGCCAGCTAACATCGTGACAAGAATCATGGACTCGGAGCAACCACTCCTTCTGACCCCTGTCTGCTAGAATTCCATCAGATCCATATGAAGACTCTTTCTTGACAAAGGACTGAGGTGACTCGTCACTGATCATGAATGTTCCCCGTGAACACCTTTCTCCAACATTCCAAACCGATGCTAAGACTCGCTTCCCATTCACAGTCCCTACTCACTGGGTAGAAGCTCTACTCTAAGCTTGACCCTCTGAGAAGGCTGGGCCCCGGGTATCTCTGCCCTGGCTCCATGTTAACATGGACGTTTCATACTCACATTATACATATGCTGAACGTATTTGTGTACGAATAATAAGAATAATATTCAAAGGAAAACACAGGCACTCCCCAGCTACCCTTTCCAGCTCATGAAATTTGCACTGGTCCTTCTGAAATGTTTCCTTCCATTGACCAATGAGGAAAAAGGCATTACACTAAAATGTTTTCACAAGCTAAAATGACGAGGTGCTACCAGCCAGCCAGCTCCTGCTCTTAGAGTAGGTTATGACACAGAAGTCCACTGTGCTTGTCCCCATCTACAGTGCAGAGCACAGAGGTTCTACTCTATACTCTGCACAGTAGAAAAGAGGGTCCTTCAGGAGAAAACAAATGACACCAGACAGTAATTCAGAGGGACAAAAAACAGCCAAGTGACCGGGTAAAAGTAATTATGTAGGTAATTACAGAAGACAGCATAATTGTTTATTCTTCTTTTTCTCTTAACTGATTTAAAGCTTAATTGCATCAAACCATTAGGCAAAAAAAAGAAATAAAATTCACACAGATTGAAATAAAGAAGCAAGTCCATCTATTCAAACAAGATATGATCTTGTGTGTAGAAAATTCTAAGGAATCCCTGGAAAACGATTAAATAATATAGTTTAATAAGGAAGCAAGATACTAGAACTATATTCATAAATCAACCGTGTTTTTATACACTAGCAAAGAATGGCCCAAAAATGAAATTAAGAAAACAATTCCATTCACCGTGGGAATTAAATTTCTAGGCATAAATCTAACATAAGACATGTAAAATGTGCACACTGAAAACTATAAAATATCATTGGAAGAAAGTAGAGATGTTCCAAATGAATGTAAAGATAATTGGCATTTGTGGATCAGAAAATGTGAATCAGACTCCTATCAAAATTCTACTTGCATTTTGCGCAGTTGAAAAGTTGATCTGAAAACTCATGGAAATTCAATAGGCCCAGAAGAGCAAAAGCAATCTTAAAATGAACAAGAGAGTTAGAGGGCACCTCCTTCCTGATTTCAAAACTCACGAAAAGACTACAGTAATCAGAACAACATAATATCAACAAAAGGACAGACATACGTATCAATGGAAGACAACTGTGGTCCAGAAACAAACACTCACATTTATATTCAACTGATTTTTAACAAGAGTGCCAAGAGAATCCAATGGTGGAAAAGCAGTTTGAAATTTTCAACAAACTATGTGGAAACAATCAGCTATCCACACCCAAAGTAACACAGTTGGATCCCTACCTCACACCTTATACAAAATTCATCAGTTGTAACTGTTACATTCTTAAAAGAAAAAAACAGGAGTAAATCCTGTGACTTTACGTTTTGTAATTCTTTCTCAAAAGCACAACAAAGTCTAGATAAATTGGAATATTTTACAACATGTGTGCTGCAAATGATACCATCAAGAAAGTGAAAGTACAACCCACAAAGTATGAAAAAATATTTGCAAATCATTTATCTGATGAGGGCCCTCTGTGTATACACCAGCACACCAAACATAGGCACACTAACTACACACACAGAAAGTATATTAAAAAAAAACAACAACTTGTATAAAAAGTGTTCATAGCAGTTAATGGAGGTCACTTTAGACTCTGTCTGCCAAAGGGAATATGACAAAATAGAAACCGAGTGTTAATTACAGACAAACTCTTGCTCTCAAGGCTTCTTGATGTGAATTTTTTAGGCAAAGGCAGTGATAAAATACAATCACCCAGGGTGTTATAGGAAATTGGCAGTATCCAATATGAATAGCCCCTCTGCTCAGGATATAGCAAAATACTTGTCTAAATATGGATTTTGTTATTAAGATGATGCCAATGTCTCTGAAAATCGGTGTCTCTTGTGTGAGAAATTCTGGGAAACTACTGAATGGAAATCAATTTGTTGCCAGAAGCAATCATGCAAGCTTGGAAGGGAAGTTAACAGAATTATTTACAACAGTAAACAAAGAAAGATAGCCTTTTTTAGGAGTAACCAAACCCAATAAACTAAGAATGCAAAGGATTGTTTGTAGCTTCTTTAGAAATCTATGAGATCAGAGCATGCTTTCTAAAAACAACTGCTGCAGTTCTGACTGAATCAGTCTGGGGTCTGAGAGAGATAATCCTTCTAAAAAACATGAGCTGATCAAATGAACTTGCCAAACAACTTGCCCACAGTTAGGGAACTGAAATGAACTTATTCTATGCAGTAGCTGAAAAGGTGGAGTTTATTACATAATTGAACTCCAAGGAATACATTTTGTCATCTTACTTTTTCAGATAAGAAAATTCAAATGGAAGGGTATTAAATGGCTTGCCTAGGACTTCTGGTGTGGCACTGTAGGGCAAGCACAGGACTTCAAGGTCAGTTTGAACATCAAGGTTGGCAGTTCAAACTCACCAGTCACTCCTTGGAAGCCCTTACTCTGGGTTGCTGGCAGTTGGAACAGACTCGATGACACTTAACAATAACAGTAGCAGTAGGTCTTACAGTTTATGAATGCAACAAGGATTCAACCCACTAGAGTAGAGAATCAATCATGATTCGAATATTTTTCTGACTCTGTTTATTCATAAAATTGACATCTGTGAAGATAGACTGATTTAAAACTTTTGGTAGTCAATCAAAGACTGAAAATGGTTTTGTGTATTGGTTTTTAAATAAGACTGTGAGTTTTATTGTTAACATTAGCTTAACTGAGACACAAAATGCTCAACTGTGAGTTTGTTGTTATGTGCCGTGGAGTCAGTTCTGACTCACAGTGACCCTGTACAGGGTTTCCAAGGCTGTGAATCTTTACAGGAGCAGAAAGCCTCATCTTTCTCCCGCAGAACAGCTGGTAGTTTTATAAACTGCTGACCGTGAGATTGGCAGCCCGATTCATAACCACTACACTAGGTGGAACCATGAGAATGATGTTTGGAATTATGACAACCAGTGACATGGACCACCACAGCAGCCCCCTACACATCACAGAACACCTCACACATCCCCAAACTATTTTATCTTCACCTGCTGAAGGAGTCCCCGTGTAGTACTAAAGGAAAAGTGCGTAGCTACTAATTGAACGGTTGGTGGTTTGAAGCTACCTAGGTAAACCTTGGAAGAAAGAGCTGGAATCTACTTTCTACAGATCAAAGGCATCAAATCCCTACGCAGCAATTCTACTCTGCACACTTGCAGTCACCATGAGACAGCATCGGGTCACTGGCCAATTGTGATTCCTTTTCAAGGCAAAATGGTCATACAGAATGGAAACCGCTTGAAGTTAATTTTTGAAATCCTGTTTTACAAAAGAGACACGTAGTAGCGTACATGGGGGGTTGATACTTCCAGAGGTTAAAAACGTGAGAGTGGATTTTGGTCCCCCATTACAGGGAATAAGAAGATGACCACTTCAGAGATCGGTCCACCAAGTTGAATATTGTAACAGATCTTTCCTTCGGGCTACACCTTACCCACAGCTCCTAGGAAGAACTGTAGCCGTGAGCTTGCTCCTTAGGAGATTATGTTGTTGTGTGCCATTAAGCCAATTCTGACCCAGAGCAACCCTAAAGGACAGGCTTTCCTAGGCGGTCGTCTTTACTGAAGCAATCATATGGGTTTTCTCCTGCATAGGCCCTAGTGGGTTTGACTGCTGACTCTTCTGTTCATACCATGTCAAAATGGCAATTTGGACATCCTCGAGGGACTCAAATTATGTTCTTTTTAAATAATTTTGGAGTTTGGGGAACAAAAAGAAGCCTGAAGGGACTAGATCCGTGTTGTAGGGATAAATGGAGCAAGGTCTCAGAGCGAAATTCTCATACAACTGCCCTTGCCACCCACACAGAATGTGCAGGTATATTATTGTGATGGAAAAACTCCCTGATCTTTTGCTCACGAGTGTAGTTGCCAGTTCTCTTACAACTTCCTCATGCTAAGTCCCCATGATTTTCCTGTGTCCTCTGAGAAAATCAATCAAGATTACCCCTTTAAGGTTCCCAAAACCAGTTGCCATAGCCTTCAGAACTGACCTCTCAGCCTTGACTTTTAACTGGATCAGCAGGTCCCCTCAGAAGTCAGTTTTGATTGGAACTTTTAATTAATTTTTTTTAATGCACCCTAATGAGACTAAGACAAGTATATTACTAAAGCGAACTGGTCTGCAACCATCCACTGATTGCAGATAAATTTAAATGTTTCCTATTGAATAAAATCACGCAGGTATGAACTGGAACCTTAGCTGTAATACTTTCTCACTTCCCTTTCTATGTTCGGCAAATCATTTGCCTTTTCAACACTTTTCATATGTACAGTCACATTAGTCAAGTAACATATTACATTCGGCAAATATACTACAAAAGACATCTTTAAAGTGTTAGAAAACAAAGATGTCACTTTGAGGACTAGGGTGCACCAGACACAAGCTGTGGTCTCTTTCAATTACTTTGCTGTTGCTGTCGTTCAATGTCATTGAGTCGGTTCCAACTCACAGCAACCCTGTATAGGGTTTTTCAAGGAATGGGACTGGTGAGTTTGAACCATCAACCTTGAGGTTCAAACCAGCCTTGAGGCCAAGTGCTTATCCTATGGCACACACCAGGATGCATGCAAAAGCTGGACAACTACTAAGAAAGATGTAAGAAGGATCAATGCATTTGATTTGTGGCATCAAAAATATATATATTTCATGGACTGCCAGAGAAATGGACAAATCCATCTTGGACAAAGCACAGGTAGAAATCTCTTTAGAAGCAAGGCATGGTGAAATCGTCTCAGGTACTTAGGACATATTATCAGGAGGGGTCAGTTCCTGGAGAACGACATTATGCTTGGCAAAACCGAGGAAGAGTGGAAAAGAAGACCGTCAACAAGATGGATTGCCACAGTGGAGGCAACAATGGGCTCAACCATGGCAACGATTGTGAGGCTGGCGCAGGATTACACAACACAGGATTGTTATGAGTCGGACCCAACTCAAAGGCACTGAAAACACTCTTTGAACCAATCAGGTGACCTTGAAATTGTCTCATTTTCAGTTTTGTGAGAATCAACTCAATCTAAGATATACCTTTCCACCTACCTAATCAGTCTTTCTATCTCTATCTTATGTGTCCTCACTCCCAGCCAATACAGCTCTGGTAGAAGAGCAACATTCTTAAGTCTTTTTTTCTTGAGCCTTTTGGTCAAAGCAAAAGAATTCACAAGGTGTCTTTTATTCAAAAACTTTAACAATGGGTGAAAAGCAAACCCATGATCTGATGATTGCTCAAGAATGTGCTCCAATTGTCCTTTACTGTACAAAGGCCTTCTGAGTTTTCTCTTTCACCTTGATGATAGAAAGCAGTTGCTTCTTCGAACTCTACATGGACTGTATGATCTCCAGGCTCTTTTGTTAGGCTCTTATGGGATAATCTTTTTGTGAGTTCTGCTTCTGTGAAATAAAGTAGGCAGTATCTCCTATTAACAATGTGTTTTTTAATCGCATCCTCTAGTGTTATACATTAGGTATACTATCTGCCCCCCACATCAATTATTTCAGGCAACAGATTTACTAAATCATAGAGTAACAAGAATGGTCAGTCTTAGAACTTTTAAGGTCAGCTTACTTCTAGCCTGTGTATCAACTATTTTAATGCAGTGATAATGAACCAGGCACAGTGAGTACACACATGTCTGCTAGGTCTAGACGAGCAGAGTTGTATTTTCCCTCTTCACAGACAGCAGAAGGTTCTGCTCATCCCTGTCACCCAGGGATACAGGCTGAGGGAACATTTCCACATCACCATTCCAACATTACCAAAGGGACAAAGCTCTCTAGAGAGACTGAAACAATAATGAAATGTTCTGACCAAGGCAGCAATGATCACATCTTGTTTTTGTTTTATGATTATAGGAGCATATGTAGAAGAGGAGTCTTGGTGTGGTGTTGTGGGCTAATGCTCTGGATTGCAAAAATGGTTAGAACTGTAAAGTCGGTGGTTCAAGCTCACCAGTCACTCCTTGGAAACCCTATACAGGGTCGCTATGAGTCGGAATTGATTTGAAAGCACTTAACAACAACAACAACATGTAGAACAAAACACTTGCCATTTCAACCATTTTTGCAAGTACAACCCAGCTACACCAACCACACTCCCCATGCCACACAACCCTCACCACTATATATTTCCTTGAATTTATTTTTAATTAATGTATTTTGTTGTCAAGAATAAATACAGCAGAACATATACCGATTCAATAGTTTCTTCATGTACCAATTTCACCCTTCTTTCTTGAATTTCCCCTCCATTAACATAAACTCTTGGTCCTTTAAGGTCCCTATCTTAATTTTTCAAGTTGATGTTGTATGCTCCCATAGAGAAAGATTCTAAAAGAGAATAATGCTCAAAACAGACATTCTTTAATAGTTATGTGAAACTACTGGTTTTGGTTTAAGAACACTTCAGGGGGTATTTTTGGCTTAAGGTGTAAAGTCTGTTTCAGGGCAGTAGTTTGGGAGTTCATCCAGCCGCCATGAATGAATCCAGAAAGCCATGCAGATTTAAAATTCTGTTCCGCATTTCCCCCATTTTGATCAGGATTCTTCTAGAGAATCTTTGATCAATATGCTCTGTAATGGTATCAGGGCACCATCAAGGGACACTGATCATTTCTGCTTGGAAGTCATCACTACCTACATATCAACCAACCAAAAAGTTTCCAGAAATGCAACCCTTCCATTTAACAAGAAGACAGAGAGCCAGAAGTATTGGTGAACAGAACACAAGGGAGTTTCAAAAAGTACATGAAAAAACTGGAACAGAAAGCGAATGGAATTTTTGCGCTAACTTTTTGAAGACTGCCTCGTGCTAACGATTACCACAAAAATAAAAAACAAAACAAAACAAAACCACTGCTACTGAGTCAATTCCAACTCATAGCAACCCCACATGATAAAGAAACACTGCTCCACAGAGTCTCCGAGACTCTAACTATTTATGGGAGCAGACAGTTTCATCTTCCTCCTGCACAGGGGCTGATGGGCTTGGACCGCTGACCTTGAGGTGAGCAGCCTAATGCTTAGCCCACTGCACCACCAAAATAGTCATCAGAATTTCCGAACTAAAGATGAAATTAGAAAGCCATTTTTCTTGGAAAGAAAACAGTGTAAGAACACACACACAAAAAAAGGTGTACATATTTACACAGTAGAAGAAGAAAAATGTTACTACTTATTTTGAAACTAAGGCTGGCAGGGTGGCACAGGTGATAAATCACTAGACTGCTAATTGGAAGGGGGGTTGATTCCACACCGAGGAACCTCAGAAGTAAGGTACCTGCTTCTGAAAGCAATTTTACTCTGCACACACGAGGTGAGAAATGATTCAAAGTTAAATGAAAACAACAGAATGAAAAGCATTTCAAAGCGTATCTGGCACAGAAAGATATAGAAACTAGAGTGGACCCTGGAGTCCTGGTGTGGCGCTGTAGGCTAATACATCAGACTGCAAAGTCGTTTGAACTGCAAGGTCGGTGGTTCAAGCTCACCAGCTGCTCCTTGGAAGAAACGCTATACAGGGCTAATAATTAGTCTTCCTCTAATCCTGATACCAAATTGATATATTTGAGTTTGGTGTTGGGAAAGAATATTAAGCATACCATAAACAGAAGAATGAACAAAGCAGTCTTGGATGAAGCAGAACCAGAATGCTCCTTGAAAACATGGATGTCGAGACTTTATCTGACATTCATTAGAATGTTACTCAGGAGGGACCAGTCCCTGGAGAAGGACATTATGCTTGGTAATGTAGAGGGTCAGCGAAAAAGAAAAAGACCCTCAACACAGAGTGGATTGGACACAGGACTTTAACCATGGGCTCAAGCACGACAAGCATTGTGAAGATGGCACAGGACTAGACACTGCACTGTTCTGTTTTACCAAAGGTCACTATGAGTCAGAACCATCGGCACAACACCTAACAACAACATGTATCAGCATGAATGCTTTTGAAAGCACAAGATACTTCCTCTTGATAACAATAAAGTCAAGTTTTTTTTGTTTGTTAAGTGCCGTCGAGTCGGTTCCGACCCATAGCGACCCTGTACAGGGTTTCCGAGGGTGTAAATCCTTACGGGAGTAGAAAGCCTCATCTTTCTCCCGCGGAGCGGCTGGTAGTTTCGAACCGTTGACCTTAAGGTTCGCAGCCCGATTCGTAACCACTAATAAAGTCAAGAGCAGCAGTTAATTACAAAATGTAGAAACAGAAACAAAAATCTCGATCACCACTAGAAATGTATGCTAATGATAATTAGACATAATTAGAAATCCATTTAAAAAATATTAAGGTTTACAGGTGCATGATATTAATACCGAGATGACCAAAGGGACAAGAGAAGGACTGCTGACCCCTGACACATTCCCCGGCATGTGTGGAGACTCGGTTGATGAAAGCGGGGGTAGCACAAATTACAGGGAAATGCTAGCTGTTTATTAAACGCTAATGGGAAAATTGAACATCCACAGAGAAAACAGACGTAGTCTTTGCTCAGATTACACATCCAAGTCAAGCCCCAATGCAGTAAACACCGCAATGAGAAAAAGTCATCTAAAATGTCTAGAAAATATACAGGTAATTATCCTAAGGCTGGGAGCACAGTGGCTCACAGGATAAGCAACGGACTGCAAACCACAGGATGGTTGAAGCCCACCAGCTGCTCCGTGGAAGAAAGATGAGGCTTTCTGCTCCTGCAAAAGATTTAAAACCTTGGAAACCCTATACAGGGCCGCTCTGAGTCAGAACTGACTTCACAGCACTTAAAACAGCAGCAATCCCAAGGCTAACAGAGTCAAGATGGTTTTCTTAAGCAAAGCCACACAATCATCAAGGAAATACCGCCACATCTGTGCATGGAAATAAATCATAAATAGATTCCAAACACATGACACTGACAGGGAATATCTTTATAGCTTATTCAAACAGCGAGTATAAAGAAACCCTAAGAATCAATAATGCACAAAAAAATGTATGAGCAATTCACCAGGAAAGCAATAAACGTGAAGAAAGAAAATGTTCAACCTCAGTAGTAATCAGGAAAAATGCAAATTAGAGCCAATATTTCAAAGCCTTCTATGGGAGAAACTGTAGTATATTTGGAGGAAATTGATCTTAAGAGAGATACAACAGATTGTGTTATTAATGGCTAATATGACGACGAGGGAGATAAATACAGACTCTGCTTTGATATTATTTGTAGACTCCTTTTTGGCTTCCTTTATGACACCAGTTCTAACTATAAATAGTTCAGGGACAGACAGCAGAGGGGATATAATCAAAGCATGCCAGAAAATAATGTGGGTAGCAGTCTTGAAGGAATTCAGAGCCTTGCAGCAGCATTGAACTGACAGTCCCACAGAAAACACACACCTACACAAGAAATGAAGTCTCAAGGAAAGACACTCTAGGCATATAATGAAGCAGGGTGCTAATTAGATGAACAACAAGAAGAAACAGTGCCAGGAAGATACCTTTGGTGCTTTTTCGATGTGGAATGGGTACAAATGAAAATGCTAAATATTATTTAAATCAAGATGTTTGGTTCTATAGATCAACATAACCTGCCACTCCAAACTCACGTACTGAAAGCCATCATTTGTTAGTATCTCACAGAGGTTTCTGAGCTGACTTGGCTCAGGCATACAGTTTGTATTTGAAGTTTGTGACAGTTTCCCTCAGGTGGGGCTCTCATGTCAGGAACAGCTGAGGGGTGGCAAAGAGTGTTCTCTCTCCATTGGACTAGCCTGAAGCTCTTTGCAGGCCAATTTCAGGGTTACTCGATTTCTTCCATGACATCTAGGGAGCTCTGTTAGTGTAGTACTTACGAATTGGGCTGCTAAGCTCAAGGCCGGCAGTTCAAAACTACCAACCATTCCGTGAGGGAAAGATGAGGCTTTCTGCTTACCTAAAGATTTACAACCTCAGAAACACTGTATGAGACAGAACTCACTATGAGACAGAACCAATTCCATGGTACCTATCACCAACAACATGACATCTGGTTACCTTCAAGCAAAGAGGCTGAGGTAGACTCTGCCGAATTTCCATGACTAGCGGCTGAAGTCCCAGACCCTTAACTCCGCTACATTCTATTGGTTGAGCGCATTCTATTGGCTGAGTAAGTCATCAGGGACAGACAGGGACAGAGTGCAAGGGGGTGGATTACACTCCAGTTCTCCATGTGAGAAGAGACAGGTGGGACCACAGAGATAGTATGCACCACACAAGATAATTTCCATATTATTTCACTTCTCATTGAGCATTACCAAAATGATTCTGAAAGGTCAACATCTTAACATGTCAGCATTGTCTGTGAATGGGCATTACACCTCACAGAATTATCCCAAGAAAGTGCATGAGCACAGGTCGAGTTTTGCAGAAATCTGTATCATGAAGACCTCCCTGAGAATTGGATGACACGTCCTCTAAAGTCCTCAAATAGTTATTGTACAACAGGCCAGGTATTCAATAGTGGAATTCTCACCTTTCCACATCACAGAAGCAGGTTTGATCCCCACTCAAGTGCTCATGTGCAGCAGCCATTGTCTGCCAGTGGAGACTTGCACGTTGCTAACATGTTGAAAAGTTTCAGAAGAGCTTCTATACTAAGTCACAGTAAGAAGGAAGAATGGAAACCCTATGGATCCTCACAGTCTGATCCCCAACCTTACATGGGGATGGTGTAAGGCAGTGGTTCATTGTACACGGGGTAGCTAAAAAGTCAGCAGACCACTGAAATCTTAACAGCAGCAGTATGGCAGATCAAGTCCTCAGTTTCTTTAAGGGGATTATTCTGATTAACAAGTGTCAATCAAATCACAGCTAAGGAATTAAATTAATTAAATTATCTTCTGAAAACAGTGCATGCCTAAAGAAATTTCATCCTCTTTATCAGTTTGTCCATACTGTGGTGGCTTGTGCGTTGCTGTGATGCTAGCAACCACCCCACCAGTATTTGAAATACCAGCAGGGTCACCCATTGTGGACAGGTTTCAGCAGAGTTTCCAGACGAAGACACACTAGGAAGAAGGAGAGGCAAATACTTCTGAATGGTTAGCTACTGAAAACTTTCTGAATAGCAGTGGAACTTTGTCGGATACAGTGAAGGTGAGTGAACCCCTCAGGTTTGAAAGTACTCAAAACATGACCAGGGAGGAGTTAGTTGTCTCCTCAAATTAGAGTTGACCTTAATGATGTGGACGGAGTAAAGCTTTCAGGACCTTCATTTGCTGATGGGGCACAACTCAAAGTAAGAAGAAATAACTTCAAACATCCTTTAATATTTGGAACATGATATGTATGAAGCATGACTCTAGGAAGCATTGAAATCATCCAAAATGAAATAGAATGCATAAAGATTGATATTTCTAGGCATTAGTGAGCTGAAATGGACTGGTGTTGGCCATTGTGAATCAGACAATCATATATTCTACACGGCAGGGAAAGACAAACTGAAAAGGAAGGGCACTGATTCACCATCAAAAAGAGAATTTCAAGATCTATCCAGAAGAAGTACACTGCTATCTGTGATAGGATAATATTCAAACACCAACAAGGAAAATAACCTAAAACCATTATTATTCAAAATTATACACCAACCACTAATGCCAATGATGATGAGACTGAAGAATTCTACCAACTTCTTCGGTCTAAAATTAATATAACATTCAATCAAGATGTATTGCTAATGACTGATGATTGGAATATGAAAGTTGACAACCAAGAGCAAAGATGTCTCTCTGAGGACTAAGTTGCACCTGACCCAAATCATGGTATTTTCAATCACTTCAGATGTTTGTAAAGAGCCCTGTAACGTAGTGAGTTATGCATTCAGCTGCTAGCCGTAAGATCAGAGTTAGAATCTACCAGCCACTCTGCAGGCAAAACATGATGCCAACAAAGATTTGCAGCCCTGGAAACCCTACATAGGATCACTAAGAGTCAGAACCAACCTGAGATGGCACACAACCACCTGTGAAAGCTGGACAATGAAAAAGGAGAAGTGGAGAATACTTGATGCATTTAAATATGGTGTTGGCAAAGAACACTGAAAGTGCCATGGACTGCCAGAAAAATAAACAAATCTTTCTTGGAAGAAGTACGGCCAGAATGCTCCTTAAAACATGAGGAAGGTGAGACTCTGTCTCTCATACGCTAGATAGGTTATTAGGAGGGACCATTCCCTGTAAAGGGACAAAAGGCTTGAAAAAGTGGAGGGTAAGTGAAAAAGAAGACGGATCCCCATGAGATGGATTACATTGTAGCACGATCGATGGGCTCAAACAAACAAAGAAAATGTTGTAACAACTGTGAAGATGAAGCAGGACTGGCCGGAGCTTTGTTTTGTTGTGCGTAGGATCGCTGTGAGTTGGAACCAACACGTCAGCACGGCACAACAGCCACATAATATTTACTCATGTAGATTTTACTTTCCTTAAAATCAAGTACATTATTGGTCCATTTTCCTGGAACGCAACGAATCCTTTTTTCCCATTATCTTCCAAATAAGTAACTAACTCCCATTTCAAGATGTAGAGATGTATGTTGTTAGTTCTCCATGTCAGCAATTAATTTTTACTGATTCTGTGAGTCATCGTATTACAATTCTTATATATTTTTGTAATTCTTCAAAACCCTATCCCAGAGTATTTCTTTGCTTCTTAAACGCTATTGCATAAGGTATCTACAGTAGATATTTATTTTTTAAATTATGTTCCACACATTCCATCAGGAAAGACTCCATTTGGTAGGGAAGCATTCATAATTTAAATTCATTAAAGCCTTTTAGCCCTTAGCATTATTTTTTCATGAAACTCAAGTATTATAATAAAATTTTGACCAGGCAATTTAGCTTTCCTACATTCCTATCTTCCAGCTATGTATGACTTCTGTCACTGGGAAACTTTGACTTCAAATTGTTTCGTTTGTTTGTTTCGCTGCTTTTTTTCTGTTAATCAGAAATCTCTTTTCTAAGGGTTGTTGTTAAGTTTTCCCTGGTAATACTTGATATCTAACTCTTTGCTCTATTCCTTCTTCTTTTTTTTTTTCATACAGACGTTTGTATCTCAAAGAATAAAATAGTGTCTGAAGTGTCAATGTTGTATGATACTTTACTCTTGACATGAAAGATAATTCAAACAGTCACACCAATCTGTTCAGCTTTCAAAGCGATTTTTCTAAACAAACTAAAAAAGAATAAAATAAATCTTTCCTGGTTTCTTCACCCGCATTTCCTTAAGTGCTATCTGAACACTTGTTTCTCTGACGCACAAGCTCTAAAATGCTGGCCATCATTTATGACAATGGAAAAGGTTTAGTACTTAACTCCACGGATTTACTAGAAACCTAAATGCTATGTACCAGATGACTGATTTTCTCTTTCTTACTGCAACTTGTTTTGAAAGAAGGTGTGGTTAATGAAAGTTATCTGAGTATCTCTGCCTAGCATTCCTTTAAAATGCTGAGAAAACATACACAATGTGGAAAATAAATTAATAATTATAGATAAAAAATGTACACATGCCTGAACAATTTTGTCCTTATTTTCCCAGTAATATATTTGTTGTTGGTGGTGATGTATGACATCGAGTTGGTGACTCATTGCAATGCTGAGTAACAGTGCTTATCCTACAGTGCTTATCCTACAGCCACACCGGGATTATATTGCCTTAAAATTTTGATTCAACACTCGGTTTTTGACATGGATGATTACATGTGATACTGTTATGTGAAAAGACCAGACTGTAAATCAGTTTTTGTTGTCGTATAAACATTATACACATACAGCGGATATGCATTTGTGGTACATCAAAAATTCCCCCCCCCCAAAATGGTTGTATGAATAAATATGCCCATGAACAGCAGGCAAGAGATCTTGTTTCGTATTGTTACAAACATGTAATTTCAGCTGATTAAAAAAAGTTGATTTTAGTATTGACTGTGGACAACAGAGAGCTGGCATTCTAATGTAGCTGAACAGGCTAATCATTACATTTATATGGACTCTACATCTTAATAAAATATTGGAAAACGGAGTATCTAAGTTATTGAGAAGTTTTCACTATTAGCTTTTTGTCTTTTCACCTACAGACCCACAAAAAAATTGTATGCAAAATACCCTATTTTTATATTTATAACATTTCACAGAAATTAAGCCTCATCTCTAAAAACCATGCCAAAGAACTTACTCATTTAATTCAAACGTTGTGGTGGTGGTTATGTACCTTGGGTTCAGTTCCGACTCATAATGACCCTGCATTGGTTTTCCAAGGCTGTAAACCTTCTTGGGAGCAGAAAGGCTCATCTTTCTCCCGCAGAACCACTGGTAGTTTCGAACTGCTGCCCTTGAGGTTAGCAGACCGACTCGTAACCACTACGCTACCAGAGCTCCTTAATCCAAACATGTCCTCCATTATAAAAGGCAATTTCTGGAAACCTTCACAAAAACCTCGAGAAAAAGTACAAAGGAATCTTTGTCATATTGTGGTGAAACATGAACTGACCTTTGCATTACAAAGGGGTGTGTGTGTGTATGTGTGCTTTCCGGAAGAATGTACATCGGCTCTGTGTTCACAGATTTACATTTAGGGATATCTTGTTCTGAAGCGTTAATGGCTATCGTCACAGAAACAACCAGAATTTTAAAAAAGATTTAACACTGATGGAAAAGGAAAATATTTCCTTTAAAACCAGATCTCCTTTTTTCTTGCTATGGAGGAGATAAGCTAGGTCTCATGAGTGGAAACTCTTTCATGAGAATGCAGAAGGATACTGATCTCAGTTTTCACTCACAAGAGGCTTTTCCTTCCGGCATCTTGAGGCTTAATTTAAGTCAGTGTCCGCCTTCTGAAGGTGTTGTAGATTGCAGAATCACGTGGGGGAATTGTCAGAATGAGACTTTAGAGATTAGGTAAACTACATAGAGCAGGCTCTTGCCTGTGTTTGAGAGGCAGAGGATGGGGGCGGGGGGAGAACCAACAAAACCCAACATGATAATTCCCAAGACAAGCCATTATCTTCAATAATATTTATCCTCAGTGTATTCAGAGTTAACAGAAAAATCACAGGTGTAGAAGCAGAAGAGCTATTTGTAAATCTCTCATTTCCTTTCTATTCCCTGAAGTTTTACTTGTGTTATTTCTTGAGCACAAAGTTTTACCCGTGGTTTCCTGATATCTTATTTTATTTGATTCACCTCTTCATAAGCCTAAGTCTTTGTAACTCCATCTCCATGACAACTGCATAAATATCTGAATGGTTGTGTCCAGCGCTTTTATTCAAAACAAAGAAAACCTCTTGATACTTAAAATTATTTTACTAGTTTCTTACAAAAATGAATAAAGAAAACTTTTTTAAAAAATATATGTTGCACAGTATCCTAGTGTGGCACTTGCAGGATACTGGACTGTAGAGTCCGTTTGAACCACAAGATTGGTGGTTCAAACTCACCAGCTGCTCCTCAGAAACCCTATCCAGGGCTGCTATGATTCAGAACTGACTCGACAGCCCTTAACAACAACAACAACAACAATGAGACTAAGGGTCTCCTGGTGTGAAGTTATAGGATAAGCATTGGACTGCTAACCCACAAACTTGGAGGTTCAAACATACCAGCTGTTCCTTGGAAACCCTTTACATGGTCACTGTGAGTTGGAACCAACTCAATGGCACTTAACAACAATGAGAATAACTAATTTTAAAAATTAAGTGGGGAAATTCAGGTAAAGGTAAAACAAACAGAGAGAATACAAGAGACAATTTAATCCGCCCAAGGGGACTGGAAGGAACAGTGCATCTGCTCCTGATTTCTCTATCACTTGGTGCAGTGAGGGTACTATTGGTTGGTTATGTGCTGTGGCATCATAGTGACAGGGTTTATACAGGGTTCCGAGGCTGTAAATCTTTACGGGAGCAGAAAGCCTCATCTTTCTTCCACAGAACAGCTGGTAGTTTTGAACTGCTGACCTTGTGGTTCACAGCCTGATTCATAACCACTATGCTCCCAGAGCTCCCTGAGGGCAGTATGCTCACCCTTATTTATGGTTGGCAGTGTCTGAAGGATGCTCTCAAGATCAGTGTTCAGAGAAAATACAATTACTTTCATTTATGCTCAGATATAGGAGCTCTGGTATAGGAACATGCTCAGGTATAGGAAGCCTGGAGGTACAATGGGTTAAGTGTTGGGCTTTTAAGCAAAAGGTCAATTGTTCAAATCCACCAATCACTTCTCAGCAAAAACCTCAAGGTCAGCAGTTCGAAACTACCAGCAGTTCCACGGGAGAAAGATGAGACTTTCTGTTCCCGTAAAGATTTACAGCCTCAGAAACCCTGTACAGGGTCGCTATGAGTCAGAACAGACTCCATGGCACATAACAACAACAACAACATGCTCAGGTATAGGAAGCCTGGAGGTGCAATGGGTTAAGTGTTGGGCTTTTAACCAAAAGGTCAATTGTTCAAATCCACCAATCACTTCTGAGCAAAAACAAGAGGCTACCTGCTCCCATAATGTCTTAAAGCCCTGGAAACCCTATGAAGCAGTTCTCCTCTGTCCTATACGGTCCCGATGAGGCGGAGTCTACTCCAGTGCAGTGGGTGACTCTCAGATAAACTTCCTCCTCTGGGCCTCATGAAGCAGACCCTGTATAAAGCACTGAACAACTTTTAAAACACCACCTTAGGCTAAATCACATAAATGTCATCTGCTTTGTATGTTAAAACTATCTCTCAAAGTTGTGATGACAATGATGCTAAATTGGATTTTATGGAAAGCGGTCTTCCTCTGGATTAATGTAAGGGCAGAAAATGAAGTATTCAGAGAGATGGACAGATTACATCCCTTCACATCCAAATGTCTCCTTTCACCCAACTTAGATAACTGATCAGCTGAATGAATTAAACTATATTCACTCATAACATTTAAGAGTTCTATTTTATTGCCTGTGAATAAATAATTGTGTTTTATAAGCAGCCAGCCACAAATGTAATTTCATCTGGCATAAAAAGAAGGTATTGCCAAAGCCACAAGTTGTGTATATACAGCTTTCTATCTGCCCATGAAGAGTAGGCAATATCTACTGATGTTTAACACACACACACACAAGATTGAAGCTACAGAACTATATGTCATGGAGTATATATCGCCTGAGGAAGTTTTTGATAAGATATACAAAGGCTCTGGAATCTCTGAGTAAGACACTCACAAAGTAACAAAAGTTTGAAAAATAAACTGTTCTAATATACCCAAGATTAACTTCACGGAAAACATACCCTAGGTATCTAGTTCTTGAGTGGATTTCAAAGCTCATTAAACAGTGGGTATGTACGGCTCTGAGATCAGAAGGACTAGTGGTGCCCAGGTACCATTACCAGCTGCTCTGAAGGGATCACATTAATAGGTCCTGGGTAGAGTGGGAGAAAATGTTGAACAAAACTGAAAATTACATATAAACAGAAAAGATCAGGCTTATTGATCAGAACAAAACTGGAGGGACCCAAGACCATGGCCCTCGACCCCCCTCCAGATCTGGCACATAACTCACTCTCACGGCCCAATTTTTAGTTAAGCAGTAGACAGGTATATATGTGTGACAAGAACATCGGTAAGGTATGTTCCCCGTGCCTCATGGAATGGTCACCCATTCAAGATCCAAAGAGCAACATGTACCCCTAAGGACAAACTTCAGAGGACTGGGAAGCAAAGTGGGATGAAAACAAGAACCACAGGGAGAGGGTGGGGTAACTGCTGTTATATGGAGGGGATTACAATCAGTGAGAGAAAATGAAGTCTAAGATTTGTTGGATGTCAATCTAGTGATCTGTTCTGTAAACCTTCGCTCCATTCCAATAAAAACTTCCAAGAAAAAGTCAAGTAACACACTGCATTAGGCAAATCTGCTGCAAGAGAGCTCTTTCATGTGTTAAAGTACAATGATGTCGCTTTGAGGACTGAGGTGCTCCTAATCCAAGCCATGGGATTTTTAGTGCTTTCATATGCATGCAAAATGTAGACAGTGCCTAAAGAAGATAGGAGAACCGTTGGTGAATTTGAATTATGTTGTGTTATGGTGCTGGCAAAGAACGTTCAAAATATCATGGACTGTTAGAATAACAAACTAATTTTGAGAAGTACAGCCAGAGTATTCCTTGAAAGCAAGGATGGTGAGACTTCATCTCGTGCACTTTGGACACATTGTCAGTAGGGACCAGTCCTTGGATATAACATGCTTGGTGAAGTATAAGGTCAGTGAAAAAGCGGGAGACCATCAGTGAGCTAGCTGGTCAGCCACAGTGTGCTCAAACATAGCCGAACCAGGCAGTGTTTCATTCTGATGCAAAAGCTGACCTGTGTTCCACACTTACATCTCAATGAGGACTTGATACATTTTCCATGTGGCTAGTGTCTACCGTATTTAACAATGTAGACTTAGAATACTTGTACTGAATTTAATTTTTGACTTAAATCTACTGTGTCTTTACAGGTTTTCTTTTGGTCCCCTCTTTTGAACTGAGATTATTCCGTTTAATCATTCCATCTCTTACTTTATCCACTGTCTGGAAATTATACACTCTAATTCAATTAATTTGGTGGTTACTGCGTCCCTGAGTGGTGTTAACTGTTAATGGTTTTGCCTTTTAACCTGAAGGTCAGAGGTTCGAGTATACACAGAGGTACCTCAACAAAGAGTCCAGACAATCTACTTTCAGAAAATTAGCCACTGAAAATCTAAGGAGCACAGTTTACTCAGACACACACAGGATTGCCATGAGTTGAAGATGACTCTATGGCAACTGATGGGAATTAGAGAGCCCACTCTTCTCTTATTAACTGTCACTATTATAACCAACTTCAATGACAAATTAAAGCCAGGAAGGTCATAAAAGGACACATACACACATGTGTGCAAAACTCCAACACGGCTTACGCTCGCTCGCTCTCAACATTCACTTAGAAAGAAAAGGTCATTGGACAAAGTCAAGTATTCAAATGAAGTTACTAGGAGAGAACAGGTCAGTCAGTCACAGAAGTTCAAAACTGAAACTCCTTTGTGAGCTTTTTCTGAGGTTAATTTAAATGATTTGTGACAGATCCTTATAAGGTTTTGGACCAACATGGAGGAGTTACCTTAGACAACCAGTAAGTGAATTTGCTGAACACTGTTCACTGGGTAATTGTCAAGCTCTAGTTATGTGATAAGGGGTGCTGGTGATGCTGTAGGAAAGTGCTAGACTGCTAACCACAAAGTTGACAGTTCAAATCCATCAGCCACTCCATGGGGAAAAGATAAGGTTTTCTGCTCCGATGAAGACTTACAGCCTCGGCATCCCTAAACAGGGTCACTATGAATTGGAACCAGATTGATGACAATAGGGTTTGTTTTATCTGTGTGGCAGGTCACATGTTAGATATAGCAGCACATGGTCTGAAAACCAAAAATTACACTTTGCTGTTAGACATTTTAAAGAGGTCGTGTGCAACATATTTACCTAATGCAATACTATGTTTGATTTCTTGACTGATGCTTCCTTGAAAATCAATAGTTACACTTCTATGGGGGGAGGCAGATGTTAAAAAAATAAAAAATACAGCAAATGACTTTGTAAACCTTACTTGCATCAATGTCTGTGAAGGAAGAGATTCATTACAAGACAGTACAATGAGAAAGTTGGGGGCTGTACGTCATCATGTCAGTTTCTGACGCATAGAGCCTCTGGATAGGGTTTCCGAGGTTGTACATCTTTATGGGAGCAGAAAGCCTCATCTTTCTCCAGCTGAGCAATTGGTGGATTTGAACTACAGACCTCGCAGTTAGCAGCCCAGATCATACTCCACTCTGCTATCAGAGCTCCACAATAAGAATACTACATAAAAAAAGGAGTATTTCATTCATTTGTACACTGCTTGCAGCCTCAGGAATTAGCAGCATCTTGGCTGGAGAAGTCCTGCTATTTTGCTGCCATGAGTATTTGATCTTGATTAAGCACTTATTCAGCCAATACTTATAGAATACTTACTATGTTCCTAAGCCTCCATTCATCTGTCAGTTTGCTGTACTGTGGTGGCCTGCGTGTGGCTGTGATGATGGTATTTTAAATACTAAGCCATGATGGAAAGATTTCAGCTGAGCTTCCAGACTAAGACAGACTTTGAAGACAAAAAGGCAGCCCACTTCTGAATGGTTCAATACTGAAAACCTTTTGAATAACAGCGGAACATTGTCATAAACAGTGCAGGAAGAAAAGCTCCTCAGGCTGGAAGGCACTCAAAATATGACCGGGGAAGGCTTGTCTCCTCAATATTGAGTTGCCCATAATGAGGCATTGAAGAGCAGAGATGTCAGCTTGAGGACTAAGGTGCGCCTGACCCA
>NW_006408555.1:13567952-13574841 GCF_000296735.1 Chrysochloris asiatica
TCATCTCCAGCATATTTTGGTGGTCTTCATGATGTTTCAAAATTCATTATTCCGGTGCAGACAGTGTTCTACTGCCAGTCATATGATGTTCAGTGAATAGATATATTCAGAAGGAGTCTGTCTCTCTTCTTCCTAGTTTGTCTTTGTCTCTTAGCTCTATTGAAATGTATCCACCAGGGGTGATGTTGCTGGTATTTCAAACACCCATGGCATAGCTTCCAGAATCACAGAAACATGCAGGCTACCACATTACAGTAAACTGACAGATGACTGGTGGTTTCTCAATGTATCACAATGTTATACACTGGTTCAGGTGTGAGGATTTTTGTTTTCTTCACCTTGAGTTGCAAGTCATACTGAAGGCTGCAGTTGTTGATCTTCATCAGTAGGTAATTTTAAGCCCTCTTCATTCTAGACATTAGTCAGCTGAAATGGACTGGTATTGGTCATTTTGAATCTGACAATCATATAGCTTACAATACCTGGGACAACAACAAATTAAAGAGAAATGGTGCTACTTCATTTCCAAAAAGAACTCTTCAAGATCTATTATGGAGTACAGTGCTGTCTGTGATGTGATACTATTGATAGGCCTACAGGAAAGACCAGTTAATACCACGAGTATTCAAATTTACATAACAACCACTAAAGCCAGTGATAATAAAACTGACGAATTCTACTAACTTCTTCAGTCTGCCATTAATGAATCTTGCAGTCAAGATGCACTGATAATTGCCAATGATTGGAATGTGAGAGCTGGAAACAAAAAGGATCAATCACTAGAAAACGTGGCCTTACAGAAACAAAGGATGCTGGAGATCGCATGATAGAATTTTGCAAGACCAACGATTTATTCTTCACAAAAACCTTTTTTAACAACATAAAATGTGACTGTTTGTATGGCCTTACCATGTGGGATACATAGGAGTCAAAATGACTACATCTGTGGAAAGAGATAGTAGAAGAGCTCCATATTATTACCCAAAACAAGGCCAGCAGCATACTGGGGAGCATCCCACCAATCGCCCACACACAAGTTCAGGCTGAAGTGGAAGAAAATGAAAAGAAGCCCACAGGACTCATGATATGACTTTGACTATATCCCACCTGGATTTAGAAACCTTCTAAAGATTAGATTTAAAGCTTTAGACACTAATGACCAAAAACCAGAGGAGTGGTTGGATGATATCAAGAACACCAGGCATAAAAAAGTCAACAGATCATTTGAAAGACAGGAAAAAAGAAAAGACCAAAATGGCTGTCAGAAGAGACTCTGAAACTTGCTCTTGAGTGTACAGATGCTAAAGTGACAGGAAGAAATTAGTGTGAGAACTGAATAGAAAATTCCAAAGGGCAGCGCGAGAAGACAAAGCAGTATACAGAAATTGCAAAACCTGGCGTTAGAAAACGAAAAGTGAAGAAACAACACACTCAGTACTTCTCAAACGGAAACAATGGAAGTAAACATTCAAGACTCGAGTTAAAATATTGAAGGGTTTTGTGGGGGGAACTAGGGGCCCTGCTAGCATAGTGGACTGTGAGCTGGGCTGCTAACTGCACGGTCAGCACGTTTGAATCCAACAATTGCTCCCCTGGATAAAGGTGAGACTTTCTGCTCTTTTAATAATCTAAAGCCTTGGAAACCCTATACAGGGTTGCTATGAGTCAGAACCAACTCGACTGCATACAACTAACATCCCCACCATGGAGAAAATACAGAATGATGTAGAACTCTTTAAACGAAGACAGAAGGAATACATAGAGTCACTGTACCAAAAACAACTGGTTGATGTTCAACGGTTTCAAGAGTAGCATATGCTCAAGAACTGATGGCACTTAAGCCGCAGCAGAAGCATTGACTAAACCCAAGTCTCCAGGAATGATTGCAATACTCACCGAAGTGTTTCAACAAACTGATGCAACACTAGAGATGCCAAGACTTTAGAAAGACAGCTACTTGGCCAACTGATTCAAAGAGATCCATTATTTGTGTCTAGTCCAAAGAAAGGTGACTCAACAGAATGCAGAAATCATCCACCAATACCATTAATATCCTACTCAAGTAAAATTTTGCTGAAGATACTTCAAAAATGGTTGCACTAGTATATCAATAGGAAGCTTCCAGAAATTCAAGGCACATTCAGAAGAGGACCAGGACCTAGGGATATCACTGCTGACATCAGCTGGATCTTGGATGAAAGCAGGAAATATCAGAAAGAAGTTCACTTGTGCTTTATTGACTATGCAAAGACATTAGACTACATGGATCATATCATAACAGCTATGAATAACACTGCAAAGAATGGGTGTTCTAGAACACTTACTTATGCCTTATGAGGAACCTCCACCTAGACCAAGAGGCAGTCATTGAACAGAAGAAGGAGATAGTGAATAGTTTAAAATCAAGAGTGTTGTACATCAGGGTTGTCTCCTTTCACTTATTCTGAGTGTATGCTAAGCAAATAATCCAAGAAGCTGGATTATATGAGGAAGAATGTGGCATCAGGATTAAAGACTCAGTCATCACCTGAAATTTGCAAAGGGCACAATATTGCTTGCTAAAAAGGAAGAAGACTTTAAATACTGACAAAGATCAAAGACTGTAGTCTTCAGTATGGATTGCACCTCAATGTAAAGAAAACAAAAATCCTCACAAATGGACCAATAAATAACATCCTGATAAACAGAGTAAAGACTGAAGTTGTCAAAGACTTCATTTTCCTTGGCGCCACAATCAACACTCACGGTAGTAGCAGTCAAGATATCAAACAAAATATTAGATTATATAAGTGTACTTGCAAAAGGCTTCTTTAAAGTATTGAAGAGCAACGATGTCATTTTGAGGACAAAGGTGCACCTCACTCTAGCCATGGTATTTTCATTTGCCTCATATGCATGTGAAGGTTGTACAATAAATAATGAAGACCTTAGAAGAATCAAAGCATTTGAGTTACAGTGTTGGGGAGAAAGATGGAAAATACCAAAAACAGCTAGAAGAACAAATGAGTGTTGGAAGAAGTACAGCCAGGATGTTCCTTAGAATCTGCCAGGATGGTGAGACTTCACCTCTCACACTTTGGACACATTGGCATGAAGGTCATTTTGCTAGGTCAAGTGGAAGGTCATTGAAAAATGAAAACTGAAGGCCATTTTGCTTGGTAAAGTGGAGGATCAGAGAAATGGAGGACGATCCCCAATAATATTGCTAGGACACAGTGGAATACAATGGGTTCAAGAGTGACAACTGTGGGGTTGGTGCAGGACCAGGCAGTGTTTCCTTCTACTGGGCACAGGGTCACTATGAGTCAGAACCCATTTGACGGCTTCTAGGGACATATTTAAGGAGACCTTGTAGTGCCAACAGTTCCGTGCTAAGCTGCAAAGGCAAAGGTCTGGGATTTGAACCTCCCAGCCTCTCCCCAGGAGAAAGATGTAACAGTTTGCTTCAATAAAGATTTATAGGCTAAGAAACCCTACGGGGCACTTCTACTCTGTTCTACAGGGTCTTTCTGAGTCAGAACTCAAGGACAACCAGTTAAAGAAGTTCCTGGGACATTCCCAAGTGTTCCAACCCCTGCTGTTATTCAATGGACAACAGATTTCCAAATGGTACATTTACTGTTTGGCAAAGTCTGATCTAACCTCCAGACTGTGAATCTCCATTCCTTCCATGTTACATTTCTGAACAAACACTCTCCAGTTAGTTACAGCCCAAGAAATGGTACGACGTGTCTTCATCAAAGAAGAGAGAGGTCCTAGGCTCCCTTTGTTGCCATAGTTGAAAATGATCTTGTCTGTATTAGATCTAGCAGAAAAATCCTCAAAATTATTTCCTATCACACTCAGTTAGCCTTGGTATAAATGTACCCACATTCTGGCCATATTCTGAGCTTTCTGTTTGGTAATTTAAATCAGAAGATGATTTAAGATCAGTGGAGAGGGAAGGTTAGGTTTCCTGGTTCAAATTGACATCTTCTCAAATACACTTAACAGTGAATTAAACAAAAATATTCAGATTTAAGAATAACAGGTAATATCAAACTTAGTATCTTAAGAATGCATGATCAAGCTCAACACATTTGATGAAAGTTTAAATACAGAAATAAATAAATAAAACCGACTCAATGGCACTTAATAACAACTTACATCTATTCTTAACAGTGAAGATATTAATTTGAAAATTAATGTTTTTTCCAACTTAGTATTGTTCTGTTGTTGAGGGATCTGTTTGTGAACTGTTTCCCAAGAGACAGCTACTGGTGAGTTGTTCCTTAAAAACTGATAAAAGATACACATGCCCAGATATAGTTACGTTTTTCCCAGACATCTTAGTATCTTGAATGCATATATATCTTTTTTTTTCTTTCTTTCTAGTTAACTTCAGCGATGTTTCTTTGCTCACCTCCTGAAACAAATGATTTTTTGTGAGTTGGAGTTTTTGTCCGAATTGATCACTTCCTCCTTTTCACCATACAATATCTGGTATTTTTATAGCTACCAAGATTATGGGATCTATGAGTCTTTAACTGCAAGCTTCAAGTCCTCTTCACTCCCATTAGGATTAAACTTCATTTGTTGTTGTTCCCAAAGCAACCCCTCTTTCCATCTTTCCACTCACCCTTCTTTCCCCATTTTGGTCTCAGTAATCTCTCCCCACAAGTCCCCTGCCTCACGCCTCCTGGTTACTCCCAAGGCTTACCCGAGCAGCAGATTTGGCAGCCTAACCCTTTCTGGGCAACCTCAATCAGTGATCAGCTTCAGTTTGTCTTCCTGCATGTTTTCCCTGCCTTATTTCGACCTTGGAGGCAGTTGAACTTTCTTACTATTCACCTAAAGTCAGGAGCTGCCCCATGAATGTGTTCATCTTCCAAGTCATATGGAAATCTCCATCAACATGCGCAGAAGATAACAGCTACAATGCGCCTTCTTTGCCAGTGTAGTAGTGTATGATGGTCTCAAGATTTGTTTTTGTAGTTAAGTGCCACTGACTCCTAGCAACCCTATCTAGGATTTCTGAGGAACCGCTGTTGGGTTTCAACTTCCGACCTTGTGGTTCAAAGTCCAGTGGTGGTCCTACAAGTGCCACCCCAGGAGTCTCATGATAGCGTCCGCATAATCACTGTCAGTATAGTACAGCACAGTATCAGGATACTGTAGTGTTAACTGGACACCAGATCTGCATTTGTTATCAACAACTGCATAACAAGAACTCCTGGGGTGGCGCTGTGGGCTAATGCTATGGACTGCAAAGTCATTTGAGCCACAAGTTTGATGGTTCAAGCTCACCACCTGCTCCTTGGAAACCCTATACAGGGTCACTATGGGTCAGAAATGACTCGATGGCATTTAACAACAACAACAGTGACTGCGTAACAACCTATCACAAATGTAATGCTACAACAACACACACTTGTAGTTCAGTGTCTGTGGGTCAGGAATCTGGGCACCTGAGAACTGAGTTCTCTGCTTCAGGTCTCTCATGAGGCTGTGGGGTCAAGTTGTCAGCCAGGACTGGGGTTTCAGCTGAAGTCCCGATAAGGACGGACTGACTTCTGAGCTCACTTATGTGGGCAGGATTCAGTTCCTGCTGGGCTGCTAGATGGAGCACGTCCGTTTCTACCTGGTTGTTACAGAGAGGGAACCCTCATTTCCTTGTCTCCAACTTCCCAACATGACAACTTACATCATCACAGCCAGTAAGGGGAGGTAGGAAGTGTCTGTGTATGGAACCTAGTCATGGAAGGGGCATTCCTCCACCAGTGCCCTCTCCTCTTGCTGTGGTGGATGTTGCTGCTTGTCAGGTACCACTGAGTTGGTACCGACGCATAGTGACCCTACACACAACATAACGAAACACTGCCTGGTTCTGCGTCAACCTCATAATCATTGCTACGTTTGAGCCCATTGTTACCGGCACTTTGCCGATCCATCTCATTGGGGGTCTTCCTCATTGTCTTCAACCCTCTGCTTTGCTGTAGTAGCTGCCATCAAGCCCACCCCTTGAGTCATGGTGATCCATGCCTGGTCCTACACTCTCTAAATAATGGGTTACAGAAGGTCCACAGGGTTATCAGTCAGAAACAGATCCCCAGACCTTTTTGCCTGGCCTGACGTCATTTGGAAGCTCTGCTGAAATCTACTCAGCATCATAGCAACACACACGCCTCCAATGACTGATGCACAGACACTATGCATGAGTTGCATTGGCAACAAACTGAACCTGGATTCTTCCGTGAAGGCAAGACTCCCTCCACTATTCCTTAGAACCAAGTTTCTCCACCAGCCCACACTCCCAGGGAGGAAATTACACATGGACAGGTCCCGGGAAGCAAGGAGAAGTGGTAGACATCTCAGAAAGTGTTACTGCAGTGTTCTTAAAAGAGGACAAAGTTAAGAAATGCCAGCTTGTGAAGCTCTGTCCTTGGGCAGGTGACTGTTCTCATACAAGAGAACAAATTACAGAGACAGTAATTTCACCCTGGGTCTTACCCCAAAGCCACTGGCTTCTAGCCACGTGGGCAGCCCCAGGGTGCTGCCAGCCCAGTTTTCCTGACTTGAGCAAGGCTGCACCAAGGATAAGATTTCTAAAGAGAAATAGTTTCACAGAAGGGTCTTTTAGGTATTGTGTGAAAGGTTAACCAGGAGCTGTAATTTATTCCTCCTTCCTCAGAGGTTTTGACCCTGACCAGAATTCTTTGCAAATATTGACTAATCGAATGCACTAGCTAAAAGATAAATGAGGGTCCTGGAAGGGTACGCTACTTACTGATTGCTGATCTAAAAGTGATTTTTTTTTTTTTTTTTTTGGCATTATATTCTGGTTTACTCAGATTGCTTATTTTAAATGATCCTGTCAGCTGAAGCTGGGTAGAAACATGGAAATTCACCC
>NW_006408555.1:13574941-13576575 GCF_000296735.1 Chrysochloris asiatica
TCGGACATTGTTTCGTTCTGTTGTGCATGGGGTCGCTATGAGTCAGTTCTGACTCGATGGCACCTGACAACAACAACAACAACAACATAAACAACATAATGAGGTGAATGGAGGAAAGCCTTTGTGACCTTCATTTGCTGATGGAGACCAACTCAAAATGAAAAGGAACAGCTGCAAACATCCATTAATAATCAAAATGTGGAATGTACAAAGTGTGGATCTAGTAAAATCGGAAGTCTTCAAAAATGAAATGGAACCCGTAAAGACTGACATCCTTGGCAGATGTGTTGTTAGTTGGTTCTGACTCAAAACGCTGCCCAGTACTGCACCATCCTCACAACTGCTTAATGCTTGAGCCCGTGTCGTCTCTACTGTAACAATTCATCTTGCTGAAGGTATTTTTCTTTTCCAGTGACCTTCCACTTGACCAAGTATGAAGTCCTTTCCCAGGTATTTGTTCCTCCTGATGACATGACCATAGTATGAAAGACAAAGTTTTGCCATCTTGGCTTCTAAAGAACATTCTGGAAGTACTTCTTCCAGCACAGACTCGTTTGTTTTTCTGTCAGTCCATGGTACTTTCAATCTTCTTCTCCAACACTCTAATTCAAATGTATCAATTCCTCTACGGACTTCCTTAGTCACTGTCCAATGTACACATGCACATGAAGCTACTGAAAATACCACAGCTTGGGTCCAGCGCACGGTCATCCTTAAACAGTTATCTTTGCTGCTAAACACTTTAAAGAGGTCATATGCAACATATTTACCTAATGCAATACTATGTTTGATTTCTTGACAGTTGCTTCCTTGAATATTTGTTGTGGATCCAACTCAAATAAAGTCTTTGACAACTTCAATCTTTAGTCCATTTTTTGTTGTTGTTAGGTGCCATTGTGTTGGCACTGACTCACTGCGACCCTGTACACAACAGTACAAAGAAAGCACTGCCTTACTATCGTGCTATGTTTGAGCCATGGTTGCTGCCACTGGGCCAGTCCATCTTTTTCCTCTTTTTCTCTGACCCTCCACTTTACCAATCATGGTCTCCTTTTCCATGGATTGGTCCCTTCTAGTAGTGTGTCCAAAGTATGAGAGACAAAGTCTGGCCATCCTGGCTTCTAAAGAGCATTCCAGTTGCACTTCTTGCAACACAGATTGCTTTGTTATTTTGGCAGTCCATGGTACTTTTAATTTTCTCCTCTAACACCATAACTCAAATGTATCAATTATTCTACAGTTTTTCTTATTCACAGTTCAACTTTCACACGACTATGAGCTTATTATTGAAAATACCATGGCTTGGGTCAGTTGCACCTTAGTCCTCAAACTGACATCTTTGCTCTTCAACACTTTACAGAGGTCTTGTATATAGCAGATTTGCAAAATACAATACAATGTTGATTTCTTGACTTTTCCTTCCACAGTGTTGATGGTTGATCCAAGCAACATTAAATCTTTGATAACGTCAGTCTTTTCTCCACTTATGTGGATATTGTTTATAGGTCCAGTGGTGAGGATTTTTGTTTTCTTTATATTGAGGTAGACCCATACTGAAGGCTGTAGTGTTTGATCTTCATCAGTAAGTAATCTAAAGTCCTCTTCACTTCCAGCAAGCAGGATTGTATCATCTG
>NW_006408555.1:13584270-13591944 GCF_000296735.1 Chrysochloris asiatica
TTTTTTGGCATTATATTCTGGTTTACTCAGATTGCTTATTTTAAATGATCCTGTCAGCTGAAGCTGGGTAGAAACATGGAAATTCACCCTGATTCTAAAAGTGTTTTTTTTTTTTTTTTTTGGCATTATATTCTGGTTTACTCAGATTGCTTATTTTAAATGATCCTGTCAGCTGAAGCTGGGTAGAAACATGGAAATTCACCCTGATTCAAACTGTCTCGTGGCCCCCCAGAACTCAGACACCTGAGATACTTGTCCCGTGTGCAGTCAGTGCTTGCCATACTTCAAAATCAAAAGGTGTCCTCTTATTGAGAAGGGAACTGCATCCGTCTCCCAGATATTGATACTGTCTCATACCCATTGGTAATCATGCCTGGTGCAGAGAAAAGCCAACAATCTCAGTGTGAAACAGTAGGAATAGTTAGGGGACAGGCAACTTTAGACCAGCCCAATGCATCTACAGCTTTACTGAGCTATAACTGACCTCAACCAAGTGCACGTATTGAAAGTGTTGGCATATGTGTACAGCCCTGAAGCCATCACTACTATCAAGATAATGTAGACATCGCATCTGTTTCTGTGGGTGCAATTCCCAAAAGATGTTGGGCGCTCCCCAAATTACACTCATGTTGTCTTGCTATGGAGGGTTCAAGAAAATATTCAGGAGGCATTTTTGAACTGTTATCATGCATGGTGTTAAGGAATGGCAAAGATGCTTACGGCATCCAAAAGAAAGAAAGAACTAGAGGGAGGGTGATGAAAATGGGAGAAAAACTGCTGACAGGTTGAGCCTGGATGAACTGTTTGGATGACTGTTAAAAATCAGGATGAAAGATGAGGGACTGGATAGGGTCATTCACAGGGTGTTTGAGGCATATCTTATGGCTGGAGAAATTAGCAACTAACTTCAGTTCTGGCTGTGATACTCACAAACCTAATGAAGCTTCCTCAAGTTCACTAACATGGATGAATCCTAACATAATTACAGAGAGTCCTCAAATCGTCGATGGACTTCCGTTCTGACAACTCCATCAGTTCTGATGTATGATGAATACGCCAAGTTGCTCCTTATTTCTCATTACTATTGTTTTTTGTTATCTGTATATCTGTAAGCCATAAACATTAACACCTGAAAAAAGATGACATCAACAAACCATGCACTGCAAGTGGTACAGATTACTAATGACACAATGTACACAAAATATGGCTCATCATAATGAGAATACATCATAGGCCAGAGACGCACTATATAACATAGATCAGGATGTGGAATAGAAAGGATTTAAACAGGGGCTGAATTCACTCCATCAGTTAAAACTGTATCTACAAGGGAGCTTCAAAAGAGTCCATGGACAGATGGGATTGAAATGGAATGGAATCTTTCTACTAACTTTTTAACTTTCCTCATATTCATACACACACACACACACACACACACACACACCCCAAGGAGCTTTGAAAAAAATGGTGGAAAAATTCCATTATCTTTTCATTTCATTTTCCATGAACTTTTTGAAGTACTTTGTACATATATATTTGTAATATTGTTGTTAGGTCTCATCCAGTGGATTCTGACTCATAGTGGCTTTGTATAGGGTTTCCAAAGCTGTAAATCTGTACAGGAAAACGGATTGTGCTGTAGAATCAGCAGTTCAAACCCACCAGTGGCTCCAAAGGAGAGAAGTGTCTGTCTCCATAAAAACAAATCCAGGAGAGTCTACTGAGGGTCGCTCTGTGTTGGAATCAAACAATTGCAGTGGGTTTGCTTTGGATTTACAGAACATAAATATTCCATGCATGTACTCCTGCTGTGGTGCTGTGGGTTAATGCACTGGGCTGCAAAGTTGGTTTGAACCACAAGGTTGGTGGTTCAAGCTCACTAGTCATTACTCAGAAACTGAAAAATAACAACATACATTTAATCCACCACTCATCTGTCAGTTTGTCAAACTGTGGTTGTTTGTGTGTTGCTCTGATTCTGGAGGCTATGCCACCAGTATTTTAAATGTAGTGCTGTAGGATAAGCACTGGACTGCTAACCTAAAGTTGGTGTTTCCAACACACTAGCTGCTCCTTGGAAACCCTATACAGGATCACTATGAGTCAGAACCAACTTGACAGCACGTAACAACAACAACATGGTCGGTCATCTGTGGTGGACAGATTTCAGTTGAGCCTCTAGACTAACACAGACCAGGATGAAGGCGAGGTAGACTACTTCTGAATGATTAGCCATGAAAATTTTATGAAAAAGAGCAGAACATTATCAGATATAGTGCCAAAAAAAGGGTCCCTCAGGATGAAAGGCATCCTACTTATCCAGTCTGTCAGGTGAGCAAATAATTCAAGAAGATGGATTATATGAAGAAGAACATGGCATTAAGATTGGAGGAAGACTCATTACTAACCGAGGATGTGCAGATGACACAACCTTGCTTGCTGGAAGCAAAGAGGATGTAAAATACTTGCTGATGAAGAACAAAGTCTACAGCCTTCAGTATGGGCTGCACCTCAAAGCCAGGGGCTGACTGTGGCACAGATCATCAACTGCTCATATACAAGTTCAGGCTAAAGCTAAAGCTAATTACAACAAGGCCACAAGAACCAAAATATGACCTTGAGTATGTTGTTATTTTTGCTAAGTGCTGTTGAGTTGGTTTCAACTCATAGTGACTCTTTATTGTGTTTCCAAGAAGTGATTGGCGGGTTGGAACCAGCAACCTTGTGGTTAGGAGTCTAGTGCTTATCCTACAGTGCCACATCAGGACTCTGATCATGAGTATAAGCTACCTGAATTTAGAGTCATTTCAAGAACAGATACAATGCATTCGACACTAACGAGTGGCAATCAGAGGCACTGGAAAATAGCACCACGAACATCATTTATGAAGAAAGCAAAAGGTCATTGAAAAGACAGGACAGAAGAACAAAAAACAAAATAGATGTCAGTGGAGACTCTGAAATTTGTTCTTGAGTGTGGAGAAGCTAAAGCACATGAAAGGAATGAGTTAAGTAAAGACCTGAACAGAAAATCCCAAAGGGCAGCTCAAGAAGACAAAGCATTATAACAAGACCTGAAGTTAGAAAACTGAAAGAGAAGAACAGGCTCAGTATTTCTCAAGCTGAAAGAACTGGAATAAAAAAGAAAAAATCAAAACCTTGGGTTGCAATGTGAAGGTCAAAGAATTGAATAATGGGTTTCGGTTTGGGTGGCAGCAGAGACAGCCTGGTAGGAAAGGGATTGAAAACCACGAGAAGCTGTGCTCATGGAACACCACCAGAGCTGTGGATCTAGCGTAAGGTCCAGGGTGCCAGTTTCCTGCACACACGAGAGGAAAAAATCACAGTATAAAGGAAAATACTGCAAGTTAGAAATCACTCCAGACAGGACTCCCTCTGTGGCCAGCTCACCTGGGTGGAGTTCAGAGGGAGGGGCGACAGCCAGACCAGCACACAGAACTGGCTCTAAAAGCAATGCAGTGACATTCGCAAAAGGTGGTGCGGGGGACTCTATACAATTTTTGCTCCTCTTCCCTGTTGTGCCTTCTTTGCCCAGCCCAGATGCCTTCAGGTGGATGGGTACGCAACCCCCCCTCCCCGCAAAAAAAAGTCCAGCACTGACCCCACAGTTTTCCCATGGCACAGAAAGAGCTTGGTGGCTACTTATGATGTCAGCCTTGGGGTCCCAGTCCTAAAATTAACTTGTGCAGGACCCTCTACTCCAGCATATCCAGCAAGACAAAAGCAGGCCCAGCAGACCTGACACACAAACCACAGAACAGTCTGTAAAACCCCAACATAAAAAGACACAACTACCTTGAGAATTATGCTGTGTACACACAGATACCTAACTGACCTTCAGAGACAAAAATAGTAGACAACCTTTCTCCCATTAACTTCTCAATACCTATCTGTGCACCTCTACGGTGGTGACTAGAGGAGGGGCTTAAGTGGACACCCCTACTCACTGCTGGAGGCTTCTCCTGTGCACACACACTGCCTGTGTAGCAAGGCGACTGGACAGTCAGCCATAATTTTATTTTTGTTTCAAAGTGGTGATTTTTGTCTCTGCTTTAATATTGCTTCTGTTTGGGGGCCTTTTGATCACACATTTTTCCTGGAGGTGGGAGCTTTTTCTTCCTGTGTTACCCAAGAAGAGTCAGCAATAGTGGTCATATAGCCAAGCTACAAGCATACACCATAATATTCCACCATTGAGACAAGAGCCCATAACAGCTGCTAAGCATTACATGCGAAAAGGGAAGCCTATCTCCTAATCATATCTATCAGGAGAAGCCCAGTGTCTTAATAATACAACAACAAACATCCATTTAAGCATTAAAAAACCCACATAACTACTGGAAATGACAAACAAAACACAACAAAAGATCTCAAAACATGTTCAAAAACAGAAAAAAAGTAACTGAAACAAATGAGCTGGAGACAGACAAAGGCTCCCCAGAAGAGGAATAGCAGGTTTTGGATTTGCCCAAGAAGCAATTCAGAAGACTGATATGGAAACAAATTCAAATGTTCCAAAAAGGGGTGGTGGAAAGCAAGAAAAAAGTCAGGAAAGTCCTATAAGAGCAAGCAAACAAGATTGATACAGCATTGGAAACAATTCAAATACTGCAAAAAGAGGTCCAGATGATTAATAATAAAATATCAGAAATGGACAACACACTGAAAAGGGAAAGGAGCAGAATAGACGAGATAAAAGCCAGAACCAGCGAGCTGGAAGACAAATCTCTCCATACTTCTAAGATAGAAGAGCAAGCAGAAAAAAGGATAAAAGAAATCTGAAGAGAGTCTAATATTGATGCTGGATAACATGAAGAGGAATTATTGGCATTCCAGAACAGGAAGAATCAGAGAAGTCCACAGAGGAGATAGTTGAAGAGCTTCCGGAAGAGAATTTCTGTAACATCTTGAAAGATGAGAAGATAAACATTCAAGTAGCTGAACGTACTCCATGAAGGATAGATCCCAAAAGAAAGTCACCAAGACTACAATAATCAAGCTATCCAAAATCAAAGACAAAGCAAGAATCCTAAAAGCGGCCAGGGAGAAGAGAAGGGTCACTCATAAAGGCAAGCAAATCAGATTAAGCTCTGACTTCTCAGCAGAAACCACGCAGCCAAGAAGGCAATGGGGAGCATACACAAACCCTAAAAGTGAAAAACCAAGAATTGTCTATCCAGCAAAACTATCAATCAAATACGATGGTGCAATCAAAACATTCCAAGATAAACAGAATCTAAGAGATTTTGTCAAAACCAATCCAACACTTCAAGACATCCTAAAGGGGGTTCTTTGGACTGAAAATCAACAAAAACAGACAACAACCAGAGCTTGACAGGTGTGGCAACACCACCTGAAACTCAGTTGACAGACAGCAGAGTTCAGAAGAGAACAAAACTACAACAAAGAATTCAAAGGAACTGGGAGGTCAGCCAAAGGTCAAAATAATATCAATGTCAAAGAAGGGATAAATGTAGGAACAGAGATCCAGGTGATGAGGATGTCAGGTAGATTATAGGATACAATAGATTGTCTTAAATGGAGGGAAAAGTTAATGGACTATAAGGTAATCCCAAAGAAAGTTAATATTTCACAATTTACTATGAAAATGAACCTCCAAGCAGAGCAAGCAAACATGGAAACTAAGAAGAAACTGACAAGAAATAGCACAAAAAAAACACAAACTCAGCACAAGAAGGCATGCAGAACAAAGGAACGAACAGCACTACCAAAAAATTAATATAATGGCAGAAATTAATTCATAATTATTGATAATTACATTGAATGTCAATGGATTGATTGACCCAGTGAAGAGACAGAGAGTGGCAGATTGGAAAAGAAAATAAGACCCTTCAATATGCTGCCTGCAAGACACACGCCTTACACAAAAAGACAAAAACAGACTAAAAGTTAAAGGATGGAAAAAAATATACCAAGCTAACTGCAACAATAAACAAGCAGGAGTGGCATTTCTAATCTCTGAAACAGTAAACTTTAAGACAAAAACCAGCATAAGAGATAAAGAAGGACATTATCTCATGATTAAAGGATCCATTGAGCAAGACGACATAACCATAATAAATATCCATGCTCCCAATGAAAAAGCACCAAGATACACTAAGCAAACCTTACTAGAATTGAAGAAAGGAATAGATAAATCTACAATTACAGTGGGAGATTTTAATATGACACTTTTGAAAAGGAACAGAACCACCAAAAAGAAACTTGATAAAGTCACAGAGGAACTGAACAGCAAAATTAACCAACTTGACCTCATAGACGTGTGCAGAGCATTCACCCCAACAACAGCACTATATACTTTCTTCTCCCGTGCACATGGAACATTCTCCAGAACTGACCATGTGTTAGGTCACAAAGCAAGCCTCCATAAATTTACAAACATCAAAATACTACAGAGCATCTTTTCAGACCACAATGCTATACAACTAGAAATCAACGACAAGAAAACTAAGTAAATAAAGTCGAATACAGGAAACTGAACAACACCTTGCTGAAAAGTGACTGGGTGAACAGAAAAACTATAGAAAGAATCAACAGGACAAGAACCTGGTTCTTTGAAAGGATTAATAAAATTGACAAACCATTGGCAAACCTAACAAAAGAAATGAGGGAGAAGAGACAAATAACTCACATTAGAAACCACACGTGCAATGTCACAACAGAAGCAAACAAAATCTAAAGGATAATAACAGAATACTATGAAGAGTTGTACTCCAACAAATTCGATAACTTAGAATAAATGGATGCATTTTTAGAAAAACACAACCTACCAAAACTTTACACAGAGTGAAGTAGAAAATTTGAACAGACCCAAAACAAAAGAAGAAATTGATCAGGTCATCAAAAAGCTCTCAACAAAAAGAAGTCCAGGCCCAGATGGCTTCAAGGGTGAGTTCTATCAAACATTCAGGGTAGAATTGTCACCAATTCTACTCAAATTATTCCAGAATATAGAAGAGGATGTAAAACTTCCTAATACTTTTTATGAAGCAAGCATAACCCTTATACCAAAACCAGGGAAGGACATCACTAAGAAAGAAAACTATAGACCAATATCCCTCATGAACTTAGACACAAAAATTCTCAACAAAATCCTAGCCAGCAGAATCCAGCACCACATCCAAAAACTAATACATCACGACCAAGTGGGTTTCATAAAAGGGAAGCAAGGGTTCAACATTAGAAAAACAATCAATGTAATCCATCATATAAATGAGAAAAAGGAAAAGAACCACAGGATCATATTGATTGATGCAGACAAGGCATTTGACAAAATCCAACATCCATTCCTGATAACAACACTCAACAAAATAGGAATTGAAGGGAAATTCCTCAACATAATCAAGAGCATATATACAAAACAAACAGCCTACATCACTCTTAATGGAGAGAAACTGAAAGCCTTCCCTCTGCAAACAGGAACCAGACAAGGATGCCCTTTGTCACCACTCCTAGTCAATGCTGTTTTGTAAGTATTAGTCAGAGCTATACAGCAAGATAGGGAAATTAAAGGCATCCAAATTGGCAGAGATGTCAGCTTGAGGACTAAGGTGTGCCTGACCCAAGTCATGGTATTTTCAATAACTTCATATGGATGCGAATAAGGAATAAGGACAGTGAATAAGGAAGACT
>NW_006408555.1:13596074-13608203 GCF_000296735.1 Chrysochloris asiatica
AGGTTCCAATACAACAATTGTGAGGTGGATGCACGGCCAGCAGTGTTATGTTCTGTTGGACACAAGGTCATTACGAGTCAGAACCAACTTGACCACAAATTCAGGAGCATAATGTTATTAAGATGCATTAACAACATAGTCTCCATCATCTTGAAAGCTTGAGATATCTGTAATTCTACTAGAGAGACCAGAATTTCTTTTACTTCTCTTGTGAATGTAATCCGAGCTGATTTTAATGAGCCAACAGTTATGTGGAGAGAAACATAAAATGATACCTTCAATTTAAGGGCAAGATGATCTAGAAAGACATTTTTCTGTATGCATTGTGAACTGTCGTAGAATGAATACCTACATGAAAATAGTGATGCCAGAGTTATTGAATATGAAGATAATCGCCCCTCTTAGATATGTTCATACAATAAACCAATGGGTTTACTGTCTCTACTTGATGAAGAAAGCCAGTTTCCCAAAGCTACTGACCAGACCCTTGTAGAAAAATGTGAAACCAACCTGAAATCACAGTTCTTTCGGAGGCCCAAAAGAATGGAACTTAGTTTTGGAACTCACCACTACGCAGGAAAGATGGGGAATGCTATAGAATTTTTACTGTTTCTCCTTAGTTTTTGTTTAATAATAAAGACATTAAAATCCTGGGGGGTGGAATTTTATGATGCAGAAAACATCAAAAGAAGATGGAGTGAATATACAGAGTCACTGTACAAAAAAGAATTAGTCAATGGTCAACCATTTCAAGAGGTAGTATGTGATCAATAACCAATGGTACTAAAGGAAGAGGTCCAAGTGCACTGAAGGCCTTGTTGAAATACAAGGCTCTAGGAATTGATGGAATACAAATTAAAATGCTTCAACAACCTGATGCAGTGTGGGAAGTTCTCACTGGTGTAGGCCAAGAAATCAGAAAGGTAGCTACCTGGCTAACAGAATGGAAGAGATCCATAATCGTGCCCCTCCAAGAAAACACAATCCAAAAGAATGCAGAACTCATTGGATAATATCACATGCAAGTAAAATTTTGCTGACAAAAATTCAAAATAGTTGCAGCAGTCCATCAACAGGGAGCTGCCAAAAATGCAATCTGTATTCAAAAGATGACGTGGAAAGAGGGATATCATTGCTGACATCAGATAGATCTTGACTAAAAGCAAAGAATACAAGAAAGATGTTTAGTTGTACTTTGCTGACTATGCAAAGGTATTCAACTGTGTGGATCATGACAAACTATGGCTAACATTTCAAAGAGGACTTAAAAATAATGCTGAAGATGAAAGACTACAGCCTTCAGTATGCATTACAACTCAATATAAAGAAAACAAAAACCCTCACAACTGGACCAATAAATAGCATTATGATAAACAGAGAAAAGATTGATTGAAGTTGTCAAAGACTTCATTAAAGCACTAAAGATCAAAGATTTCACTTTGAGAACTAACCTAGATCATGGCAATTTCAATTGCCTAGTATATATATGTGGTGCCATAGGGGATGAGCACTCTACCTCAAGGTCAGTAGTTCAAATTCACTAGCCTCTCCTCAGAAATCCTACACAGAGTCACTAGGAGTCAGAACTGACTTGATGGCACTTAACAACAAGCATGCCTATGGACGTAAGACACTAACAAAGACCACAGAGGAATTGATGTGGTTGAATTATGACGTTGGTGAAGAATATTGAGAATACCACATACTGTCAGAAGAACAAACAAATCTATGTTGAAAGAAGTACAGCCAGAATGCTCCTTAGAAGCCAGGATGGCGAGACTTTCTCTCTCAGTCTTTGGACTCATTGTCAGGAGACACCAGTCCCTGTGAGGATGCCGCAGTTCTGTGCAGTGTGCTGGGCCTAGGATCACTATGAGTTGGAACCATCTTGGTGGCACCTAACAACAACAACTATCCAGAACTTTTTAACGTGGTTCCTTTCAGAGCAGTTGGTAGTAGTAGCTGAGCATCCCTGTTAAGTTCTTCTGGTCTCAGGACCATGGAGACTGATGTTTACGTGGTCCATTAGTCCACTGGATTAATTGTTACGTGTCTTAGATGTCCACCACTCTCCTTTCCTCCACACAGGGAGAGACCAATAGTTAGTGCACCTTGTATGCTCAGCTCATGAATTTTTAAGACCTCAGTTCCTACTTATCAAAGTAGCATGTAGACCACTGTCTTTTTTAGTGTGTGTGTGTTTTTTTAATCGCAATCAAGCACACAGTTTTATTGAAATACGTTATTTCTGACATTATACAATTAGTATTAAAATTTGAAGTGATTTTTATAAAGAAAATAATGATCCGAAGTTTTCGGTCACTCTAGCAGTTTGATTTTCATTACAATATTTTTTTCCTAGGTATCTGTTTCTTATTTAGCCTTAATCAGTTTACCAACAATTTCTATCACAACTTTCTCTTCTTTGTAAATCTGCTCTTGCAATCTTAATTTTAATTGATACCCAATACGTCAAGAAGATGTGGCATTGTGGTTATTGCAAACATTTCCTTCTTTTGGATAATTAGGGGTTTGCCATTTTTTTACTCTATTAAATATAATTTTTAAACCTTTATCTATGGTGATTTCCCATATTTTGAGAATTTTCTTATGGAAAAAATCCTCAAAAGTAAAATTAATATTTTAAAAGATGAATCTCATTCTTTTTGAAAAAATATGATTCAATTACTAATCCTAATGGTTATCTTTTATCAGTAACAGATAAATATGCTTCTTATGTGGTGTCTTTTGTGGGCAAGACCAGTGAATGTAATTGATAATAAATGGAGTCTCAGTGTTACGTTATAGATTTCTTTGATTTCTGATTAGCCTTAAATATTTTATATTAGTTGTTTGGGGAACAGAAAGATTTTATCCTATGTGTTCTTTCTGCTCTGTCTTTTTAGATTGTTATGCCACCAGATCTTGGTGTTTCTTTCCTGAAACCATAGCCCTGAGCCCCGAGCCCAGAGACTCATTCTTGGTAATGTTTCACGGTGCTTGGTAAACTAAGAAGTTTTTATAACTTTGCTCCCTGTATGCTCCACCACATTCATGGATATGTTTTCAGCAATGGTAAATACCCAGGTATAAATATCCTCTGTTAAAACTGTATCTATGGAGCCCTGATAGTGTAGTGGATTATGACCTCGGCTGCTAATTGCGAGGTCAGCAGTTCGAATCTACCAGTCACTTTGCTAGAGAAAGATAAGGCTTCCTACTCCTGTAAAGATTTATACCCTCAGAAACCCTATGCAGAGTCACTATGAGTTGGAACTGACTCAACAGTACACCACCACCACCAAACATAAATATGCAGATATATACAGATATATGGAGTCCTGGTGTGGCACTGTGGTTTCATGCGCTGGACTGCAAGGTCGGTTTGAACTGCAAAGTTGGTGGTTCAGGCTCCCCAGCCACTCCTTGGAAATGCTACACAAGGTCGCTATGAGTCGGAACCGACTCAATGGCACTTAACAACAACAACATACATGTATGTGTTTACCCCCACAGGTAGTCTCCACCTCACACCATTCAGCCTGTGTGAGCTTTCTGGAGCCCTTTAATTATATAGAGTTCTTTAATTAACTAAGAATTTGGACTTGTTCACTATATCCTTAATGGATGACCCAAGGACCTAGAAAATGATGTCAGCCTGGAGGCAGTTACTGAACTTGCTGTAATTATTAACTCTTAGCCCCCCCCCTTTGTTTCATAGTCCCCAAGGGTGGTGGCAGTGGCGGTGGCGGGGGTACAGAGAAGCCATGCTAAGAGTCCTAAAGGTGAAAGCAGGAGAACACAACGATGCTTTGGTAGACTTCAAGATAGTATTTCTACTGTCATCTGAAAATATTAACTGGAAAAGGCCAAGGGGGATTCAAAAAGCTTGTGGGAAAATCCCCTTGTCCTTTACCTCCATTTTTCCATGAACTTTTTGAAGCCTTGTGTATTCCGTTACTGCCCCTCCTTTATCTGAATACACAGTTGGGATCGCTATCATGTAACGCTAGTGTTGGTGTGGCGCTGTAGGCTAAGCCCTGGACTGCTAACTGCAAGGTCAGAGGCTCAAACCCACCAGCTGCTCCTTGTTTCCTACACAAGGTTGCTCTGAATCAGAACAGCAACATCATCATCATGAAACAGGGGACTTGTCTGCCTTTCTAATCTGCATGTTTTTCCAAGTCTGCCTATTTTATTTGAGATACTAAATGAGAAAGTTTGCAATTTCCCAAGCCTTTCTCTATAGTAAATATTAAACAATACAGAATCCCAGGTAGACAAGAGGAGATAAATAATTTGCATTTATGTTGAAAGAGGGTATTGATCTCCATTCATTCACTCTCTCTCTGTCTCTCTCTCCTTTATAAAAAAATAATCCTATGAAGCCAAAAGGCAAAGCAGATGGCTCACAGACACTGACAGTGGACAACTGGGAACTAAACTAGGAAAATACAGTAATAGCCTCAGATGTACTAATACAATAAAAAATGACAATAAAAACCTGTACCAAAGGGCAAGGGACCAAAAGAGAGTAGTACAAATATAGAGTTAGGGATCGAAAAGAAAACAACAGCTATTTCAGAATCAGTCAACAACTGTTTGTGCTATGGGCACAAGGATATGTCGATGCATCACTGCACCTTCACAGTTCAGTGCGCTCGTACACGCTCTTGGTGACCATCCACAGCAAGCGTGGAACATTGAAGATGCCATCTCGCCTCCTCAGACCAAGAAGTGCAGGAGGATTTGAGACTCTGCTTGTCCATCTGCCAATAGAGCATGGCAGACAGACCCAGCCAGAATTCAAGGTCTTACCCAGTAGTCTGGGGAGTCCTGGTGTGGCACTGTGGGTTAATGCGCTGGACTGCAAAGTCGATTTGAATCACAAGGTCGGCAGTTGAAGTTCATCATCCACTCCTCAAAAACCCTATATAGGGTTGGTATGGGTCAGAACTGACTCAACGGCACTTAACAATGACCACAAACTGGTAGGATAAGCACTGGATGCCTAACCAAAATGTTGGTGCTTCAAGCCCACCAGCCTCTCCGAAGGAGAAGGAGACTATCAGCTGCTCCTGTAATGATTTAGAAGGCTTGGAAACCCCACGCAGAGTCGCTGTGAGTCGGAACAGACTTGATGACACCGAACAACAACAACAATAACCCAGTCTCTGACAGTTTGGGCAACACTGTGTGTGAGCTGAGCCAGCAGCGGGAGAGGTTTTCCTCATACTGTGAGAAAGAATTTACAAGCTGATCTTGACCCCGCCACTATGCAGCCAACAGACTGGAGGAACCGCGTGACCTAGAGTGCAGTCATAACTCCAGTTTGGGGATATTGTTGGGTTCTATTCACAAAGTCAGGAGAAAGAAATGTGAGATTGAATTGTGCCCTGACAGAAACAAACAAATCAAAGATTTATAAAGGGCTGTCCCTCAACGCCTCTCGAGCCTTCAGACCAGAACGCACAAAAGGCTGTAGACGTGTCGGTCACTAGAACACACACAGACTAGCGCCTTTGGCGGAAATCAATGTCGCTCCTCGATGGAGACAGGGGGGCTTCTCGACTTGAAAGTGGTCTTATGCTACTGCTCAATAGAACCCTTTAGAAACACAATTGTCAATTTGCTGTTGAGCATCAGCAGAAATAGCTGCTCCCAGGAAAACTTCAGACAATGCTCCAGATAGGAGCACCTATATAATTTGGATACTACTAAACAATCATGCAAATAAGGAAGACATACCTCAATAGAGGCCTTGGAATGATGGTGTTGGCAAATAATATGCTATGGACTGCCAGGCAAATTAATAAATCTGTCTTGGAGGAAGTATAGCCACAATGCTCCTTAGATGCGAGCATGAAAAAAACCCTCTTTGTCAGAGACTTTGGACATATTGTTAGGAGGGATGGTCCCTGAAGAAGGACTCATGCTTGGTAACATGGAAGGTCGATGAACAAGACGAAGGCACCTAACTATATGAACCGACACAGGGGCAGCAAAAATAGGGTCAAACAAAACGATTCTGAGGCTGGTTCAGGAGCAAACAGTGTTTCATTCTGTTGTACACAGGGGTGCTATGAGTCAGAAACAAGTCAACAGCATCAAACAGCAACCAGTAACCTTGACAGACTACCACCTACCTGTCAGTTTGTCATATTGTGGTGACTTGCATGTTGCTATGATGCTGGAAGCTGAGAAACCAGTATTTCAAATACCAACAGGAACAGCCATGGTGGATAGGTTTCAATAGAGCGTCTAGACTAAGAGTAGGAAGAAAGCCCTGGTGGTCTGCTTCTGAAACTTTGCCAAGGAAAACCTCATAGGTCAAAATAAACGGCCCTACTTTTTGTCTCATTTATTAATGGTGCTGAAAGAGGAGGCCCCTACAGTGTAAGACGCTCACAACAGCTGCAGCACTGAGCTTAAGCAAACTGATAACTGAAGACGATGATGTGTTGTTCTGTGGTACACGCCTCACCATGAGTCAGAGCCAACATGTCAACAACCTCAACAGAACTCACGGATAAATAGACAGAGATTCAAGAGACAGACATTCACCATGTTTATGAACAGATTGTTCATTTGTCTGGTCAATGGTGAAATGGCCCAAAGAACTTCCTGTTTTTACTGTGACTTCGCAGGAGAAAGTTGAGACTGTCTGCTATCATGACAATTTATAACCTAGGAGACCCTATATAAGGTTGCTATGAGTCAGAACCCTTCGATCCTAGCCAAGAAAAATGGCTGCTAACTGTATTGATTGGCTTTCTTAAATGAGGGTCAGGAAGTGATTCGGGAATGAGATGCTACATGTGCTACTTATGGTAAATCCTTGGTTGAAGAAGGAAAAACGCTCAAAGGGAACTTGTAGACGCTTTCCCTGATGTTGAAAGTTATTTGCTATCTAAAATGGAGACACTAGGGGGCGAGCTCTCTCAGGAGACTGGCCAGGGCAGGCAACCTGAGACAGGACAGTCTGTCTTACTAGATTCAGGTCACACTTAGAGAGGCTCTGAGAAAGAGCATGTGCCCTTATCCAGGGGACATTCTGATAACAGTTAAATCAGGTATACTTAAGGGACAATGGTGTTAGTGATAAGATGGTACAGGAACTGAGCCCTGGATATGTAGTCCAAATGGAGGCAAGTGGTAAAATACATACCAGATTTCAAAGACTTGGAACAGATACTGGCTGCGTTTCTTGGAAAAAATACAGTCAGAAGGTTCCTTAGAAGCCAGGATGACGAGGCTTCGTCTCTTGTATATTATACATATTATAATGAAACCCCAGTCCTGGAGAAGGACATTATGCTTGGAAAAGTGGAAGACTGATGAAAAGAGGAAGACCCTCAATTAGATAGCTTGGCAAGGTGGCAGCTGCAACAGCACAAACATAGCAACAACTGGAAGGAAGGCACGGGATGGGGTTATCTTTCATTCTGTTATGCATGGGGTTACTATGAGTCTAAACTGATGTCATGGCCCACAACAATAACAGCACAAATATTTAAGTCCTCTAATTAGTAAGGATTTACACCCTCGGAAACCCTGTACAGGGTCGCTATGGGTCGGAATCGACTCGATGGCACATAACAACAACAACAACAATTAGTAAGATTTACATTCATTACATGCTGACTAGATATAATTTCAGGTATAGTTTGATAAAAAATATCTCATTAAAATTCTTTTATTTTTACTTTTTAAAAGTGCCTTCGGAAAATATTTAAATTATATATGTGAAATGCAGTCTGTTTCTACTGAGAAGCACAATTCTAGATTGATTATTGCAAATAATCCTGCAATTTATGGGTTTTAACTGACTTGAATAATACACAGTAGATATATATGTAGACATAACCAAGCAAAATCAACCTCGTACCAACCCAAAATCCACTGCTATCGAGTGACTTCTCACTTATGGCAACATTACAGGACCAAGTCGAACTGAGGCTGTCATCTTTACTGGTAAAGGTAGACTGCCACGTGCTTCTACAACAAAGAGGCTGCTAGGTTCAGCTAGTGGATTCAAACCTCCATCCATCCAGTCAGTAGCTAAGCACTTACCCAATGTATCACCAGGACTCTTTGTAGTCAGAAGTCATTTTACTGTTAAGAGCCATCGAGTTGGTTCTGACACATAGTAACCCTGTATAGGGTTTCCGAGGAGCAGTTAGTGGGTTTGAACTGCCAATCTTGTGGTTCGCAGTCCAGTGATCCTTACCAGTGACCCAAGAAGTGGGTTACAAAATAACAAGACCAGTAAATGGACAGACTTTAAAACCTTACTTCCCTAGACTAGCTTGTCTTAAACACACTCAGCCCTTGTCATATTAAAGCCAAAACATTTTGGAGTGAGGAAATGGTGCCTTGGGAACTTGTATCTGTCAGCCTGGAGACTCCTAGGTACTGAGGCGCAGTACCCGTTGTACTTGGCGCCTGGCCGTTGTGGACCACGAGGAAAGTTTTATCCTGGGTCAGACAGATTTCATGGGAGTCTGACTGGCAACTTGAGTCTTTGTGTTTGAACAAGAATTATAACTAGACTTTGTTGGGGTTTTTTTTGCCATGTGTCAGGGTGGTCTATAAGACATTGTTAATTCTAGGTCTGAGAAGGTGACCTATTTTGTCTACCCTGAAACCTGTTTTTATCCTGCAGTATGTGAACTGTCCACAGCCTCATGAGAAGGATCTATGTGAAGGCCAGTTTTGAATTCAGCTGGCTCATCTACAATAGCCTCCCAGCATACGGCCTTAATGTGCTTACATGACCTCTAGCCAAAGTTCTTGGTTATGGCAACCTAATTTTCCACATAAAGGAACAGTTTCCCACAAATTGAAGGATAATCTTATATTAAACAAAAATAAATGAGGTCATTTATTAAAAAGAAAATAAGGACCTTTTCTTAAGTGGAAACAACAACAAAAAATGATTAAATTATAAAACCAAAGGGTTCTTGATAGAGGGTGATGTAGGAAGGCAAAAAGACATGACCTGCTTAGAAAAATATGGGCTTTAATCTCACTCTCATAATAGGGGGGAAAAAAAAAAATAGGACATTTCAAAAGAAACACAACTTTCTAAAAAAACTGAAGCAGGCAGGTGGAATAAACTAGGCAAAGAGTGATGATACTTAGGACAAATGCTAAATTTAAAAACCCAAGATAGACAGAGAAAGAAAAAAATAATGGAATCCTAGTGTGGTGCTGTGGTTTAATGCGCTGGACCACAATGTCTGTTTGTACTGCAAGATCGGGGGTTCAAGCTCACACCAGTCACTCCTTGGAAACCCTATACAGGGTTGCTATGAGTCAAAACTGAGCAGGCACTTGACAACATATGCTAATACAAAAGAAGGTATCAGAGTAATTGTGTATGCCTCAATGTTTCTCAATCTTTGATGTGGACCCAATTGATGGATATCTAAGAGACAAAGAGAGAGATTGCCATTCATATATCAGACTGGATTGGCACCAACCCACCTAGTGTGGAGATGACAAGTGATCTCAGAAAATCTAGACAGATGTGAGAGAGATGGAGTCACACTCAAACAGTATTAGGGAATTTCAAAAGATGTATTATTGACCATTGGAGATTTATGTGTTATGTGTTTCACAATCTACCCCACAACAGCTAAGTTAGGATTTTGAAAGAAAACACAGCAAAACCATCACATCTAAAGGATATCAGCCAGGATAACAATAGATCCATTCAAGATGTGGGCTGATGCTACTTTAAAGGGATAGCATCTCCTAGATGAGCTTGCTGACATTAGGAGCTAAAGGTGGAACAGATCTATGTGAATTTATGAGGCACTGAAAGTTTCTCTCTCTCTTTTTTTTTTTTTTTTTTTTTTTTTTTTGTGGAGCTGAAATTTCTCAATTACGTATTTCTATCAAGACTAAAGGAAAATGTCAGGGGGACGAAATTTGGTCCAGAAAGCAAAGCAAAAAGAATGAAGAGAATCAGCTCTGGTCAATATTCCTACATCTTCATGTAATATTGGCTAAAGCCAGCAAAACTGGAAGTCAGGTTGAACTGTTGAGACCACAATCGAGCATTTCAGCAAAGAACTGAAAAAGGGAGAGAAAGAGAATAGTCATACCCAGGTAAAATTCAAAATAGTTTAACAACCAGTTAGAAGGAACTTACACTTTTGATTTTTTTTATCAAGCGTCACCACTAATCAGGCAGGGCACTTAAAGGTCCCTGACCTCAAGCTCTAAGCATGCTGGCCTACATAGTCCTCTTTGTAGTAGCTTTCCTTAAAGAAGGGAAAACGATGCAAAATCAGTTCCTAAGAAAAACAGCCAGGATGGCAAACCTGGACATGTGATAAAGAGGGACCAGTCCCTGGAGAAAGACATCACGGCAGGCAAAGTGAAGGGTCAGCAAAGAAGATGCTCAATGAGGTGAACTGACCCAGTGGCAGGGGCAGTGGGCTCCCACATGACAACAATTGTGAAGATGGCATAGGATCAGCATTAGTTCCTTCTGTTGTGCAGAGCATCGCTATGAGTCAGAGCCGCCTTCATGGCACCTAACAAGAAGTAACACGAATTTCTCCTGGATTAGCCCACGGGCACACACACACTTACACTCAGGTTGAATTGGTAAGTGGCTTTGTAAAGCTAGCTGCAAAAATCAGATGCTGAAACATCAAGATTTATTAAATGTTGAAACCGCAAGGGAAAGAAAAACATTTGGCAAATGTCCAATTAATAAAAATGAGGTTAGCGTTAACGGAGTATCACTCAGAATAATTTCATTTTCTTCATGGAAACAGACAACTCTGATGTAATGATAAGAGGAAAATCAGAGGAGAGGACACAGTTAAGTTAGAAATGGATTCTTTTTGCAAAATAAAATCTTGAGGGAAAGTTAAGACAACTTACTAAGTAAGTTCTGCTGTGTTGCTGTAGGATAATCTCAGAACCACATGGTCGGCGGTTCGAATTTACCAGTCATTCCTAGGAAACCCTATACAGGGTTGCTATTGAGTCAGAACTGACTCAGTGACATTTAACAACAACACTAAGTAAATAATTATTAACTGACACATTATTGATGCAGCTCTGATTTTACCTCACATATTTGTCACAACTGTCCTCTGTACGTATATAAATTCATTCTTTTGAATATATTTTATTCAACAAGTATTTACTGCATACCTTCTATTTCAGGGAACAGTTCTTTTCTTGTGAGATACACCAATGAACCAAACAAACAAAATCTCTGCTTTTTCAATAAACACAATACTGCACATGTGATAACAAATAAGGTCTTATACATAATTAACATATTTGAAAACTAAATCAAATATGTGTTTCTCTTCTCTGGTAGCGTAGTGGTTACGAATTGGGCTGCGAACCTTAAGGCCAGCAGTTCGAAACTACCAGCCGCTCCGCGGGAGAAAGATGAGGCGTTCTGTTCCCGTAAGGATTTATAGCCTCGGAAACCCTGTACAGGGTCGCTATGGGTCGGAACCGACTCAACAGCACTTAACAACAACAACAACTTCCAAAAAAGGAGATATTGAAATTGACAATCCAATAGTAACTGTAAGGAGACTAACTGTGCCAAGATTCCCCAAGATCATCTTCTGGCCCAGTGATGTCCAGAAGGACTTACAGGATTCCACTCATAGGTCAGATTTGTTACAATAAAAATAAAAAAACATACAGAACAAAGTCACCAAAGCAGAGAAGGACATGAGGCAGTTTGGAAAATATCCCAGGAGACCGTCCAAGTCTTCGCCCAGTAGAGCTGAGCAATTGATGCTTAATTCCCCCAGTGCTGAGTTGTGACAACGTACAGGAAACATTATTTAAGAGGGAAATTCACACAACCCAGAGCCCAGGGTGTTTATTCAGGGTTGATCACATAGCAACACACTGCTTGGCACATAACAAAAATTCCAGAGTCTCAGAAGGAAAGCAGGTATTCATCATAAACCATATCGTTTGGTCAAACAATGAGGCACAGGAAACCCCTGCCACCATTTCAGGAACATTTATCAATGGAGGGAACTGTTTAGGAGCTAAGTTCTCAGAAACTAGTCAAGGGTCAACCATACATGCAAGATGATCAACTCTCTTCTGCATACCAACGAAAGGAGCAAA
>NW_006408555.1:13608759-13610407 GCF_000296735.1 Chrysochloris asiatica
AAATTCATCTGGAGCATTTGGTCAAATCACACAAGAATCTGATAATGCTCATATCATAAACGGCTCTGGGGAACTGATGATGTCAGAAAAATCAAATGAATTCAGACAAACATTAAGGCAAAAGAAAAATTAATCAACATAAAAAAAGATCTCATTTATCTTTTAATTCAATATTCATTATTAGCATTACAATATCTTCCATATCTTCTTTATAGATGGAAACTTGACCCAAACTTGACCCAAACTTGACCCACACAATTACATAATGCGTAACTTTGTCGCACAATTTAACCACCCAATGACTGCCCCGCGTGCCTCTCTCCTGTGTGCTTACTCAACGTCCTAATCTCATAACATCCTGTTTCACAGAACGTATTGTGAATGGTTAGTGACATATAACTGGTGTTGTTGTCTCTGACCACTGGAACTAGCTGGAGGCAGCTTTTGCACTTTGCTTTTTATCATATTAATTATCTTGCTCTTGTTGTTAAGTGCTGTCAAATTGGTTCCAACTCATAGCTACCCTGTATAGGGTTTCCGAGGAGCGGCTGGTGGCTTTGAACTGCCAACCTTACTGTTCAAACCTACCTTATGGTCCAGTGCTTATCCTACAGAGCCACACACCAGGACTCCAAGAACTATTTTAGTTATGTAATAATTTAATAAATATAAATAAAATTAGTTTTACTAGACACAAAGAATTAGCAAAATACATATCCATTTGTCTTGAAGAGACATCCATTTTAGTTATACACATGGTGGAATTTAAAACTTTGGCCTCAAATCAATGAGTCCATTTGTGGTGGGGAAAAAAATCAATAGAGAGTTTCCTAGTTGAACGAAGAGATTCAGCAAAGAGAAAGGAAACCCTAAGGTACAATGCTCTCGAGTGAGGTGGTATTTTAAAGGGAAGATTTGCTAAATACCATCAATTTTAAGTGTCGTTAGGTCAGGCATTACACATGACACAAGATATATATACACACACACACATACTTGCTCAGGGACTCTATAGCAATTTATTTGTAGAAAATGTTCAATATAAAGTAATGTTTGAGGATAATTAGTATAGAGATAAATCTGTTTGATCATACTTAAAATAAAATCCATAGTAGGCCCTTCATTTAGCCATAAGAGTATTTTTTGAGAGACTTCTGATATTTCCCTAAACAATTACCCAGATAACAACAACAACAAAAACTATTAAGAAATGTTGAACAGATCAGGAACTGGATTTGTCAGCCTTCCTGTAATCAAGGACTTCAAACAATTTCTAATACCAGCTTCATGGCAGACATAATGGTTTCAGCATTAAAAAGCAGGACAGACCACGGTGGATGTGATTAGCTGTTATCTTGGACTGAGAACCAAGCTGAGAACCAAGCTGAGCACAAATAAATCATTTTCATCTTTCCAGGTTCAGGAGGAGAAGGCTATTACAGTTAAGAGAATCATGGTACAGTTGATGTTTTCTAGGGCCCCGTCTCAAAGTTTTCTATTTAGAAAGCTCTTTCAGATTAACTCACTGTATAATAATTGCATTGAGACCTTAGTATTGTTTAGAACTCCTGGTCATCCGAAGAAGCTCTGGTAGCCTAGAGATCATGAGTCGGACTCACTCGTAGGTCAGTAGTTCAAAACTACCAGC
>NW_006408555.1:13610737-13633908 GCF_000296735.1 Chrysochloris asiatica
GCTGTGAGTCGGAGCAGACCCCACGGCACACCATCATCACCACCTGGTCATCTTAATCACATAAGGAGTCTTGTTGCTGCAGCGGTTAAGCTCCTGGATGCTTACTGAAAAGTCTGCCATGCGAAGCCAACAGCTGTATGGGAGAAGAGACTTAGCAATCTGATCCCATAAAGACAACAGTCTACAAAACCCGATGGGGTAGCTCTACTCTTTCCGTATAGAGACACCATGAGTCAGAATCAACTCAACGGGCCACACCAGAAATAAACACGTACATTCCTATATAAGCTAAAGCTGTATATTCGTTATCTACCACTTTTTAGCATTAAATATTTCATTTTTCTAAGTGAAGAAACCTGAATTAATGATACTGTTCAAATATCTTCTATGCTTCTGTTTTCCCCATACCCAGTAGCTTTCCATATAGAATTCGCACTCCACACTGACCTCTAATGGATCGACTTGTACGAATTTTCATTATATTGTTTTCTCTTCCACTTCTGCACACATTTGAAGATGTCTGCATCATTAACAAAAGCAGACCAAAAAAAATCATGAAATTAACAGACTACAGAGCCATTTAATCATGTATGTAGAATTAAAATTCCCTATACAGAGTATTACAAAAAAGAGTCTAGAATGATATAAAGTGATAATAGACCATCATCATCTGGGTTGGTCCATACAAAGACATCGACCTAATTGCTCATAGAAGAATTTCTTCAGAAAAGCCCCAAAACTGGCTATTTAACTGATCAACTGGTAAATGGGTAAACAAAATCCAGCAAACTACTATTTTGCTATAGAAAGGAATGGACTACTGATACATACAACGTTGTCGTAGAGGTTGTTATGTGCCAGTGAGTCAGTTCCGACTCACAGTGACCCTGTATATATAGGGTTTCTAAGGAGCAACTGCTGGGTTTGAACTGTCAACTTTGTGGATCACAGTCCAGTGCTGATCCTACAGCTCCACACCAGTAGCATGGATTAATTTCAAAACCATTATGATGGAGAAAAAAATGACACTGACAAAAATAAGCCTATATTTTATGGACTCATGAGTATCAAAATCTAGAATAAAATAAACGACCCTACCATGAAAGTCAATATATTAGTACCCACCTGTGGGCGGAGGTAATGGAAGGATGACTTTTAAAGGGCATAGAGGGATATTTGGGGGTGACAGAAATTGCCTACCCTTTGATTATGGTGATGTTTACCTTGATGTACACATTGGCCAAATCTTACCAAACTATACACTTAAAATTGGTACATTCCATTTAATGTAAAGTATATGTAATCAAGTCAGTTTTAAGACTACGGATGTAAAAGGTGGTGGACACTATGTCAGAGGGACTGGAGCGAGCAAATAGTTCCTTCTTCCATCCTGAGAATCCCAGGATTCAGTAAGAGTCCCTACCTTGAATGTAGTACCCAGCTCACACCTACCAGTTACTGGCAATATTTGGGAAAGAGACTCTGAGGCAAAATAAAAATGGATTGTCTGGGAATCAAATAAGAGTGTCTTAATTTGCTTAGATATGGAGACTATAAACACAGTATCAGCTGAGCAAATCGGGTTACCTTAGGAATTTTAAAACATCATAGGCTTATATTAAGAACTATATTTTTTTTCTTACTATTTATATGGAGTTTGTGCATAGAAAAAAATTACTGTGTAAACTGGGAAGAAGTAATTGTATGATTGCATTTCTACTTGTACCTATATATCCCGGGTCAAGCTAGTTGGCATTCTGAAGGTGAAAACTCCAGTCTTTTCCTCAATTATGCCAAGTCATTTCATGCTTCAGCTCCTTACCGTACTGCTCTGTGGGCCTGAAATTTTCTTCCCTCATCTCTGCTTGACTGGCTCCTACCACTCATTCTTCCAGACCCATTTTAAAAAGTACTTCTTCAGAAACACCATTCTGTCTCTGAGAGTTGTTCTGTATTAGACAACTCACTGCACCTCACTCTACTCTTTTGGAACGTTTCAAACATTCTGGACCTTATTATTTATAAATTGGGTAATATTCTTATTATCCATTCTCCCTCTATGCTCTATGGTCCCATTCCTTCCTAGTGAATACACATGATATTGATTGGAATTGCTGGACTTATTTAGTGCTTTTGTACCCCCAGATATTTATAAAGATAGAAATGTTTATACAGCTAAGGAGAAAATTCCAAGTTATGGATGTTTTCCCTCAATGGTGTCGGAAGGTGATTTCATCTGGGAACATTTTGAAGGTAGAAATCTCATTTGGGTCACTTCTTAGCTCTGATGTCTAAAAGAGTGTTTATTAGACAAACAATAACAGCAGCAACAATCCTTTAAACAAATGATAACAATGAGAAACTCAGCAAATAAAACATGAATCAGATATGTTTAGAATGATAGGAAAACAAGTTATTATATTATAAATTCACACACCGGGCAAAAGAGTCAAGAATTTATGTTGCCTTTTCTGTACAAACTGGGTAATAAAAGAGAAGATAATGGAAGGTGTATTTTTATATAAATATACCAACTAGTTAATACAAAAATAATAGAAATGTAAAATCCACTATTTTGCCACTTTAATGAATGAATGAATCTAAACACCGAGCATCAGTAGTTGCTAACATCAAGAGTCTGACATTCAGACATCATGTGCCTTCTGATTAGAAATACAATGACACCTTGAATCTTCTAAACCATTAACAAAGGAAAAATTATGAGATGCAGCTAAAGCCATACATAGAGCAAAATTCATAGCTGTAAAAATTTGCATTAAAATAAGAAATGACATCAAGGACAAATGGTGGAGTAGGCTGATGCACTGAGCTGATGTTACACAACAAACACATGGAAGACCAAGTAAAACAGATACAGGTGGTGATCCTGGACCCGTGAGCTTCAGAGGACAGGACAGAGAGGAGGATTAACTACCAACTGGAAGAAGAAGCTGCTCAGAAGCAGCAAGAAAGAAGAAAAAAGGGTGGGCTGCCAGCTGGTATGGAGTAGTGTGGTCACCGTGAGCTTTTGTGAGAAGCTGTTGATACAGTGGCCTACAGGCAGAGGAAGAAGCTGGAGATTGGTGGCAAAGTGGTTGTCCTTTCCCCCATAACTTCCTGGTGGCTGAGGGTGTGGCCAATCCCCATCCTGAACAACCCAGCAGCCAGTGGCAGCCCCTCCTGCATAGGGTCAGGTACCAAAAGTGACACCTCTGCTTCTTGAGGTTCATAAACCTGCCTTGAACTACACTACATGAACAGAGAACTGGGTTACACTTCCAGTCTCTATCACATCCATTAGGTGATAGATTGTAATGGTTGGGGAACACATCAGTATACAATCAAGAACTAATTATAAATACAACCACACCATATGTCTTGGAGAAAACAATTTCTGATGAAACAAAGAAAACAGAGAGTCTCAAATAAGTGACCAAAATACAGAGTCAGGAAATAAAAAAACATAAATTATATCAGAATTACTGGATAAGGCATTCAAAAGAATGTTATTTAAGTACCTTCAATGGACTGAGAGAAAGATGGAGGAAAGCAAGGAGAACGCAGAAAAACTTTAGAAGAACTCAAGTAAACACAAGAACAAACTGACAAAATAAAAGAAGAATTGGAAACCATACAAAAACAGCAATTAGGAAACCAGAAGACTAATCTTTCGCTGTTTTTGTTATTTGCCATTCAGTAGGTTTCAACTCATTGACAACCTGTGTAGGGTTTCCAAGGCCTGGCTGGTAAGTTTGCACTTGCAGTTAGCAATCCAGTGCCTATCCAAGACTTCAGAGTTAGAGAGAACACTGAAAGGGCAAAGAAGTAGAAGCATATCAATGGAAACCTGATTGCTGAGTTTGAAAACAAATCTCTCAATATTTGTTAAAGGAAAAATCAGTAAAAAGAATGGAAAAATCTGAAAAAAAACTAAAAGATTTCGACGGAACTCTATATCAAAAGGGAATACTTACATGTGATTGGAATTCCAGAACAGAGAAAATAAACAAACAAAACCCCCCAAAATTTCCAAGAGTAGATGGAAGAAAACTTCCCTAACATCATGAAAGGTAAGAAAATAGTCTCTTTCAATAAGTTGGATACACTCCAAACAGGATAGACTCCAAAAGAAAATAATCAATACATATTATACACAAACTTCAAAAACAAAGACAAGGAAAACGTCCTGAGAGCAGCTCAGGAAATATGAAAGGAGAACTACTAAGACCAGACTCTGATTTCTCTGCAGAAACTATGCAGGCAAGAAGACAATGGAATGCCAACATATAAAATTCTGAAAGCAAGAAGAAAAAGGCAACCAAGAATCATATTCCCAGAAACAAATATCCATCAAATACAAAGGTGAAATTTGGATATTTCCATATAAATAAAAATTAAAAAGAATTAGCAAGTATCAGACCAAACTGTGACAAATACTAGAGTTCTTTGGACAGAGAACCAACAATTTGTGACTAACACAGATGACAACATCAACCAAAACTCAACTCAGATATTTGTTGTTGTTGCTAAGTGTCATCAAGTTAGTTCTGACTCATAGTGACCATGTGAGTGGCTGGTGGGTTTCAAACGCTGACCTTGCAGTGCAAATTGACCTTGCGACCGAGTGCATTATCCTGCAGCACCACACCAGGATTCCAACCCAGATACGAACTATTCACAGTAAAACAAACCTAGAAACACTGAAAATAAGGAGCCAGAGATACCAGCTTGCAACAATAAGAAAAGCCTTAAAATAAAAAGAGGATGGAACATAGTTACAGAATTTCCAACTGAAGAGGAAATCAAACAGATTTCAAGAAAATAAAACAAATAAAAATAAACCTAACTAGACCAAGCCTTTCTCCTAGCCCTAGCCCAATCCCTTCCCCTAACACTAACCCTAGTTGCTGCTGATGCTGTTTTGGTAACTGTGGTTGAGTCGGTTCTAACTCATAAGGACCCAGTGTAGGGTTTCCAAGGCTGTAAACCTTTGCAAAAGCAGAAAGACTCATCTTTCTCCCATGAAATGGCTGGAGGACTCAAACCGCCCACCTTGTTATTCAAAGTCCAATGCTTATCCTATAGAGGCACCATGTTCTCCAACTCTAGTACTAATATTAATTATTAAAAAAATTTTTAATAGGAAAAATCACATATCTTTATACTAACCTTACTCACCTTAGACACTATAATAGGATAAAATTAAACCAAACAGAAGGAAGGAAATCAAATTTAGAATGGAAATAAATGAAATAGAGAAAAGAATTTTTTTTTTTTTAATCGGCTCTTTGAAAAGATTAAGAAGTTAGCTTTTGGAGAAGACGACCAACAAAATCGACAAACCTTTGAATAGTCTGACAAAGAAAAACAGATTTGAGTTACTAAAATCAAGCATTTTGAAAAGGATGATTCATATGAACCTATCATATAGAAAAAGGGATTATAAAAGAATAATATTAACAATTAAATGTATGCTAACAAATTCGATGAAACTGACCAATTCTTAGAAAGGCACCAACACTGGGAAGTGAGTGACTTAAAAATAAACAGAAAACAGGAATACGCTGTAACAACAGACTGAGTTTGTCACGAAAATCTTCCGAAGAGAAAAGACCAAATTCAGGCTTGCCTGGGCAATTCAAATGATTAGAGAAAAATCAGTAGCAACCCTTCACAAACTCTTTTGAAAAAAAATAGAGAAAAACACTTCTCAACTCTTTTTTTTTTTTTTTTTGAGTCCAAAGTTTTCCTGATGCCAAAACTGGACAAAGATGGGGGAAAAAAAAAAAAACCCTACAGAAAAATCCCCTAATGAACATTGATCTGCAAAGTCTTAACACAAATATTAGCACACCAATTTCAGTAATATGGAAAACCCAGAATTTAGCAACAAAAAATAATGTAATACTGATTCATGATACAACATGGATGGACTTTGAAACCATTGTGGGTAAATGTCAAGTCAGTTCTGACTCATAGTGACCCTGTATATGGTTTCCAAGTGTGCCTGGTGGGTTTAAACGGCCAACACTGTTAGTGCTGAACCTACAGCACCACCCCAGGAGCCTTTGAAACCATTATGCTGAGTGGAAGCAGTCTGACACATATTGTGTGATTGCATTCCCATGTACATTCACAATAGGGAAATCTAAAACCAGAAATCAGATTAGTGATTTAATAGGGTTCAGGCCATGGGAAGTGGGGAGTAATTGCTGATGGATGTAGGGTTTCTTTGAGGGTGATTCAAATGTTCTAGAACTGAGGGTGGGGGTGCCATGGAGCCGGTTCTGACTCCTAGCGACCCTGTATAGGGTTTCCGAGGCTGCAAGTTTTTGTTGTTGTTGTTAAGTACTGTGGAATCGGTTCTGACTCATAGTGACCCTGTACAGGGTTTCCAAGGCTGTAAATCTTTACAGGAGCAGAAAACCTGATCTTTCTCCTGAGGAACGGCTGGTAGTTTCGAACTGCCGACCTTCAGGTTAGCAGCCCGATTTGTAACCACTACGCTACCAGAGCACTTAGAAATACAATAAAACTACTAAGAATTACTTTAAGCATGCAGCTTTTGTGCTATGTCAATCACGTATGCCAACATTAATAAAAACTACAGGTTGTTGTTATGTGCCATCGAGTCGGTTCCGACCCATAGCGACCCTGTATAGGGTTTCTGAGGGTGTAAATCTTTACGGGAGTAGAAAGCCTCATCTTTCTCCCGCTGGAAGTTTCGAACTGCCGACCTTCAGGTTAGCAGCCCGATTTGTAACCACTACGCTACCAGAGCTCCTTCAAACTACAGGTAGCAGTTCGAAACTACCAGCTGCTCCGCGGGAGAAAGATGAGGCTTTCTGCTCCCGTAAAGATTTACAGCCTCGGAAACCCTGTACAGGGTCGCTATGAGTCAGTACCGGCTCCACAGCACATAACAACAACAACAACAACAACAGGTAGCTAGAAGCTGAATAATAATACCAAGTATTGTCAGTTTCAAAGTCATAATTACGTGTTCATTCCCTATATTTGGATATAGGAACAAGGCTTTTCTGTGAATACGGCCTAATAATTGTCCTTCTGCACAGTTTTCTCATATTAATGTTGTTAAATGCCATCAAGTCGGTTCTGACATGTAACGACCCCTGTAGAGGGTTTCTGAGGAGCAGGTGGTGAGCTTGAATCACAAACTGTGCAATTCAAACCAAACTTGCAATCCAGCACATTAGCCCACAGTACCACACCAGGACTCTTTTCTCATAATATATGCTCATAAATGCATCTTTTTAGAATCCTAGTTTTTAGTTATTTAAAATTGAATGAGAAGCTAAAGCCATTTTTAGATCATCCTGAGGGCAAAATTCTGTCTAAATATTTCTCCTGGTCTTGTATAGTTACCTCATCAACCCCTAATTTGACAGCGATTTTCAAGCTCCTCCGCTTTACTGAGTCTTTCCAAAGCCTTTAATTTTGTTTAAATGGAAACATAAAATTTCTTAAAACTTGTATTTCACCAGATAACAGCACCAACTCAAAGTGACATGTGCAGTTTTGAAAGAATATACTGACTGTATTCAAGTATATAAAATTTTCAATTCACTAACCGTCACCATATTTTGTCTGACTCACAGTAACCCTATTGTTGCTGTTGTGAAGCACCATCGAGTCGGTTCTGACCCATAGCGACCCTGTATAGGGTTTCCAAGGAGCAGCTGGTGAACTTGAACCACCGACCTTGCAGTTCAAACGGCTTTGCAGTCTGGCGCATTAATCCACAGAGCCACACCAGGACTCCTAGTAACCCTATACAAGGTTTCAAAACAGCAGGTAAATCTTTACAGGATCAGAAAGCCTCGTCTTTTTCCCACTCGTGGATTTGAACTTCCAACCTTGTAGTTGGCAGTCTGCTGCTGTTCCTACAGCATTCAGCTGGCATAAATGGAAAGGCCAGAGCAAATGCAATCGGTGGCATTTTATTCACTAACAGTGGTAGTTAAGTGCCATTGAGTCTGTTTCAACTCATAAAAATTCCATATAGAGTTTCTGAGGAGCAGACAGTGGGTTTGAACTGCCAATCTTGTGGTTCACAGTCCAGTGCTAATCCGATAGTGCCACACCCAGGAATCAAACAGCCTGTGGCTGCCAAACCAGTTCTGACACAAGGCAATCCTGTGCATATCTTAGTAAAACTATTCCATGGGGTTTGCAAGATTGTGACCATTCAGAAGCACAAGCCCAAATTTGTCTTCTGAGGCACTTCTGGGTGGGGCTGAACTGCCAACCTTTTTGCTAATGTTGTTGCTCTTGTTGTTAGGTGTCAACGAGTCTGTTCTGACTCATATAGAGACCCTGTATAGGCTTTCTAAAGAGTGACTGGTGAGTTTGAACTTGGAACAAGTTTGCAGACAAGTGTTTATCCTCCAAATTCCACACAAAGACTCATTTCTGCTAACGATCAAGTGCTTAATCATCTGTGCCACTGAAAAGAACGCATACCTACTTCTCATTTGTAGTCCTGGTGTGGCACTGTGGGTTAATGTGCTGGACTGCAAAGTCAGTTTGAACCGCAAGGTCGGCGGTTCAAGCTCACCAGCCGCTCCTCAGAAACCGTATACAGGATTGCTATGGGTCAGAACCGACTCTACGGCACTTAACGACATTTCCTCACTTATCGACTATCTCATAATCTAACATTGCAGAGATATGACAATGTAGAAAAATCAACAATATCACTATCTGTACAATGATGACACATGTCCAACAGCAAGAAATGCTGAGGTGTGAGGCAAGAGTAACAGTACCGTCGACTGTTACTGTGTGTCAGCGTGGCTGTGCCATGTGTCTCAGGGGCTTTGCAGTTACGTAATGATGTGATTTGGCAAGTATGTAACGATGCTGTCATCCTCCATTTTACATAATGAGCTAGTCCTTGGAACCTAACCAGGACGATAAGGAAGGGCTGAGTAGATTGCATTGAAATCTGCTATTGAAGGATGAGTGACTCTTCTGAGAAAAATAATGACCCAAACATCTAACTAGCTCTACCTAAATATAAAGTGAACTAGAGGGACAAGGAAGGAGAAAAACAACAAATCAAAGATAGGTTGTAATGGGCTCAGTTTTAGATTGGCAAGAGCCTGGCCCTAGGGAAAGTATTGCGTAGAGATTAAATGGGCTGCACCCTTACGAACTGAGTTTGATATGGTTGCTGTCAGAGGTGAATTTTGTGAATGACAAAGACTGTATGTAACTAAGATATATGTTCTGCATTTGTTGTTGACATGATTGTGGCATTAGAAATACTATGAGCCAATCTATTTTCTTCTCATTCTGCTCAACAGGGCTTAGTAGAAAAGTTGAACAACTAAGGTGAGGACAGATTTCTGATCTCCTTTATAAATTTCTTGCTAGCTACTATTCAAATGGTGCCAAATTGAAGCCTGCTTGTGCTTCTACATACACAGACTACTCATCAGGGATTACATTAAGGGATTTGGAATGGAAAGGCTTCAGGAAAGTTGAGCTGAATTACTAGAGACCCTTTTCTAACACACACATTTTTTTTTTTATCCTGCCTTCTATTTTGTTTGCTTGCAACTATATTCCCAGAGCTTCAGCAACTTGGTTCTTAAATGCTTTAGAAAATGATGTTGTATTTTCTGTGAGTCAAGCAAGTTTGGATGATTACTTGGTTGACGATTACAAACAAAGCTTGTGACATATTAAAAAGAAACATTGAAGACGGGAAAACAAGAAAGATGTGTTTGTAAGATACTTTTCTTTCACTTTGTTGTGGTTGTTAAGTGCCATCGGGTCAGTTCTGACTCACAGCAACCTTGTACAGGGTTTGCAAGGAGCAAATGATGAGTTTGAACCACTGACCTAGAGGTTAGCAGTCCACTGCTTATCCTGTAGGTATTGCTTTATCTTTAAACGCTTACAAATAAATGGGAAAAACAACCAAGGAGGCTGATGGGAATCGCATATATCTCCATGTGGCAGATAGTACCTGCCTCCTAAGAGTCACATGCATTATCTAATCTCTTCCCCTTGACTGTGGACTTCTGACTTCCTTCCACACCAGGAGAGGAAAACTGCACAAGCGACAAGATTGTAACACTTGCTTTGCTGGGAGATAGTCTCTCCCTTGCTAGTTCTGAAGACTCAGCCACCATGTTGTATGTTGGCTTATGGAGCAGTCACATGACTAGCAATTAAGGAAAGACTGTCCAAAGGAAGGGGGAAACAACAGGAAAGCCTCGGTCCAAAAACTTGCAAGGAACTGAATGTTGCCAACAACTTAATATTGCCAACAACTATATGAACTCAAAGCTCCTTCACCAGGTGAGACTCAAATGAGACCCATGCCCTTGCCAGACTCCGTTAGACCTTGAAGGACCCAACTAAAGCTGCACATGTACTCCTGGCCCACAGAAACAGAAATCAATACTAAACGTGGGCTGTGTTAAGCAATAGCTAACTAGCTCGCTGCCATCAAGTCGATTCCAACTCATAACAACTCTGTTTAGGGTTTTCCAAGAGTATTAGTAGTTTAAATTAAAGTGAATTCATCTCCATAGTCTCAATCCAACCACTAAATTTTTTTTTCTTTTTTATGATTTTGAGTTTTGCACTACATCTTCTTCCCATTCTCTCCAGGACCTCATGTGTGATGCTGGAGTGGTAGCCGGGCACCATCTGGGTATTCTGGTTATAGGTATGGAGACTACGGTTTCCAGACATGGCCAATTTTCATCTCTCTTCTTCCCTCCGGACATGGAGAGACCAAGACTTGCACCTTACATGGCCGCTCATGAGCCTTTTTTTTTTTTTTTTGCCTCTATACATTTGCCTTTACTTGTTTATTAAATGTTTTACTGTGAATTATGTGATAGTTTACATGGGAGAACATTAGTTTTACACTCATCTTAACTTATATTGTTTCATTGCCATGGTTACAATCCCCTCCATGCATCATCAACCAACCAAAGGGTAGACCCTGAAGCCTGCCCTCCCTCCCCCGGTCGTCAGCACACAGCCCTCTCCCTCTCTGAGTCTGGAGTCCCCAGCCGCTTCAAGACTGCCAATTTTTATAGGCGCAGACAATCTCATCTTTCTCCCCTGGAGCACTTGGTAGGTTTGAACCATTAACCTTGGGGTTAATACCCTAAAGCCTAACCCACAGGACCACCAGGGCTCCTTAATAGCTAACGTTGTTGTTGTTGTTAAGTGCCATTGAGTCAGCTCCAACTCATAGTGATCTCACATAAGGTTTCCAAGGAGCAGCTGGTGGGTTTGAACTATTAACCTTGGGGCTTCTGGTCCAGTGCTGATCCTATAGCATCACACCAGGAGTCCTAAAAACTACTTGTTGTTGTTGTTGTTAAGTGCCATAGAGTCGGTTCCAACCAATAGAAACCCTGTATAGGGTTTCCAAGGAGCAGCTCGTGAGCTTCAACTGCTGACCTTGCAGTTCTAAGAGCTTTGCAGTCTGGCCCATTATCCCAGTGTCACACCAGGACTCCTAATAACTACTAGTACATTTAAAATATAATGTAATAACTACTAGTACATTATATTTCATAGCCAAGCTTTACCTGTACAAGCAGAAAATAAGTTCCTATCAGCCATTTTCTCTTATTGCTTCATTCCCTAAATCTTAACACAATGATACCAACTGACACATGATGTAACATACATGAATTCCTGGCAGGCAAGTGGCAGTTTACCTCTCAAGCAAGTAAGAACTAATGTATCTGAAAAATTAGATATTTATTCAACATGGGCTCCCAAGCTATTTAATTTCCTGTGAAGATTCCTCATCTCTTTCGTTTTTCCTATATCTGCTACACTCAATTAACAGGGCCAGACAAATTTAGATTCCAAACATCTCTATAACCCTTCTGGTATATCTCAAGGCTGGGGAAAAGGGGCAACAGGGATCGAATACTTAGTAGGAATGCATTTCTGTTTGGGGTGATGAGAAAGTTCTGGGGCTAGCTAAAATAATCATGATACTTGTGCAATACTGCCAAGTGTACTTTACCACTGAATTGTCCACTTTCAAATTGTTAAAATGGTTATCTCCAATGTTCAGTACAAGGGAGTATCAAAAAATTTGTGAAAAAGTAGAGTTAAAAGAAAAGGGACTCTTCCCACTAACTTTTTCAAACCCCTTCATACAGTTTACCATTAAAAAATGACACCTGTCCCTCAGATGTCTCCAGGAATATCATTTACATTGGCAGTCCAAACTCACAGTGGCTTCTTGGAAACCCTGCCTAGGGCCACTGTGAGTGTGAACCAAGGTCGCTTAACAAGACCCACACCAGTACATGCCAACAGGTAACATTGACAGGAGGGTTCATACAGAAATTTGAAATGTATATTTTTAGGAAAATTCACACTGCTTTATGAACATAAACTTGTGATTTTATGTAAATCTCCTATGCTGCCCAAAATTAAACTAGCCCTCTCAAAGAGTCCGTAATAAGGATTGACTCTTAGTTTGAGAACCTTTCCATTTTTCAGTCTACAGACATTTATTGACCCATTAGTCTTAGCTCTGCCTCCAAGAATAAAAGCCCGAGCAACAGCAGATAATTGCATGTACACATTCCCATTAAAGTGGACCATGTAGGCTCTCCTTGCCGTTGTTAATGGTCTGTTAACGCTCACTTTGTGAGGAGCTCATTATCCCCCTGCCTTTAGACAGAAGGGTGCCTAGAATTAACGAGTTCATAGCTTCGAATATTTAATTGAAATTATCCAATCATGTTTACCCAGGGTTTTTTTCTTTGCTTTTAAGAAAAAAAATATATACTGACCAACCAATTCAAACAGTTAGAAAACGAGCGTTTCCAGAGGACTTGCCACGAAAAACAATAATTATCTAACTCATCATTTCTTGCCCACCACCAATTACCTATTTTAACTGTTTTGAGTGTTGCTGTTTATTTAGACTATTCTGGAGGTAGTATACACAGAATTAAGTGTTCATGGGGCAATTTCAAAAATCTATTCTTCACACCGGCATCCGTACATTGTAGCTCACAGCCCATGCTGACTTCATATCATCCCAAACAACTAACTGGGTAAAGGTAATTGGAGAAATCATAACTGAAGAATAAAATGGATAGAATTAGAGGTTTGTGAGTAATGACGTCTGGCCTGATTTCGTTTTATTCCGTCTCTCTGCGCAAGGGAACAATCTGGAGGAAAAAATTATCAAGACAGCTGGGCATTCATTCTTTGAATCATCCCTGGAAACTAAGAGAAGGGTGCTCCCTTCCTCCTGTGGTTGTGAGCACCTATGTGCCCTGCAGCTGTGCTCCCACCACCAGACAACCACTGAGCAGGCCTCACACATCCTCCAACTTGGGGACCTCCCTCTCAGCTCAGGGGTCAGCTCAGTAGCTAGCCTGCAGCTGGCAGTTTACAGCCTGATCGTTTTCCCTTAGAAAACTCAAGGCAGGTAAAAATGTTGAGAAGTAGGTGGAAGTGTAGTCACGGCGCTTACTAAATAATATTTAATAGTTAGCTACCCAAGCAATGGAGTTTAGATAGTAGCACACATTCTCTCCTCTAATACAAAACCTTATTTCTAATAGTCTTTTCATGTGAGCGTACACTAACGGCATTCTTTCCATTGCTTTGGGTTTTGGACAAAAACTTGGAATGATTCAGAGTATCTACTTTTTTTCCTTTTTCAACTTTTGGGGTCACATGTCACTCAATCCACCAATAAACACTCAGCTATACATTCATGCTGCATTTAGAATTCAGCCATCCAATCACATCCCACATCTCAGCACTTGCATGTTGACCCTCTAGTTAGTATTGTGTCTGACTGGATTCTTCTTTAGCCCTTTACCCCCACTGCTTCTACTCTTGACCAGCTTTGGGTCTTCTCACAGCTTCCACGGTGATCTATGGCATCAGAAAGCCTATCATTTCACTAAAGAGAACACTCCAAGTCCTCATCGAAGCCAACAGGTCCTACCTAACTGGCTACATTTCACTCATCAGTTTGTATCACAGTTGTTCACTTCATTTCACCCAGCTCAACCTTGCCGATACACAAACCTGCTGTCACCTTTAAGCATGTCCACATGCTGTTCCGTGTGCCTGGAAAGTTCTTCTCTCAAATGGCCACATGGACATTTTCTTCAGGTCTCCACTCAAATTCTATCCTATTAGCATGGCTTTGTTTCAATCATTCTAAGTAAGACAGAAAGTCTATTACGCAGCTCTGGCCCCTTCATTCCTCTTATCCTTTTGATTTTTCTTGAACATTCTTATCACACCCTGTCCTTTCATTGATTTACTGACACAGAATCTGAACGCACAGAGTTCAGGATAATGTTTCACACTGTCCCTAGCACAGACTCTCTACTGAGATGGTAGAGATTTCTGCTGAAAGAAAGAAGATGGTGATGAATTCTCAACAGCTGCAATATAGTTACATGGGATACTTAGGAACTCAATGTGAGGTTCTGGACATTTACCATTGGATTTATTTACGGCACCATAACCTAATGCCAGAAACCAGGAAGTATACTTTTTATGTGCTTACTTTGTTTTCTTTGTAACCATATTGAATGGTGTCTATGGTAGCGTAGTGATTACAAGTCAGATTGCTAATCTTCAGGTCATCAGTTCGAAACTACCAGCTGTTCGGTGGGAGAAAGATGAGGCTTTCTGCTCAAGTAAAGATTTACAGCCTCGGAAACCCTAATCAGGGTCGCTATGGGTCAGAACCGACTCCATGGCACATCACCACCACCACCATGTAAATCCAATAACAAGTAAGCACTGGAGAAATTCCAGTGAGACTTTGCTTAAGGCGACAGGACAGTTTTTTTTCATTACATGTTCAACTAAAGCCCTACTCTGTCACTGCGTTTTTCTTTCTGAATGGATATTAAAAATTAAACATTTCTTAGGATTATTTTAATATGTTTCTTGTGTTGGCGTATCTTATGGCCTTGAGGGGGGAATGGACTCATTGCCAAAACAATGCATTTTAAATGTTTGAAAGATTCTTCAATCATAACTCAGAATGGTGTTTGAAGTATTCACGTAACCTCAGAAAAGATTCAGTGTTTCACAAAGGGTACAACTTTTGGAAAAATAAATAAATCAGTGACAAAATATAATTTGTGGCAGATAAATATTGTATTTTAGGAAATTAAAAAAAAAATGTGCTCCAGAAAGATATTTATCACAAAGAGTAAATGTTCTTTGAAGCCTCAAATTGAAATACTGGAAGATTCTGTGGGCAAAATTTTAAACAATGTGGGAAGCATCCAGAAAAGAGGGAAGGAACACACAGTCTCTATAGCAAGTAGAATTTGCCAGCGCTCAGCCACTTCTGGAAGTAACCTATGGTAAGAATTGATAGCACTGAAGGAAGAACCCCAAGTTGCCCCAAAGGTACTGGCAAAGAGCAAGACTCCGTGAATCGATGGAATACCAATTGAGACATTTCCACACGTGCATGCAACATTGGAGGCTTTCATTTATCTATGACAAGAAATTTGGAAGACAACTACCCGGTCAATTGATTGAAAGAGGTCTGTATTTGCCACCGTTCCAAAGAAAGGTTATCCAAGAGAATGCAAATACTATTGAACCATATCATTAATATCACACGTAAGTAAAACTTTGCTGAAGATAACTCAAAAACAGTTGCCAGGGTACCAGAAACTGCCAGAAATTCAAATCTGATTCAGAAGACAACATGGAATGAGCGATATCATTGCTGATAACTAATGGATCTTAACTGAAAGAAAAGAATACCAGAGAGATGCTTATCTGTGTTTTATTAACTACACAAAGGCATACAAGTGTATGGATTATAACAATTTATAGATGACACTGCAAAAAAATGGGAATTCTAAAACACACGTGTTCATGTAGAACCTGAACAAGAGGCAGTTGTTCCAACAGAACAAGGGGAATACTGTGTGGTTTAACATCAAGAAAGGTTTGTCTCTGGGTTGTATCCTTTCATCTTATTTACTCCCTCAGTATGCTAAGCAAATAATGTGAGAAGTTGGACTATATGAAAAACAGCAATATTTCAACTGCATCATAGGCATTTGAAAGCTCAACAGTGAATGAGGAAGATTAAAAAATGATGCGTTCGAGTTAGGGTGTTGGCAACGAAGAATGGTTACTATGAGGGAACTTTGAAAACTTCTTGGGAAGAATGGAATTCAAAGATAATGGAATTTTTTCAGGAACTTTCTGAAGTCACCCTGTAGAATACCAGAAGAATGAACATATCTGTTTTGAAGGAAGTACAATCAGCATGCTCTTTAGAAGCAGGGATGGCAAGACTTCATCACATACCCTGCTGACATGTCTACATCTAGGTACCAAGGAATAGTAGCCAGATGAAGACATCACGCTTAGGGAAGCAGAGTGTCCGGGAGAAAGAGGAAGTCTCACAATGAGATGAACTGGTACAATGGACTCAAACACAGCAACAATTGTGGTGGTGCCACAGGACTGTTGTACATAGCGTCACTATGACTTGATGGCACCTAATACTCCAGTTGTGGCACCATAGGATCAGCACTGGACTGCAAACCACAAGGTGGGTGGTTCAAACCCACCAGCTGCTCCTCAGAAACTCTGGCCAGGGTCTCTAGGAGTTGGAATTGACTTTACAATGGCAAAAATAACAATTGTTTTTCCAATTACATTGTTTCTTTTATTCATTCATTGATTTAATTCACGAATTTAATTGTAGCACCTGCCATTGGTAGAGAATTGCAAAGCTGAAGTATGCTTCAAAAATGTGTTAATACTGGATAAAGGGAAGAAAATGCACCGTACCTTGGTTCTCGGCTCATCCTGTCCAGAACAAAAACATGTAAGAACTGATCTCTTATTATTGATATACTTCACTGCGTGATCATCCAGTTCCAGGAGCCAGAGAAAAGTTGATTAAAGAAGTTGTCTCTTACCTGAGACCTGAAGGAAAAGAGCTAAAACCAAATGTCACCATTGGTCTGACTCATGATAACTGACTGAGAAACAGAAGGTATTTATTCCCCTCGGGGGTAATGGGAGAGGTGAAGCTGGGAAGTTCTCCTAATGGTGTTGTTTAGTGCTGCCAAGTCAGTTCTGACTCATGATGACCCAGTATGGGGTTTCTGAGGAGGGACTGGTGAACTGTGGACCTTGCGGTTGAAACTGACCTTACAGTGCAGTGCTTATCCTACAGTGCCACACCAGGACTCCAATACTGTGACTCCAATGCTTTGCTAGCTGGTTAAATGTTAGTTGTTTGTCATCTGTTCTCTTGGGTGACACGAGAGGCTCTTGGTGTGGTGCTATAGAATAAGTAAGTACTGGACTGCTAAATGCCAAGATGGGTGGTTCAAACCCACCAGCTGCTCCTTGGAAACCCTATATAGGGTTGCTATGAGTCATAACCAACTCCACGGTACTTGACAACAACATCAAGTTGGAATTGACTTGACTAAGAACAACAGGGGGGTCTGAGTGGTTGTGTTGGTTTTGTGCCACTGACTTGGTTCTGACTCATAGCAACCCCGTTGTTTTCTCAGGCTGTAAATCTTTACAGGAGTAGAAATCCTCATCTGTCTCTGGCGCAGTGACTGGTAGATTGAACTGCTGACCGACCTTGTGGTTGGCAGCTCAGCTGGTAATCCACTATGCTACCAACAACAACTAGCAGGGGGCATCAGGGGATTAGGAGATTAAGGAGGCTGGAAGTCACACCCCAGGGGTTCTAACCCATCTCTCTGAAGTCTGCCTCTAGAGCGCCTTCAAATGAATTTGCTCAGTGTCTTGTATCTTCACTAAATCACGCCCATCAATATTCCAATGTGACTTCTCTAGTTTCTGCCTTAAAAAGAAAGCCTTCAACCCATACCCCAGCAGTGAGTATGCTCTGGTTTCCTTCCCTTTATTGGTAAATTCTCAAAATATACAGTAAAACCAGTGAGTGCCAGAATTCCACGGGACTGTCCTGGTGCTTTTATTATTTTTTGTGTGTGTGTGTTTCGCAAGAGTTTGATCTTAAACGTGATTCAGTCTTACACTTTATCACTTATTTCAGTGGAAAACATTTGCATTTTCCTCCTCTGACAGACTTCTGCCTCACACACATTTTTATTTTTGCAGGTTTTACAGTCATATGTATTTAGAGTCTGTATTTTCTCATTTTGCATTTTCTTTGCAACACACACTAATCTGACTGTCAAACTCAGACACTCACATTGTTCAACTCAGGAGCCCAGTCTTTAGATCTTACGCTATCTTATCAGCATTAGATCACGTGCTCCCACCCTGCTCTTTCAAACATTTTCTGGGCTTTAATGTCACCTCTCTGGCCATTCTTATCCCATGACCGTAAAATGAATGTCAGGCTGTGTTCTCTTTCAAGATTTTCTTTTCATATGAAACTTTAATACTGGGTTTCTCTCAAGGTTCCATCTAGGAACCTCTTCTCTCTCTGATCGCTATTCCCACTCTAGGTTTAAATAGTCCAGTTTATCAATAGCTAGGGGGACTCCTGGTGTGGCACTGTAGAATCAGCACTGGACTGTGAACCACAAGGTGGGCAGTTCGAACCCACCAGCTTCTCCTCAGGAACCCCATAGAGGGTCGATATGAGTGGGAACTGACTCCATGCACTTCACAGCTTGTTTCAATAGTTCACACTGATGCATTACTAGACATAGTGAGTTCCAAGCTCCCTGGTCCCAGTTCAGAGAGCACGTGCCCAGGACTGACATCTTGTCATTTTCCTCGAACTGCGTTCAAAAAAGCATGTCCACCAACTTGCATTTGGCTCAAACCCATATAACCAACAATTCAGGGCTCAGTTTTTTCTCTCATCTCCCACACTCAGTCAGAAATTCCTTGAAGTTGATAGTAAAAGTCTAGTTTGAATTACTCTTCCCTCCTCCCTAAATTCACATTCTGAAGTCCCCAATATGCTCAACTTTCTCAGCTGCTCTTTCCTAGCTTCTGTGTGCCTCCTTGTAAACCATTTGCCACACAGTAGATAAAGGAGATGGATTTAACATGTGAATCCTTTTACACTGTTTCCTCTACATCTTACATTGGGAGGAGCTGTTTCTATTCTTCTAATCTCCTCTCATGCAACTTTCCTTTAAGTCTGCTCCACACTAAACCTATATGAGCCATCTTTAAATTCACTCATTTATACAATGAATTATCACACATTCTTGTTGTTAACTGCTGTCGAGTCAGTTTTGACTCATAGTGACCCTGTACAGGGTTTCCAAGGAGCGACTGGTGAGCTTGAACCACCGACTTTGTGTTTCAAACTGACTTTGCAATCCAGTGCGTTAACCCATAGCACCACACCAGGACTCCTTATTAAACACGTATGTATCAAATACTGTGCTGGATGTTTGGCAGGAAACAAAAGAGCTTCAAATCCCTGGGTTCCCCTCATGGAGTTTATATTCTAAATCTTAGATAGGGCAAGCTATGCCACACTGAATGATCCGCCTCTGTGGGATGCTTCCCCTGCCCCCTTATCATTCTGTTCATCTCTATCTCAGTAAAACTGCTATACAGACTTCTGGTGTGGCACTATAGGATCAGCACTGGACTGTGAACTAGATTGGTTGTTAAAACCTTATACAGGGTTGCAATGAGCCGGAACCAACTCGATGACACTTAACAACCACGACAACTTCACAGAGCTGAGTGCTGGTGTGACACTGTAGGATAGCTGAGTGCTGGTGTGACACTGTAGGATAAGCATCTGGCAGCTAACCATAAGGTTCCAAGTTGAAACCCACCAACCACTCCTTGGACACACTATGCAGGGTCACCATAAGTTGGGGCTGACTGGACTGCACTTAACAACAACAACAACAACAACAACTTCACAGAGGGTTTTCCCAGTAAGTCTCAATCCTGTGCCCCCACATTTTCTTCCAAGAATAACCATCCACAGCAAGAGAGATTGTTTTAAACTATGCCCACAAATCCCTTCCAAGAGTTGGAACTTAATTCCTCTCTCCTGGAATGCAGACTGGACTTACTGACTCATTCCAGTGACTGAGCAGTATGGCAGAAGTTAGTACGTGAATTCCAAGAATGACTCAGAAAAAGTAGTACATGCTTGTCTGTTCTCTCTGACTGAAGCCAGCTGCCATGTTTTGAAGACACCCAAGTAGACCTATAATAAGGTCCATATGGAGAAGAACTTGGTTCTCCAGCAAGTAAGGAGATGAGGCTTTCTGTCAACGGTCACAGAATGAACCACACTGGAAGTTGACCCTTCAGCCCCAGTTGAGATTTCATATGATTGTAACCCTACCTCCCATCTTGATGATTTCAACCTCATAAGAGAATGTAAGCTAAAACCACCCAGGAAAGTTCTCCCCAAATAAATACCTAACATATAGAAACTGGGATATAGTCATATAAATGTTATTTAAGCGGGAAGCTCCGGTATCATGTTATACACTAAAAGGCTGCAGAAAACGATGTGTTAATTTTTTCAAAACATCATGGTACAGTCCCTGATGACAGAGGCATTCTTTGTGTTATTTCTCCAAATTCGTCCCGAACTGACAACAAATGTCACCTAACAACAACCAACAAACTCTAGAACCAATGTGCTAAATATACATGTAGGGTAAATTAATAAATAAATTAAATTAATAAGAACTAAATTAGTAAATTAATTTAAAAAAATAATAAAGCTCCTTCACAAGTGCTTTAAAGGAAATCGTGTTCCAGAAGGGGAAAAGTTAACCACAGCTATGTGAAAGAGTCCTGGGGTGGTGCTGTGGGATAAAGCACTGGATCGCAAGGTCAGTTTTTACCACAAGGTTGGAGGTTCAAACTCACCAGCCACTCCTTGGAAACCCTATACAGTGTTGCTTGCATCCAAATTGACTCAATGACACTTAATAACAATGACAACATGTGAGAGAGAGGATGTGAATGAAGCTTTCTTATCTATACATCATTGTTTTTATGAGATAGATTACTTTGATGAAAATAGTGTGTAGGAAAAACAAAAAAGCACACGAGAGAATACTGTCTCTAAATCATCTCTTAAGAGTCCAGGGATTAGGCTGAAAAACCAGGTAGGGAGGGATTCCAGTGTTCTGTCTACGACAAGCCATATCCATTAACGCTCATCATGTGCATAACCCAGTGATTCAAAACTTTTTCCCCATCTCCTTGATCTTGTTGGGTCCGGTCGGTACGGACTCACAGCGACCCTATGCACAACCGAATGAAACACTGCCCGATCCTGTGCCAACCTCACAATCTTTGCTGCGTTTGGGCCCATTGCTGCTGCCACTGTGCCAATCCGCCTTGTTGGTTTATCTTCCTCTTTTTCTCTGACCCTCCACTTTACCAAGGATAATGTCCTTCTTCAGGGAACTGGGTTCTCCTGATAATAGGTCTGAAGATAATGTACCCAGTAAAAATGAATACAAGTCTTTGCCTAACTACACACAAGAGTGTTCATGAGAAGTCATCATGGTAACCAAAACCCAGACACAACACAAATGCACCTCAGTGGAGAGTGGCACTACAGGCATGGCAGGCTTTATGATGCTCTGCTTTCTCACTCTTCACCGATACTGCGCTTTTTAGAAATGGAAGCTTTGTTGACCGAACCTATTGGCACCCTTTTTCCAAAAGCACAAGCTCACTTTGTGTTCTGTGTCACGTTTGGGTCACTCTCACAACATTTATAACTTTTTTCACAATGTTATTCACACTCACTCCTACTGTTCAGTGGTGTGGGTTGTTAATGTGGTTCCAAAACATTAACAACCCCATATGGGGTTTCTGAAGCTGTGAATCGTTGCAGGAACAGGAAGCCTCATCTTTCACCCATGGAGTAGCTAGCTGGTGGTCTCAAAGTGCCAACCTTGTGGTTTGCAGTCCAGTGCTTATCCTACAGAGCCACTGCGCTCTCATTGCACATGTAATAGGCTCCCATGTAGAGTAAACTGCAAGGCTGGCACTTCAAGTTCACCAGCTGCTCCTGAGAAACCGTATATGGGGTCACTATCAGGTGGAACCAACTAGATGGCACTTATCAATAGCAACAATACAGTGCAGACATAGCTTTTATATGCACTGGGGTACCCTAATATTTGGATAACTAGCGCTATTGTGATGTTTCCTTTATTGTAGAAGTTAGCCTGCAGCAATTCCAAGGTAGGCCTGTGTCTTTCATTCATACTCATACAATGGGACACCACAGAGCAATCAGAATAAATAAACATATACAATAACCAAGGAGCTCTGGTAGCTAGTGGTTCGTGTCAGGCTGCTATCCTCAAGGTGAGCAGTTGGAAACTACTAACTTTTTTGCAGGAGAAAGATGAGGCTTTCTGCCCCCGTTAGATGTATAGCCTCGGAAACCCTGTGCAGGGTGGCTACGAGTCAGAACTGACTCCACGGCACATAACCACCACCACCACCACCATTCAATAACCTGTATATATTTCAATAAAATAGACGTATTCAGTGAACCAAGTGGGACACAAAAGAGTGCTTCCTATATGATTTCATTCACATATTGTTAATGAAAAGACAGCTGATTGATGATGCTCGAAGTCAGGACAGAGGTTACACGTGCACGGGGAATCTGTACGATGAATTAGACTGGTAATGTTCCATGGCAGTTGCCTGGATGTGTTAGATTTTTGAACAGTCACTGAACTGTACAGTTACGATTTGTGAATTTTTCCTAATGTAGGTTATGGCTCAATATAAAGCTTGCTTTAGAAATGAAATGAAGAGTGTTAGGGACGCTCATGCTTTTTCTTTGCTCAATCCATCTCACTGGGGGTCTTCCTCTTTTTCTCTGACCCTCCACCCTACCAAACATAATATCCTTCTCCAGCGACTGGTCCCTCCTGACAACATGTCTGAAGTATGATAGACGAAGTTTAGCCATCTTGGTCTCCAAGGAGCACTCTGGCTGCACTGCACTCCTTCCAACACAGATCTGTTGGTTCTTTTGGCAGCCCATGGCACTTTCAATATTCTCCTCCAACACCATAACTCAAAAGCATCAATTCTTCTACGGTATTCCTTATTCACTATCCAGCTTTCGCATGCATATGAGGTGATTGAAAATACCATGGCTTGAGTCAGGTGCACCTTAGCCCTTAAGCTGACAT
>NW_006408555.1:13634008-13686803 GCF_000296735.1 Chrysochloris asiatica
TTTGGCAGCCCATGGCACTTTCAATATTCTCCTCCAACACCATAACTCAAAAGCATCAATTCTTCTACAGTCTTCCTTATTGACTGTCCAGCTTTCGCCTGCATATGAGGTTATTGAAAATACCATGGCTTAGGTCAGGTGTACCTTAGTCCTCAAGCTGACATCTTTGCTCTTCAACACTTTAAAAAGGTCTTGTGCAGATTTGCTTTGCCTTAATGCAATACGTCATTTGATCTCCTGACTACTGCTTCCGTGAGTGTTGATAGTTGATCCAAGAAGTATGAAGTCCTTGACAACTTCAAGTTTTTCTCCCTTGATAAGAATGTTGTTTATCATTAGAATAAAGGTCAAATTTCTAACAATAATATAGCTTCCCTCTTGACCTTTAAAAAAAAAATTAACTATTTTAGCTGAAGTAGAAAATGACAATTTTTACCTATTCTCCTTGCAAATTTAGACATTTGAAGATGTTCTTAAGACATATATACCTGTATTGTTAAGTGCCATTGAGTCAATTCTGACTCACAGTGACCCTGAGTAGGGTTTCCAAGGAGTGGCTGGTGGACTTTAACGGCCAGCTTTGTGTATAGCGTTATACCAGGATGCCATACTTGGATATAACTTCTTAAAAGGGAAGCGCTTATACCGTTGTAATGTTTCCAATAGGGGAAACAAAAACATTTTGAAGACAAATAGGAGTTTTATCACCAGTCAAAAACCACTTCATTTTTCTATTCTCGAATGATTAGCTGCATTTTACAGCCTATGAAAAACACCCGCCTGCTTGCCATCCTTTGTACGAGGATGAGGCTGGATGGGGAGCCAGGCAGATGGATGTTTCAGTCAGTCATGAGCGCAGAGCACGACCCCTTCAAATTTCATTTCACGAATAGCTTCATGTTCAGAACTGAATTTGCATGAAAATCAAATTCATAAATTCAGCCCGGGCTTTGATGAGGAACTTGGTGTTTGTTACTGCTCTTTCTGGATTGTTGTAGAAACCATGGCAGATGGTAATGTTTCTTGAGATGCCTAGGAATACCTGTGTCTCCCTTCTCCTCCTCCACAGCAAGGTGCTAGACAACATTTAGAACCCTCATAGGACGAGACTTGAGTGGTTCTTTCATGTATGAGGAAACTACTGCTATATTCTGAATCACTCTCTGACTGTAAGTCAGGTGAGCTGTCCAATATACCTGTACAACACAACACACATGCCCATTACAGCACTATCTGCACAACCTATGTTTGAACCACAGTGTCAGTCCACGTTGCTGAGGGGCGTCCTCCTTTTTTTTTTTACTACTCCCTGCTTTGTTGTTTGCTGTTGTTTTGTTAAGCCCCATAGAGTCAGTTCTGACTCATAATGACTCTTCATAGGGTTTCCAAAGACCTTGTGTTGAGTTTGAACTGCCATCTTTGTGGTTTATACTGAACTTGTGGTCCAGTCCTTACCCTACTATGTCACACCAGGACTCCACGTATGAAATCTTTTTTCCAGGGACTGGTCCCTCCTGATAAATGTCCACAGTATGTGAGGTGTGAGGTAAGTCCTGCTTATAAGGAGAATTCTGACTGTTCTTCCAAGATAGAATTGTTACTTCTTCTGACATTTGGATATAGTCAATATTCTTTGCCAACACCCTAAATCAAATACTTATGCATTTGCCAAGAAAGAGACAGCTGAAGTCTGGGAAATTGTGTGAACAGTTTTAAATTCTGCTATAGGAATGATTGGGTAGAAATAAAGCAGTGTATGGGGAACGTGCTGGCTTTACAAGATGAGCGCTAGGCTTTGAACCCCAAGATTAGCGGTTCGAGACTGCCAGCCACTGCGTGGGAGACAGATGTTCCCTCAAAGATGTACAGCCTCAGAAACCCTAAACAGGGTCATTATGAGTTCGAACAGAGTCAGAGGCACTTAATCACAATAACAACAAGGCAATTTACATATATATATATATGTGTGTGTGTGTGTGTATGCATACATGCATATATGGCGATTGCTTATATATATTTAGATACAGGGGTGATTCAAAAGTTTGTGGAACAATGGAATTAAAAGATAATGGATTTTTTGCACAAACTTTTTGAACCCCCTCAAATATGTAAATTCATATAAACAATTGCGGTGTTATGCCTTTATATAGGCTATTTATCTATGCTTTTATTTATATATGCTGTAAGAAAATTATAAAGGAAATAAATCATTTATGTTTATGTTGTTGTTGTTGTTGTTGTTGTTGTTGTTAGGTGCAGTGAAGTGGTTCCGACTCATAGCAACCCTGCATAGTGTTTCCAAGGAGCAGCTGGTGGGTTCGAACTGCCGACCTTGTGGGTCGCAGCCCAGTGCTCATCCTTCAGTGCCACACCAGGCCTCGTGTGTTAATGCATGTCCCCATACCTCCACCACTAGTCACTGGTGAGTCAAATCTGACTCCTGGTGGTCCCATGAGAGTCACCGCAGAACTGTGCCCCATAGACTTTTCAATGGCTGATTTTTCAAAAGTCAATCACCAGGCCTTTCTTCTGCAGGGGCGAAATAGAACCACCAATGTTTTAGTTAGCAATCAAGAGCATCCACTGTTTATATCATCCAGGGATCTCATATGTCTGTGGTGGTGGTGCTGTGCCGTAGAGTCGGTCCCTACTCATAGCAACCCTGTACAGGGGTTCCAAGGCTGTAAATCTTTACTGGAGCAAAAAGCCTCATTTTTCTCCAGCGGAACAGCTGGCAGTTTCGAACCGCTGACCTTGAGGTTAGCAGCCCGACTTGTAACCACTACTCTACCAGAGGTGCTTCATGTTTCTATAGATGACAAGTATAGATAATATTTATAATTATCAACTAGAAAAGCAGGTTTGTTGTTTGTTTTGATGTATGCAACTGGTATGTGGGTTAGATAAATGAATTCTTATGATTGCTTACCTCAGTGCCTGACACAAGACATGTGGTAATTAATGTGCTGTTTTTCCCCAAATATCCAAATTATTTATGTCCAAGTATAATATCCCATACCAGGTGCCAGGAGAAGGAGGGTCTAGTGTTTTACACTCGTAGGCACATAACGCTCACATTGATGTATAAGGCTGGTATAACTGAGACCCTTGGTAACAGATGAATGTACCAAGTGGCCAGATCAATACTAATATAGGCTGAGAAGCAGATGGCCATCTCTTATCCTCCATACCACACTGCATATGGAAAAAGCATTTCAATGACAGCCACAAGAACTGCAAATGTATTAGACTCAATAGTTCTACCTCTAAAATTAATCTCATTCTTACCATTTCTATTTTCCCCAAAGGATTAGAAGGCATTTTTTGTAAGGCATTAAAACTTTCACTGATATCTTTGCCAAATGCGTGCCATGAAATTACATAAAGATGCCTATCTTCCGATCTGTTTCTGCCTGAGCCTCGAGTCTTAGTGGTGTAATAGTTAAGCACATGAGTGCGAACTGAAAGGCTGTTGGTACGAACTCACCCAGCAAAACTCCTGAAATGAAAAACTGGCCATCTGCTCATGTCAAGATGCCAGCTTAGAAAACCACAGAGGGCGGTCCTATCATATGCAGGCGTGGAAAGCTGAAAACTGAGTCGACACCTAACAGCAAGAAAACATGATCTATAGATCGATTTAACACCAGTGATCATCAACACACACACACACACACACACACACACACAAGGAAAACTAAGACACCTGTAGTTTAGAAAGTTAACCATAAATCATTTTCGGATCTGATATCTCAATACCCATTAATACAGTTCTAGGCTAGGATCCAAGAGTTCATTTAGTCCTACAACTTACAAAGCGGCTTTTCTGTAGTTTACACATAGGCAAGATGCCAAGAAAGGAAACAAAACAGAAAAAAAAAAAAAAATCATTGTAATTTGTGTCCCTGCTGGCACCTTGGACTTCATGGCCAACTACCAACCAGCTGTCATTCCCCAGTCACACAGGAAGAGAAAATGAATTTCTTGTGCAGCACAGATCTCTCAAACTGTTGAAAAATTGTCCTAGGAATCAACTAATTGACAATTTCATCTCACCCAGTATCCATCTGGAATTCTGGTGTGGCACTGTAGGATAAGCACTGGACTGGAGACTAAACCCACCAGTCACTCCTCGGAAACCCCATACAGAGTCACGGGATGAGTTGGAACCAACTCCACGCACTTAACAACAGCAACAATATCCAGCTCGAAACTCTGAAAGACACACATGTAAGCCAGCTTGCAGTAGGGTTTTAGGAGTTTGGTAAGACTTCATACATGGATGTTAGATCTTTTCGATGCTAGATCTTTTCATTTTCAAATTGTTTAAGTAGTGAATAAAGTACCTTGTTGTTGTAGGCTACTCAGTCTGTTGGGAGTTAGAATTCCTATAGAGTTTCCAAAAGCAGCTGGTGGGTTTGAACTGCTGAACCCGCAGTTACCCGTCCAGTGTTTATCCTACAGCACTACACTAGGGCTCACTCACCCAATCTAAGTTGTCTGTACCTTCTAACACGTTCTTAAAATGGAGAAGACTTCCTTACATAATGTGAGATTTCATATACAAGAGGGCTTCACAAAGTTTGTGGAAAAACTTAAGTGAGAGGTAATAGAATTTTCCAAGAACTATGTGAAGCCTCCCTCTTAGGGTGTATGTGCGCACACACACACACACACACACACACACACACACACACACGATGGAAAGTAAAAAGTGTGAAGCTGTTGTTCATACCATCTCCCCCTTGTAGGCCTACCCACTTCTGAAGGGGTGTGTCCATCTCTCTAACCCTTCCCCACCCCGTAAAGAATTCTGTGTTCCTCAACTCACACCACAGCAGTTTGGGCACCCTTGAGGGACTCAAATTGAGTTTGGAGAATAAAAGGAAGTGTGAAGGGGCAAGGGTACAGGGTGCTGGGATGTGGACTGCTGATGAAGTTAGCGCAGAGCAGACCTGGTATTCTTGAAGGATGAGCAGGTGCATTGTTGTCATGGGTAAACAAAACAAAAAAAAATCCTCAGCACAACTTTCTGGACCTTTTCTCAGCAATGCAGTGTTCAGATTTCTTAAAACTTCTTCCTACTAAGTCCCTGTGATTTCTGTATTCTTTGAAAAATAAATAAATGGGGGAAAAAAACAAAAACAAACCAAAAAACCGTGGCCATAACCTTGTTAGCTGCCTTGTCTTCCTTTAATTATTGAACTGGCCAGCAGAGCCCCTCAGAAGCCAGCGCTCTGTCGTACCTTGCGCTCTAGGTGAGATGGGTAAATCTGAGGCTTATGTCCAGCAGAGTTGGTCCACAAAATAAATCATCGTCATTCATTTCAATTTTGTTTTGGAAAAAGAAAAGAACAGATCTTCATACCACACTTTTAGTATCTTTTTATAAAAGGGAATCTTGAGGCGTCTAAGATAAATGTGTTACTGAGAAAAGCTGTCCGCAGCCATCCACTGATTACTGCAGACACATGTTTACATACAGTCAGTTTGGATAAAATCCGTGCATGTATGAACTTCACCGCCTGTTCATCAGTTTGTCTCACTGCGGTGACTTGTGTGTTGCTGTGATGCATGCTAGGACTTTTGCCACCGACATTTGGTATACTAGCAAGGTCTTCCATGGTGGGCAGCTTTCAGAGGCGCTTCCAGATTAAGAGCTAAGAGGAAGAGGCAGACTGCTTGTGAATGTTTAGCCACTGAGAACCTTATGAAGAGCAGTAGAACGTTGTCAGATATAGTATCTGAAGATGCATCACTCAGGTTGGAAGGCACTCGAAACACGATGCGGGAAAAGTTGCCTCCTCAAAGTAGAGGTGACCATAATAAAATGAACAGAGTGAAACATTTGGGACCGTCATTGCTGAGGAGAACCAGCTGCCAACAGCCATTGATATCTGAACATGAAATTATGCAAAATATAAAAACTAGGAAATTTGGAAGTTATCAAAAATCAAATGGAACGCATAAAGATTGATATCCTTGGCATTAGTGAGTAGAAAAGGGCTGGAATTGGCAATTTTGAATCTTAAAATCACATGGCTTACTATGCTGGGAAGGTCAGATTCAAGAGGAACGGCATCACATTGATCATCAAAAAGAACACTGCAAGATGTACCTTGAAGCACAGTGTCGTCTGGGATAGGGTAACATCCATAGGCATACAAGGAAGACCAAATAATACCACTAGTATTCAAGTTTATGCACCAACTACAAAAGTTTATTGTGAGAAGCCAGAATGGCCAGGCTTTGGTCTTTCACACTTTGGGCCTATTGTCAGTAGTAACCAGTCCCTCGGGAAGGATATCGTGGTTGGTAAAGTTTAGGGTCTGTGAAAAGGAGGAAGACCATAAGGAGAAGGACTGGTACCGTGGCAACAAACATAAAAGCAAATCTGCAGAGGTGCAGAACTGGACAGTGTTTATTTCTGTTTGCATAGGGTCACTACTGGTCATTACCATCTCGATGGCACCTGAAAACAATAACAAACTAAAGCAAGTGATAACGAAACTGAAGAATTCTCCCAACTCCTTCAGTCTGAAAGTGCCCAAACATGCAATGAAGACGCATTGACAATTAATGGTGACTGGAATACAAAGCTTGGAAACAGGAAGGATCAGCAGTTGGAAAATATGGTCTTGGTGACAGAAACGATGCTGCCGATAACATGACAGACTTTTTGAAATTCAAGTTTTTATACTTAAAAAAGTGACTATACACATGAACCTCGCTAGATGGAATACACAAAAATCAAATTGATTACATCTTTGTGAAGAAACGGTGGAAAACATCAATATCATCAATCAAAACAAGGCCAGGGGAAGTGACTGGCTCACATACTTTCAAGAGGGAACCTAGAGCCAGGGGGCATGGAGGAAGGCAGAATCTCCAGTGAGTATTATCCAATCTGTCTAGGCGAAGCTGATGAAATGCAGAAGGGTCACTTGTGATACAATAATGAATGATTGTTATCAGGACTGATTGTGAGGGTTGGAAATGTAAAGGTAGACGTTTGGTAGCAAAGAAGGGAGTGATTAACTCTCCAGTCTAGGAGCGGAGGTCTCTGGGACCATCAATGGAGAAGAGCCAAGAACGGGACCCTACCCAGAGAAGCAGCATGGCCCGAGATGGAGGCAGAGACGATGATGTGGAGTGATGAAGCAGATGGGGACTTTGGATCCAGAGAGGAAGAGGGACTGGGTCCTGAAGAATGGTGGGGGGTGGGGGGTAGAGTGTAGGGGGCGGGTTTATAGGGTATACCCTTTGGTCGGTTGATGATAAATGGAGGGGATTGGAACAATGGCAATGAGACGATATACGATGACATGAATGTAAAACTAAAGTTCTCTCATGTAAAATATCATATAATTCACAATAAAACATGAAAAAAAAACAAAGCCAAGGGCAGACTGTGGAACAGACCATTAAGTGCTCATGTGCAAGTTCAGAATGACGCAGAAGAAAATTAAAACAAGTCCACAAAAGCCAATATATAAACACACACACATATGTATATATAAATATATATGCATATATAATTTAGAGATTATTTGAAGAAGAGATTTCATGCAACAGACACTAATGACTGATGACCAAAAGAATTGTGGGATGTCATCAAGAACATCAAACAGGAAGAAAGCAAAAAATCACTAAGAAGATAAGAAAGAAAGAAAAGACCAAAATGGATGTCAGAAGAGACTCTGAAACTTGCACTCTAGTATAGAGATGCAAAAGAAAATGGGATAAATGAAGTAAAACAGCTGAAAAGAACATTTAAAAGGCTAGCTCAAAAAGACGAAGTATTATAATGAGATGTGCCAAGAGTTGGAGCTAGAACACCAACAAAAGGGAAGAACACGCATGATATTTCTCAAGCTGAGAGAAGCCAAGAAAAGTTTAAGTTTCAACATGTAATAACAAGAGGTTCTACGGGCAAAATATTGAATGATGCAGAAAGCCATCAAAAGAAGATGAAAGGAATACACAGGATGTTCAGCTATTTCAAGTGGAAACATTTGATCAAGAATTAATTGTACTGAAAGAAAACGTCTACACTGCACTTAAGGTAATGGCATAAAACAAGGCTCCAGGAATTGACTGCATAGAAACAGAAATCTTTCAACAAACTAATGCAGCGCTAGAGGCACTTACTCATCTATACCAAGAAATCTGTAAGAAATCTATAAAACAGATTATCGGGCCAACCAACTGGGAAAGATCCATATTTCTGGCCCTTCCAAAGAGAGATGACCCAGCAGAATGGGGAAATCATCAGATAATATTTCTAATATCACATCCAAGTATAATTTTGCTAAAATTAATTCAAATATGGTTGTAACAATACATTAACAGGGAACTTCCAGAGGTTCAACCCAGATTCGGATAAAGATGTAGAAAAACAGGTAACTGCTGACATCACATAGATCTTGGCTGTCAGAAGAGAATTACCAGAAAGAAGTTTACTTGTGGTTTACTGACTGTGCAAATGTTTTTGACTGTGGATCATGACAAACTATAGGTAACATTATCAAGTGTCAGTATTCCACAATACTTAATTACATTCATGAAGCATGTGTACCTAGACCAAGAAGAAGTTGTTAGACCAGAACAAGGGAATAACAAATGGTTTAAACTCAGGAAAGTTTTGTGCCATGGTTGTATCCTTTCACCATACTTACTCAATTTGTGTGTTGAACAAATAATCTGAGAAGCTGGATTATATGAAGAACAACATAGCATAGGAATGGAGGAAGACTCGTTAATAACATACACTATGCAGATAATACAACATTGCTTTTTGGAAGCCAAGAGGACTTAAAATACATACTGATGAAGAGCAATGACTACAGCCTTCAGTATGGATTGCGCCTCGATATGAAGAACACAAAAATCCTCATCACTGGACAAATAACATCATTATACATGTAGAAAAAAACAGACATTGTCAAAGACTTCATTTTCCTTAGATCCAAAATCAACACTCATGGAAGCAGCAGTCCAGAAATGATGTATTGCATTAGGCAAATCTGCTACACAAGACCTCTTCAAAGTGTTCAAGAGCAAAGGTATGAGTTTGAAAACTAAGGTGTGCCTGACACAAGCCATGGTCTACTTTCAATGGCCTCATAAGCATGTGGAAACTGGACAATGAATAAGGAAGACCCTAGAAGAATTGGTGCGTTTGAGTTACGGTGTTGGCAAAGAATATCAAAAGTACCATGGACTGCCAGAAGAATAAACCAGTGTGTGTTGAAAGTACAGATAAAATGCCCATTAGAAGCCAGGGTGGCAAGACTTGGTCTGTCAAACTTTGGACATATAATCAGGATAGACCAGTTCCTGAAGAAGGAAGTCATGCTTGGTAAAGTGGACGGTCAGTGAAAAAGGAGAAACTCCCAGTAAGATGGATTGACACAGTGGCAGGAGCAACTGGCTGAGACATAAGAATTGTGAGGATTGCAAAGGACCAATATTTAGCTCTGTTGTACGTAGGGTCACTGTGAGTCTAACCTATTTGACTACAACGAACAACAGCAACAACATATTAACTAGAACCCTAGTAGCAATATTTTTTGATTGACCCTCATATATATATATATATATTTTTTTTCCAAGCATCTAAAATAAATGCTGCAAAGTTACTTGAAAACCCACAGTGAGTAAAGTCTATTACATACAATTGTATTCCTACTCATTTTATTACATTATTTATGAATGTCAGAAATATTTAGAGCCATGTGGAATTTGCTTTTTAACACGGGATTAGGAGGTTAGGTTGATGGTGTGAGACACTAAACTTTAGTCAGGTCCACATGTCAAAAATGGAAGCTGTCAGCCATTTTCTGTTGCTCTCTTTAGGTAACAAATTGGCATTTTTAAGTATGGTTTGTTTCCTGGGAGAAAACCCAGTTTGGAATTTCTTATTCCTTCCAACCTGATTTTCAGAAAGCTATGCAAATATAGCAAATTCCATGCCAGCAGATATTTTAATATATGATCAATCTGGTGAGATAGCTTTCATAAATGTCAAATGCTCTACAAACTATTGGTACATGGCATAGACACATGCACTAGGAGGAAAGCTGTGTGTTCAGTTACTCAGCTGACTTCTGATAACAACAGCCAGTGAGCTCATAAACAATTACTTCAACTGTACCGAGCTCCAACTCCAATTTGTCTACTTTCACACAGCCCTAGGCAAATTGCTCAGCAAGATAAAAGAAGAGCAAGTTGGGAAAATCTTGTTCATAAGGCAAAAAACAAGCAAAACCCATAATCAGAATTCTGGCATTTTTAAAGGTAAATATATAATTACGCATGTTTATAAGCAAAACTACATATCTAAGGAAGTCCTGGTGTGGCACTGTGGGTTAATGCGTCAGACACAAAACTGTGTGAACTGCAAAGCTGGTGGTTCAAGCTCACCAACTGCTCCTTGGAAACCCTATACAGGGTCGCTGTGGGTTAGAATTGACTCACCGGCACTTAACAACAACAATAACACATCTAGGCATCTTTTCAACCAGTTCTGACTTACTGGCACTAATATTGTAAGGTGTTACTATTGCAAGGACCTGTCTGAAATCTGATGTGATCCAGTGGCTCAGTACGGTTTTATTAATTGTAGAATCTTCCTGAAGGAAGATTTTTTTGTCATTTGGATGATCATGATGTAATTGGTTATGTTATAAACACTGGTGATAAGTTACGCTGACCAATGGTGATAAAATCAGAAGACTTCCACCATTTGATAGGAAAGGAACTGAAACTCTAATTTGAAGAAATGTTCCATTTGCATCTCCAGGCAGTTTTATGATGGATGACAGTGAAATTTTCCAGCTAAGATGGAAAGAAGACTCCTTAGGAGTTATTTTATAGTGGAAATGAAATTTCCCAACCGAGTTGGATGAACCAGTGTATGCATTATGTTTCAAGCTGGTATCTCACGCTACCTTCATTTAAATAACTACTGCTGTTACTCTCTGCTTACAGAGAGAAACAGCAGATAAAAAATGGTGTTATTCTATGAGAATGGCAAAGTATCTCATATTTATTTTATTCAGATAAAATCTGAAGAGTAATTTAAAACACATGTGATTATTCCATTCCCTGATTTTATATTTCACTGAATACAGAGGTTTAGGTAACAAAACATTTTACTATTTCTTTTACTATTTCTATGAGTGACATTTCCATGCATGGTCAATGAGGGGAAGAAAAATAAGTTTAAAAGTTAAATGAAGGGGCTTCCAAAAGTTTGTGAAAAAACATTCATTATCTTTTCATTCCATTTTTCTACAAACTTTTGGAAGCCCCCTCAGATAATGAAGTTCAAATGCCATGTTGTTGTTGTTGTCAGGTGCCATCGAGTCAGAACCGACTCATAGCGACCCCATACACAACAGAACGAAACAATGTCCGATCCTGGGCCAACCTCACTACCGCTGCCACACTTGAGTCCATCAATGAAGCCACCTGGCCGATCCATCTCGTTAGGGGTCTTCCTCTTTTTCTCTGACCCTCCACCTTACCCAGCATGACATGAGGACTTAGGAAATTACATTACAGTCGCTTTTTGTACCGATAAGCTACTCCCAGCTACTAATACTTACAGAAATGATCACAAGAAACAGCTAGTTCACATATAAATGGACCGCAGTTGTGAGGTATTTCTTTATATCTTGTCTGTATTGCTGTTTTTAGAGACCTCAGTCACCTGTTATAATATGATTACACCCAAAGATAAGTAAACTAGATTGTCAAATAAGAGAACTTTGGAAACATTATCTTGAATGGCTTTTAAATGAATGCTAAAAAAAGTTTTGATGAATTACTTTCTCTTAAGCACCAAGTTACTGTTGAGATGGGGAAATGAAAAATCACCCGCAGTACAGTGTTCTATCTTAGCCGACAAAGTCTCCTTCCCTGTCATAAATCATGAAGCCGCACGAAGATGCAAATGGAGCATCTCTTCGAATTAGGATTTCAATTCCTTCCGTATTACAGCACTTGCCCAGGCATGACCTTCCGAAATAGTTTTTTTTCCAGCATTTCCAAATATGACTGGCAATGCACATCAAGGAGATGCTGTATGTGTGCCCGGTAGGATGCGGGCCGGTCAGGTGAGAGCACATGATCACCAAACCTTACGGTTGGAAAAAGCCTTAAAACTCACTTACTGTTGTTAATTAAACACCATCAGCCAGTTGTGACTCACAGCAACCCTGTATGGGGTTTCTGAAGCTTTGTATCTTTGTGGGTGCAGAAAGCCTCCTGTTTCTCCTGCAGAATGGCTGGTGGGCCTGAACCGTGGACCTCATGGTTTGTAGTCCAGTGCTTATAATATGGAGCCCACCACTCTCCCCAAAGGAGCTCTGGTAGTGTAGTGCTTACGAGTCGGGCTGTTAACCCCAAGGTCAGCAGTTCGAAACTACGAGCCATTCCATGGGAGAAAGATGAGGCTTTCTGCTCCCCAAAAGATTTACAGCTTGGGAAACCCTATATAGGGTGACTATGAGTTGGAACCGACTCCACAGCACACCACCACCACCATTCTCCCCAAACTCATCCAGTACCATCATATGTTCCCATTCTTGAAGAGTCTCTGGACAGGTTTCAATGAATAGGTCTGACAATCTGCTTCTGGAAATTAGACAGTGAACACCTTATGAATCAAAATAATATTGTTCAGTATAGGTCTGGAAGATGAGGCCCCACAGTAGGAAACCGCCACATGACAGTTCCAACATGGACTCAGACATACCAGGAAATGTACAAATGGTACTGAAGAATAATCAATTAACAACACTATAACCTTTGTTGAGTTACTACATACGAAACGTTGATAACTGTGCCTGGTACCACTCCTTCCTTCCCTGTTCTGAGTATTTAGTCTCAGATGGGTCATCTCACGGGAGTCTGTTGGTTTTGGTTAGCACAAACTGTTAACAATGGCTTCAATTATGCCAAAAAGCTATCCTTTGGTGTCTTGTACTTGTCTCATCCCTTGGGATCACATGTTTTGAATTCAGCATGGGGCACCAAAATCAGACAGCTTGAGTAGGAATGTGGCAATTTACTGGGGAGAGTCACCTAAAGCTCATGAGGGAAAGAGAGAAGTGGACTAGTAAGAGTGCCCACCTTCCTAGAGTTGTTGTGGGGTCGAATAAATCCAAGTGCTTTACAATTCAACCTTGATGACGTTGATGATGAAAAGGATTTTCATGCTAGGTTAAATATGATCCAGTCACCTTCCAAAGACACCCTGTTTGCTCAGAGCATCTTTGGCTATCACCGATAACCCAGTAAGCAAGGAACGCACATGCTTAGAGCATCAACAGAATAGCAGCACTGGTTGTACAAAGGAAGGACCCATGGATGCAAAGCAGACAGGACATGAGAAGAACCGAGAGCCACAGCGAATGGGAACTGGCAGGCCACTAAATGAAACTGATGAGAACGTGTCAGCCAGAAATAAAGTCCATGCAGGGTCACGAGGGTCCCCACGCACAAGGCGTTTTAAGCTGTGAGACCCTATCGCTTCAATACCATCCTTGACATCTGTCTCCTACAGTTCCATCCCCTGATCTTGAAGAGGTCTTGTGCAACAGATTTATCTGATGCTGTATGCCATTTGATTTTTTCACTGCTGTTTTCATTAGAGTTGATAGCGGATCCAAGCAAAATGAAGTTTTTGACAACTTCAATCTTTTCTCCATTTATCACAATGTTATTTTTTGGTCCCGTTGTAAGGATTTTTGTTTTATTTACACTGAGGGGCAACCCATACTGAAGGCTGTGGTCTTTGCTCTTCAACTGTAAGTATTTTAAGTCCTCTTCACTTTCAGCAAACAAGGTTGTATCATCTGCATATCACAAGTTGTTAATGAGTCTACCTCCAATCCTGATGCCAAGGTTTTCTTTATATAATCCAGTCCATTTTATCCAGCAGCCACTTAATATAATATTAGTATGGGCAGTAAGTTTATGGTAATATAGCAAACATATACAACACTGGAAATATTGATACTTACCTAACAAAAGTTTTTACATGTATGTATCAAGTGAGTTACATTCTAAATGTCACCTCACTGGACACAGTTCATGTCTTTATTCTCTGTGTGGTAACTAATGAGGGGTTAGGCACATTTTCAGGACAAAATTCAGTAATTGTTTTACAACAATGAGTGCGTTTCTAAGTTGGATTTCTAAGAAAGCAACAAAGGGCATTTATCAGAATATTATATTTGTGTGTATCAGACTATTTATGTCTCTGAGTAAGGAGATTAAGTAATTCCTTGAGGAAATAATAAGTATTTAGATAATAAAAATTATTCAAATGTATTTTATTTTGCATTTCCCTGTAGATTGACTTTAAGAGATGAATATTTCTATGACTTGCTAAACAAACCTCCTTATTAATAAGTGGTGCTACTGTCACCTCAGTTATGTATCTACCTCCAAATAGGAGATACAACAGCTCCACAAACAGGTAACATGTACATTTAGTAACGTACATTCCTTTTCATTTTGGACCAACTGAGTGGAACCTCACATCCATTTCACTTGTCAACCACATCAGAGATCACCAACGGCACTATCATCACATAACTCAGGACATCAGGGGCCCTGTGCTGTGTACCGTGAACCCTAATGTGTTTTCAGGTTGACCACAGCACTGTACATGCAGCGTGCTCTTTGTGATCACTCTTGCCCCCAGTGGGTTTCAGAAGTTGTCCAAAGAAGATGCTGCATGAAAGAATGTGGCGTGAATGTGCAAGTCTGGAAAGTTATTATTTCAAGACAAAAAACACTGGTGGAGATCTGCGAAGGGCCTGCCAACAAGCTTCGTGTGGCAAACCAATGACATGATTCCCATCTATCTTGTAGAAACGCTTTCCTTTAACCGTCTCAGACCTGAAGAACAAAATGACATATTCCAAATCAATTTATTTTTCAACTAATTTTTACTTTGTTGCTAAACTTATTTTCAAGGATGCTTGCTATGGTAGGAGGCAACTTAAAAAGAGACAAGATTTTGTATCTAGGTAAAAAAAAAAATGGTAACAACTAAGTGGAGTTCAGAAATGAAAGCTGGAGGGTGAACAGAAGAGGATTTGTGAGTTCCTAAACACAATTTCAAAATTAACCTCCTTCTTAAAAAGTAATCCATCAGAAAAGGCTACCTCCACTGAACACTCGAGTGTAATGCAAGGAATCACTGCACTAGTTCCACTGGTGCTAAAATTACTAATGTTGTCCTTTAATAAGTCCCCAACTGTGTATCTGGCTCCTGCTGTAGCAAAAAGAAACAATTAACAAAACTGTAAAAAGTGAAACTATTTAAGAGTATGAAATCGTCACATCTACAGATTCCTGGTGTGGCACTGTAGGTTAAGCACTGGAGTGTTCACAGAAAGGTCAGTGGGGTTCAAATCCACCAGCTGATCCTCAGAAACCCTGTACAGGGTTGTTGTGAGTCAGAACCAACTTGATAGCACTGAACACCAATAACTGACCTCATACATAAACAGGTGAAATACAGATGCAACTCTGTGGAAAAATTATTGTAAGGCTGCAAATTTTGGGATCAACAGAACCAAGTGATTTCCAACATCACAATGTGTTTATAACATGAAAGCAGTTCAATTTACAAAGATTGTATGTTGTTATATTTAAACTGAAGACATGAGTTTAGCTTAACTCATGAACCAGAAGCACAAATACAGAATGTCAGATTGGAAAGCTGCTTTGTGACATGTTGTCTCTGTCATTATAACCATCACTGAACATGGACTAGACTCTGGAGGGAAAAAATGAAGTGTCGGTATCAACAAAATGAAAATGTTTGTGTTTACTTGAACTTGGTGCTCAATTTGATTCATTTTGTGCAGGTCACATCTTAAAATATGGTAACTTGTGAAAGGGCAGCCCATTATATATGTGATACATTAATAAAAATTCCATCAACCATTTTCAGGGAAATAAGAACAGACTGATATTTCCATTTGTCTGTGGTCCACTCTGGATCTTTCTCACACAGATCATCTAAGTACTGATGTTGTTGTTGTTGTTGTGAAGTGCTGTTGAGTTGGTTCTGACCCATAGCGACCCTGTATGGGGTTTCCTAGGAGCAACTGGTGAGCTTGAACTGCTGACCTTTGCAGTTCAAACAGCTTTGCAGTCTGGCGCATTAACCCACAGCGCCACACCAGGACTCCTACGTATCTCCAATAGATAGGAGATGGAATAACCTGATTGGCAGGTTTCATAACATAAAAAGTCATACCAGTGAAGACATTGCAAATCAAAAAGTTCACTATATATGCTGCTGCTGTTATGAGCGATCAAGTCAGTACTGACTCATAGCGACACTATGTACAACAGAACGAAACAATGCCCGGTCCTGGGCCAACCTCACAATTGTTCTCACGTTTGAGCCCACTGATGCTGCCACTTGGCCAGTCCATCTCATTGGAGGTCTTTTTCTCTGACCCTCCACCTTACCAAACATGATATCCCTCTCCAACAACTGGTCCCTCCTGACAAAAGCATGAGAGACGAAGCTTAGCCATCCTGGCCTCCAAGGAGCACTCTGACTGCACTTTTTCCAACACAGATCTGTTGGTTCTTTTGGCAGCCCATGGCACTTTCAATATTCTTCTCCAACACCATAACTCAAAAGCATCATTTTTTTCTACAGTCTTCCTTATTCACTGTCCAGCTTTCACATACATATGAGATTATTGAAAATACCATGGCTTGGGTCAGGCACACCTTAGTCCTCAAGCTGACATCTTTGCTCTTCAGAACTTTAAAAAGGTCTTGTGCAGCAAATTTGCCTAATACAATATGTCATTTGATTTCCTGACTGCTGCTTCCGTGAGTGTTGATAGTTGATCCAAGAAGAATGAAGTCCTTGACAACTTCAGTCTTTTCTCTGTTGATAAGAATGTTGTTCATTGGTCTAGTGGTGAGGATTTTTGTTTTCTTGACATTGAGGTGCAATCCATACTGAAGGCTGTGCTTTTTGATCTTCATCAGTAAACATTTTAAGTCCTCTTCACTTTCTGCAAGCAAAGTTGTATCATCTACATGTTGCAGGTTGTTAATGAGTCTTCCTCCAATCCTGATGCCACGTTTTTCTTCATAGAACCCAGCTTCTTGGATTATTTGCTCAGCATACAGGTTGAATAAGTATGGTGAAAGAATACAATCTTGTCACACACCTTTCTTAATTTTAAACCATTCAGTGTTCCCATGATCTGTTTGAACAACTGCCTCTTGGTCCATGTGTCATGTCTACAAAACCGATTTTTCTAAGTGCAGAGGCCGTTGGCAATGCTGCCAGTATGTCTGGGTATTAGAAAGGCACGCGATAGAAAATGTAGAAAAGAATGGATATGTCCTTTTCCTACTGCCATGTTCTGCACATGTACTGAATCTTACAGGACACAGCACAGCAGACTGTTGTCACAAGTCCCTAGTATCAGAGACACATTTCACAGAAGCACATGTTACACCATCACTGACACGAGGCTGAAAATGTATCAATTCTTTTAAATAGATTTCTCTTCTTACATAATGTGGATATACATGATGAAGAATGCGCGAAGGCATCCAAGAAATTAGTGAAGGTTTCTCCTAACGACTTAAATTCCAAAACTGGTAGAGAAGAAAAACAATTGTATTCTTACTGGAGAACAAAGTTGACAGATTCAAGAGACGCATTTTACTCATGTAGGATTATGAGTTCATAACAGAAGATAAATACGATGTGTATTTTTCAAAACTGACATTGCTTTACACATATTCCTAGCTCTAATGATCACAAACTGCACCAACAGACTGCTTCGTTTTGTCCCTAAAGAGTCTCCAAACCCCTCACTGTGTAACAACAATTCAAGAAAGACTCAATTCATTATCCTTATGATGTGTGGGAGTACATTTTGTTCACAGTCTAATTGTAACTAAGTTACTGAAGAATTTGAAAGAACAATAGAAAGAATTTTTTTTAATTGCATGGGAAATAAAATATATCAATTTGTGATAATATTCGTTTTGTCATCACTGGACTTGCTTGTCTGACACTTTTATTTATTTATAAGCAGAGCATTTATTATGGACCAAACATCAAAATTGAAGTATTAACCGTTGATAGGCAAACATTGGTAGCAGTCAGTTCTTTTGTTGTGGGGGATACACAAAAGTTTCCATTAATTGTTGAAACAACCCAGTTCATTAATTCCTATTTCTTTTTTGTAGATTATGTGGAATACTCTATTTGTAGAAAACGTGTTGTTGTTGTTAAGTGCCGTAGAGTTGGTTCTGACTCACAGAGACCCTGTATAGGGTTTCCAAGGAGCGATTGGTGAGCCTGAACTGCCAGCTCATTAACCCGCAAAAATCTTATTCTACTCCACCAAACATGTTATCATCAGTTCGTCTCATGCTAACGAAAATGATGTGAACACCACTTTTATGGTCAATCACGGTTACAGTCACATTTTAAAAGTTACATCATAGGTAAGACATACACATAAATATTCACATGTAGATACATAACTCATTAACCCTTTCAACTGCATGAGGAAGCCAAGGAGAGGCACTGTGGAGTACCTGTGCTTAAAGTCCTCATATGCCTTAACCTAGTTTTGCTTTCCCATGGCTGCAAAGGTACTCTCATACTTAAAACAGTTCTGAAATGAATTCCAGTCTAATATGAATCCATTTTGTTTCTGTAGTTTTGACAATGAAAACGTCTTGGTAATATGCATCACCTAGTTCATTGACAAAAATGGCTGTGAGAGATTTCACATTTTATCAAAATGTGACAATTTCCCTAATTCAGAGACCTTACTGCCAAATTAATCTACTAATTCTCTACAGAGATCTGTATCCTCTTAGTTGCACTTGTTTATAAACTTTTGTGTTATAGCCCTGCATTTTATTTGCTGTTTATCTGAAAAATTGACATCTTTTCTGTATAAACTTCAGCCCACAGACCCATATTTCTCTTAACTGTAGGCAATAACTTTTTCATATTACAGTTAACTTTTTCCTCTGAATTGCATATACTTTGTGCTTTCTAAGCAATATTAAGGCTATTGGTAAGATAAAGTGTCTCATTGTTTCTCACTAAGAATTATGATTTCTTTTTTTTTTTTTTTGCCTCCACTATTTCTCTCTTCTAATCGAAAAACAACACTCAATCATCATTCTGCATCAAAAATGTATTCTTCACAGATTAAAATCTTTTTATCACATAACACTGCCGGTGGAATGAAATACACTCGTAGTTTCAGGGCATCCAAAGCCCTATATTACCTTGTTGTTGTTGTTGTTAAGTGCTGTCGAGTCGGTTCCGACCCATAGCGACCCTGTACAAGGTTTCCGAGGGTGTAAATCTTTACGGGAGTAGAAAGCCTCATCTTTCTCCCGCGGAGCTGCTGGTAGTTTCGAACTGCTGACCTTCAGGTTCGCAGCCCGATTCGTAACCACTACGCTACAGAGCTCCTTAGCATTAGTTTTCTCACCAAGTTCATTTCTTTATGCTTCTTGTTATCTTATACCTCACCTGAGCACTACATGGATTTTACCAAAAGCTTCTCTGCTACTTCCTGGTATCCTACCAGATGTTTTAACTACACGGCAATACCATCATCCACACTTCCATTTGCCAATCCACACATAGACACAGACATCTTCATTCATCTTGAAAACTGACTTTTGCTCTTTCATGATCTCCTCTTGGAAGTATTTTGTTACCCTTCTCATCACCCCTGCAACAGAGTCAAACCGCACTTTGTATGTATCACATGGAAAAGAAGTGACTAGTTTTCCTCCTATCTCCTCTCTTTGGGAGATCTGAAAAATCTGGGCCTATTGTTTGCTTTGCATCTCTAACCTCGCAAAGACCACAACTTGGAGGGATTCCACCATAGAGTTTAGTTTACAGAGTCAGTAGTTCAACTGCATGGATTCCACCCTGATCCCCTACAATATCCCTCTTTGTAATCTAGTCTATCACCTGACTCGTAGAATTATTTAAAATATTAAATCATAATGTATACAACAGCAATTGATGCTAAATAAATATTTGGTTAGTGCAACAATTCTTAAGTGTTTTAAATTAGGAGTAATAGTCATAGGTAGGAATACTTTATGAATTAAACTTAAAAAAAAAAAATCAAGCCAGTTAAGTTCCTGGGCATTTACATTTATGTTAAAAAATAAAAAGAGGAGTGAAAATCATTGTATCCATTCTTATGTTTGTTACATGATCAAAGGAAATTGACCACCCCCAAATCACACCCATGAAGAAGAAGAAAACCAGATGGTACAGAGGCGGTTCTGGCTGCTGGCAACCCCAAGTGTATCAGAGGAGAGCTGTGCTCCACGGCATTTTCAGTGCCTGACTTTTGGGAAGTAGACCCCCACATCTTTGTTTGGAGGTCCTTCTGGATGAAAGCCAACCTTTTAGTTAGCAATTAAATGAGTTAACTGTACCATCCAGGGAAAATTATCAAACAACTATCTGCATACTTAAACGACAGACTATAATATTCCTGGTGTTCTAGAACTGACGTTCGGTGTCACTGAGCTTCTTCCAACTCATAGTGGCCCCAGGTGTGCACAACACAATGAAACACTGCCTGGCTATGTGCTCTCCGTATCCCTGTTATGTTCGACCCCAGTATTGCTCAAAAAGCGTCAGTTAATAACGTTGGAGTTCTGCCTCTTTTTAGCTGACTCTCCACTTTACCAAGTATGGAGTCAAGAACTTAAAATTCCAAAAATGCTCATAAAATAGTTTCCAGATAGAAAAAGCAGAGCACACACAAGTTATGATGTTTGCATTCTCTTTTTATCATTTTCCTCAGACTTACTTCGGTTTGACTCTTTTGTTATAATGTAATAGTTTTTAAATGACCACTAGACAATTTATTTTGAATACACTAGTTCTGGCTTTGAAACATTTGGCTGTAACTCTGAAATCTTCTTAGTCTCATGCGCTGATTTTTCAACATAAAGTAAAAATAAATGTATACATTTGTGCTGAATATATTGCCTATATATACATCATCATTTTAAAAATCTATCAGAAATAAGTAACAATTTGCTTGTTTAATCCTGGGGCACAAAATAAATTTCTACCGTGGACAAAAGCATTCTGTGGTGATAGGATGATAAACCAATTTGGATAGTTCCAATTTTCTGCCATCTGCATGCATTAGCTTTCAATAAAGTAATTCTGTTTCAGTTTTAAAAACAGAATATAGTTCATTTTCATTAATATACTTTTTAAGTACACTATAGCTATCATCTATCTATCCCTCAGTTTGTGTAAATCCACTGCTATTGACTTGATTCCAATTAATAAGCCTAGAAGACAGAGTCCTAGTGTGGCTCTGTGGGCTAATTCACTGGATTGCAAAGTCAGTTTGGACCGCAAGGTTGGTGGTTGAAACTCACCAGTGGCTCCTTAGAAACCCTATACAGGGTCGATATAGGTCAGAATCTACTCAACGTCACTTAACAACTATAATAAAAGGACAAAGGGGACTCCTAATGTGGCACTGTAGGATCAGCACTGGACTGTGAACCACAAGGTCGGCAGTTCAAACCCATAAGCTGTTCCTCTGAAATCCTATGCACCGTCATTATAAATTAGAATCAATTTGATGACACTTAATAACAAAGACAGAGTAGAACTGCCCCATAGGGTTTCCAAGGTCATTTATTTATTTATTTATTTTTTACAGAAACAGACTGTTCAAGCTTTCTCCTGCAGAGCAAGTGGTGAGTTTGAACTGCCACCCTTTCAGTTGGTAACCAAGTGCTTCAAACTCTGCACAACTAGGACTCCATCTGTTTGCATATTGCTATTAAAAATAACTAGAAAATTTTTCACCCAGTGTAAACATGTGGTTATTTTTGGATGATGAGATTTGGAGAAACGCTTTCCTTTTTTCTCTGTATACTTTTCTTCGTCACTTCATACTTATCACTAAAAATATCTAATATTCTTTAAATGGATAGTTTTTTCAAATTTTTAGAGTTTTACACATTGCTCTTGAAAAAAGATATCTAAAAATTAACGAAGCAAGGCAGAATGAATCAGCTAATTACACATCAAATCTTTCCTAAACATTTTAAGATTGGTTAAAGTCATTTTGTACCATTTTTTTTTTAAAAGATCCATTTGGCATATATCATAGAAACCCAGATGGCATTAGAAAGGAAAGAGAATTTTCCACATTTTTAGTGCCATTATGATCTTCCTACCATAAAATTGAATCAAGAAATAAAAATATTTATTATGTACTGAAAGCATTTATGTAATATACAATTGTGAAATATTGTGGGAATTGCTGGGTCCTCAAATGTAAAAGGCCTGAAAAATAACTGGATCGCTTACGCTGGAACATTCTCCCTATTTCTCCATGGAAAACCAATTATGGTGATCCTTTTTATAGGCACTTCCAGGAGAAAACAAATTTGAAACACCAAAGAGTGAAGCATCCCTTGGGTGCAGAAGGTTTGGGTGACGCGGATGGCTCTGCTAAGGCTGGCATTTGCAAAACAAGGGAGCGGTAACACGATTTCAGTTTTTAATAGCTGGTTAACATTTGGCTCGTGTGAGGTTGCAGACAAATAATATCAGCTTCATCTCCTTTAACGACATCTGACTTCAGGCAAGGACAAGACGATCGATTCTTGTTATGATAGCGGAATGCAAAAGCAGCTCCTCCAAAACTGGTGTGCCAAGATATTAAGCCATAAATAGCCACCTGCTTGCAGACGTGTGCCCATTCCCAGCATCCTCACAAATGCTTCTCTCACTCTCCTGCTTCCCTTGAGGGCTAAAAAGGGTCACCACCAACTGTTCACCTCAATCAACCCAGGTCAAGCCAAGAAGCCTGCATTTTCCCTTCACACTCACCAAGTTACCAAACAGAAATATTAAGCAACACCAGACATGGAACAGTAACGTAAAGTTCGTTTCTAGTATTCAACACTCTGTAAGAAAACCATGCTGTGGGTCTGACCTAGCCAAATAACAATCTATCCCTCCACCCCTTTTTGCTTTCACTTTGCCATACAAGTACCAATCTTGATACAGAATGGTACAATAACCGTCAAGTCGGTTCCGACCCATAGCGACCCTGTATAGGGTTTCCGAGAGTGTACATCATCTTTCTCCCGCAGAACAGCTGGTAATTTCGAACTGCTGACCTTAAGGTTCACAGCCCGATTCGTAAACAGAGAAATCTGATGTCTTTTAAATGTTCTCCATAATCCATTTAATAAGTTCCTTAAATGTCTAGCATATATACAAGGGGGCTTTTAAAAAGTTGTTAGAAAAATTCCATTTCTTTTCTTTCTATTTTTTCATGGACTTTTTGAAGCCCTATTATTTAAATGTGGAGTCCTGGTGTGGCACTGTAGGATAAGCACTGGACTATAAGGTAAGTTCAAACCACAAGGTCAGCAGTTCAAACTCACCAGCGGTTCTGTGGAAACCCTATAGGGTCACTATGAGTCGGAACTGGCTCCACAGCACTTAACAATAACAATTATACAAGGGTGCGTCAAAATCCTTTGCACTTGAGGTTATATTAAAATGCCTGTCCACATCCATGGTTGATGACAACATGGATTATGCATGTCAAACAATTCTGTCAAGTAGACGAGTGACGGTGGATTATGTGGTAAATCCCTTGCAAATTAGCCATGACTCTGCCTATGAAATAATCCACGACAGACTTGGGTTTTGAAAAGTTTGTGTGAGATGAGTACTGAAACAACTCTTGGAAAAGCATAAATCGAAGTGTCTGGATTATTTGCAAACAAAATTTGGATGGATACTCAAAGGAAGGCAAAAGTTTCTTTTTTAAAAAATCGTTACTGGTGACAAGACATCTCTATGAGCCTGAGAATGAACGACAGAGTGTGGGATAGAAACATCCTGAATCACTGACCAAGAAAAAGTACAAAAGTCGTCCATCAAATGGAAAATTTATGATAACAATTTTCTGGGCTTCTCAAAGATCAGTATTGGAACATTATCAGAAAAAAAGTCCAACAATCAACAGTGCTCCTTACAGTGAGATGTTCACTGAAGAGCTGAAGCCTAAACTTTGGATGGAACGCAGAGGACTGCTTGGGCATTGTGATCTTGCATGGCAATGCACGTCTGCACACCTCTGCCCACACTGTTGACACTCTGCAAAAACTTAATATCCTCTCTATAGTCCGGAGCTTACTCCATTGAACTTTCACCTGGTTGGTCCTCAGAAAGTAGCCATTCGAGGATGAATATTCACTTCTGATCAAGTGAAGAAAGCAGTGCATTCGTGGCTAGCAACTCAGTCGAAAACTTTTTTTAAAAAAAAAATAAGTGACAGATGGACAAAGTGTACTGGAAAGCAAGAAAATTATGTCAAAATGATGCATTTATCTTTTCTAAAAGCTGATTAAAATAAATTCTTCAGCCAGAGTGCAAATAACCTTTGGCTCACTTTATTAGTACATAGGTGTTCCAATTTTGAGCAGTTCTAGAGGTAGGATTTTAAAGGTGTATCAATGAGTAAGAACATATATATACTCTGTTAAACTAAAAGCAAAGAAATTGATTTGCAGTGGAGAGATACCTGATGTCACATAGTGAAATGAAACATTCCACAGTGGTAGATGAACAGAGGAGTGTTTCTAAGGTAAAACCAAGGATATATACCAAGTAGAGGAATTGCTGGATTATAAGGTATGTCTATTTCCAACTTTCTGAGCAAGTGACATTCCATTTTCCAAAATGACTGAACCATTTCGTCCTACCAGCAATGTTGGAGGGTCCCAGTCTCTCCAATACTTTGCCAACATTGGTTGTCCTCTGCTTTTTAAAACTTCACTGTTACTGCTGGTGTGAGATGATATCTCATTGTTGTTTTGATTTGCATCTCTCCAATGGAGTCCTGGTGTGATGCTGTGGGCTAATGCGTCAGACTGCAAAGTCATTTGAACTGCAAGGTTGGTGGTTCAAGCTCACCAGTTGCTCCTTGGAAACACTATACAGAGTCACTATGGGTTAGAATCCACTCAACAGCACTTAACAACAACTGAAGTTTTTCCTTGGTGAAGTGTCTGTTCACGTCCTATGCCCATTTTTAAATTTTTATTTGTCTTCTTTTTGTAGAGGTGTTATAGTTTCCTACAGATTTTAGAAATTTTGCCCTATCTGATAAGTTGTTGCAGAAAAAAAAAAAAAATTCCCTGGCTGTAGGGTAGTAATTAATTCTTAAAACCCAGGGTTCACGCACCTGAGCCACCTCAGTAACAGACTGGTTGATTTAAGTCCCTTAAGTTTGCACAAAGTTTTTAGTCATGGAAGCTCTCAGGAATTCCAAGTTTACATAACTGTTGTCTAAGCTTAGCAAAGATGATGATGAAATAGGGGTGGGATGGAGAAGATGCCAGTATTTTTCAGATTCCTTTTGGATGTCGAAGATCAGATGAAAGCTGGAACCTTCTACATGTAGGGGATTAACGCTGAGATTAAGCCACAAATTCTCTGGGCAATAATGAACTCCTTGTCCAGGATTATCTTTGCTGTCAAAGGCAATTGATGGTGGTCACATACTCAACACCAGCTCTCTGCAATTATGTCACATAGGCAACAACCCTCAGTATCTTCTATGGAACAAATGCTCTGGGGAAACTGGTGACTCTTATTGATGCAGAAACAACAGGCTTTGGGGACAACTGTCAACTGTCACTACAGGCACCACAAGGCAGGTGACTGGTATCTCCACAAGGGACCATTCACACATGTCCATACTGGAATTTCTTCAAAGAATGCTTCCCCCCCCCCCCTTCATTCTAACAGATGCTTCATGGAGTATGGTTAAAGAAGTGGCCTGATGCATGGGCGGAGTAAAACAGCTAGTGTCCCCATGCTTGTTCTGTGTCTGGGGTGCCGTGCTAATGCCTGGTTCAAGCTAAACAGACACAGCCGGTACGTCACTCCCTGCATGATACAGGTAGAAATGTGCCATGTCATTGGTTAACACTCATAACAACCCTCTATCGAATTTCCAAGGCCATAAATCTGTATTAAGAACAGAAAACTCCATCGTTCTCTGAAGGAACAGCTGGTGGCTTTGATCTGCTCAAATTGCGATCAGTAGTCCAGTGCTTATTCTACAGAAACACCAGGCCTCCTGGAAGTAATGATGTTGTTGTTAAGTGCCATTGAGTCAACTGAAAATCATAGCAATCCTGTGGGTTTCCAAGGAGCTGCTTAGTGGGTTTGAACTGCCAACCTTGCAATTAACAATCCAGTGCTTATGGAGAAGATGGGTTTTATTTGTCAGATGAGAACTATGCATGCTGATATTTCAGGGCTCATTTGCAGGGACAACTCCTTCCCTTTCTGCTGTCTCCACACATGTATAGGCCCTTGGGCCCTATTGAAGGCAAAGATGGTTAGAATAGCCCTGGAGGAAATTTACAATAGTAAGAAACAAACAAGACTGTTGTTGGTTAACTCGGGTGGAAACAGCATATATGTATATAAATGTCAATATAAATGTCAAGGTCTTGGTTTGCTGAAGCCCAAAGCACCACCAGAAAGGGGAAAAAAGTCTTTAAACTATGTTAAGGGGAGCAGGGGGGTGGCTAGATTGACGAGAAGTACTAGTAATATTTATAGATCAGGTAGAGGCTTGGTAGGAATTTAATTGGACCTGTACGCATGCATTGGTTCAAATTTTGCTTAATGTTAATATAAATAATGTGTTGGTAGTTGTGTGCTATGTTTTGCTATTTCTAATAAAAATTTTATAATGGAAAAGCCATTATTACCTGCCTAATGTGTTAATCTATTCTCTTGATTTCCCCACACACAGAAGAAACCTTTCCCTAATGATTAATAGTCTTTATGGTCACAATTAACTGTAACTGAAGCCATGAAACTGAGGAGGAAATGAACAATCCCTAAAAGGCAACCTTAAAGCCCATAAAGAGACAGTATCACAATAGACACTTGGTCCACTTATACTCCTGACTGGAGGCTGAAGGCTCATTTTGTGGTCACCACTAAAAATACAACGCCATAGGCATCTACCTTCTTCTTTTACAAGACTTGAAAGCAGAGGGATGCAGGACAAGATGGTGGAGATACACTGAGTTAACACTCTGCAACAATGACAAGGGAGACTGAGGGAAAGTGGAACAGATGGTGGTCCCGGAATCCTGAGACTCAGAGATCAGGGCAGAGAGGTGGGTTGAGTGATGACTAAAAAGACGAAGCAGCGAGAGAAAAGGAAAACAGGTGAGGCTTTGGTGAGAGGCTGTCCATGTGACCTGTGGGCACAGGAAGCTGCTGGAAGTTGGTGGTCAAGGTGTGTAATTCTCCCTTGTTTCCTTGTGGTCAGGGGCAGTATCAACCCTTACCCTTACCAAGCCAGTGCCCTTTGGCACCCTCTCCTACACAACCTCTGCTCTGCCTGGGGTCAGGTGCCAGGCATAGCTCTCCAGCTTTTAGAAGCAGGTTAACACGCCACAAAGGGTAAGCAGAGAACTAACTGTAGTCACACTTCCAGTCTCTATCACAGCCACCAGGAGACAGGTGGTGAGGTCCTGAGAAAACACTAATATGCAACCATCAACTAGATACAAATGCAATACTACAATGTCGCAGAGAAATCAGACCATTTCAGTCTACACAAAGAAATAAGACAGAAGGCCTCAAACAAGCGACCAAAATACAGAATCAGAAAATGTAACACAAAACATGGCTCTGGAACTACCTGCTAAGAAATTTAAAAGAACGCTAATTAGGCAACTTCAACAGATAGTGAGAAACATCGAGTAAAACTAGATGAAATCAAAGGAAACAAAGACAAAACAATGGATAAATTCAGAAAACAAATTGACAAAATAATAGAAAAATGCAAACTATCCCAACACAGTAATTGGAAGATTAAGACTAAGGCATCAGAAATAGATAATAAGCTGAATGAGTAAAGAAACAGAATTTAAGCAATGGAAAGCTGAATTACTGAACTTGGAAAGAACCTTGAGAATGGCTCAGGAGAATCAGATACCAGCATCCGGTTAGAGAACTAACAAGACGAAGCTCTCAGTTATGAGCAAAAACCATGGACACAAGAAGACAGTGGAATGACGTATTTTAATCTATGAAAGAAACAAATTGCCAACCAAGAATCATACATCCTTCAAAATTGTCCATTGAATAGGACAGCAAAACTAGGTCATTTTCCGAGAAATAGGTATTACAAGGATTTCTAAAAACCAGACCAATCTTACAAAAAATACACAAGGGAGTTCTTTGGACAGAAAATCAACCACAGCCGACAACAACCTAAAACTAAGACACATGACAATATCATCTCCAGACTCAGCCCAGATATACAAGTGTGCGAAGTGAAAGAGACCGATCAGACTGAAGTGTGTCACAGTAGGATAAGACTGTAGGATAACTTCACAACAACAACAACAACATGGAAAGTTTCCAAAGAGCAACTGGTGGATTTGAACCACTGACCTTGTACTAAGCAGTCCAGTGCTTATCATTGCTGTTGGGTGCCATTGAGTTGCTTCCAACTCACAGTGATGTTATGGACATGCATAGTGACCCTATGAATAATAGAACCAAACACTGTCCAGTCCTGTACCAACCTCATCATCACTGACACGCTTGAGCCCACTGCTAACACTATGCCAATCCATCTCAGGAGAGATCTCCTAACCCTAATCCTAACCTTTATCCAGGGACAGGTGTCTATTATTTTGTTGTTGTTGTTGTTAAGTGTCATCAAGTTGGGTTCTGATCCATATTGACCCTGTATAGGGTTTCCAAGGAGCAGCTGGTGAACTTGAACCACAAGCCTCCCAGTTCAAGTGGACTTTGCAGTCCAGCACATTAACCAACAACTCCACACGAAGACTCCTGAGCAGTCCATAAATCTTATCAGACTGACAAAAGGGTTGTCCGTGCCAATATGATGAAGAACTTACACGCCACATGAATTTTTCAGAAGAATCTGTCCTTGATTCATTTCTTCTCAGCAATGAGATCTGATAAAAAACAACTCACTACTGCTATTGTTTGTCCCTGAGCAGATTCTGACTCAGCAACCCCACAGGGCAGAGAGGGACACCCTACAGCGGCTCCAAAGCTGTAATGTTTCTGGGGCCTTTTCTTGGCACTGCAGATAGATCAGACCAAACCACAGACTTTTTCATTAGCAGTGAGCGCTTAACCAGTGCACCACTAGGGCTCCTTGATAGAAATGTAAAAAATAGATGACCAATTTTTCAAGCTTATTACATTTTTAAATTTTTACTGAAGAGAAGAGAAGAGATGGCCGGAGCTAGAAATAAATAGCCTCTCCAAAGAAACCAACAATAGAAATTATACCAATTAAAGTATTAGGAAGGCTTAAAAGCATCTATCTATGAGGGAAAGACCTAGATATTTCCATTAACTAAACTCTCCCAAATTACTCTTTAAATCATTGCTGTGTTCTTGGGTAAAAGTCAGGCCACGAATGGATTGCAAATAAGACATAGATGATATTAAATTGAAGCCTTCAACAGTATCATGTGTATTCACTCCCTTAGCATACTCACTAAGAAACCTAATATTTGCTAAGAAATATAATATTTGGGGAATAATTTTTAACTCATGGGACTAAATTGATGTGTGATTTTTAATTGATATTAATTGGCTTTACAAAAACAAAGACAATTATTTGAACCCAAACAGCATGTCTCAAGCTCAGACAATAGAATTAGATAGCCAAGATTCCTGATCTATAACTTTCCGTGTCCTGGTGTGGCACTGTAGGATAAATACTAGACTACAAGGTTGGTTTGAACCAAAGTCGGCGGTTCAAACTCACCAGCTGCTCCTCAGAAACCCTATAGAGGATTGCTGTGACTCAGAGCCAACTCGACAGCACTTCAGAATAACAGTAACGAGATAGTATGGGCTTGGCAGTCCTGGCATGGAGCTATGGGATAAACACTAGACTGCTAACTAAAAAGTCTACAGTTCAAACCCACCAGTCACTCCTTCATTTTAGCAAGCACGATGTTGTTCTCCCGGGACTGGATCCTCCAGATAACCTGTCTGAAGAGGATGAGTGACAAAGTCCCACCATCCTGGCTTCTAAGGAGCCTTCTAGCTGCACTGCCTCAAAGACAGAATGGTTGGTGCTTCTGGCAGTCTCTGGTATTTTTAAATAACCTTCTCCAAGACCACAATTGAAATGTATCCATTCTGCTATAGTCTCTTGTTACTGTTAAGTATCGTCAAGTTGGTTCTGACTCACAGCGACCCTGCATAGGGTTTCAGAGGAATGGTTGGTAGATTTGAACTGTGGACTTTGCGGTTAACTGTGCTTATCCTTTAGCGCCACATCCCTATGGTCTAGTAGTAGGTTAATAACTCCTGCAATTTCTAGAGATCAATACGAACTATATTTTATGATATCAGCAACAAGTAAGTATAAACAGTCTTGGTAGCATGGTGCATTATGAGCTTAGCTGCTAGCCACAAGGTGAGCAGTTTGAATCTACCAGTTGCTCCATGGGAGAATGATTTATAGCCTCAGACACCATATGAGTCGGAACCAAGTCAGTAACACACCACCACCACCACCACCACCACCACACAAAAACTCACATGTGATGGGAAAATAGCTGACTTTTATTGATGTGAATCACAGGTAATGTTAATTATTACTGTGGTTAGGTGCCAACATCATAACTGAAGAAATTTCAGATATTCACTTCAAAAATAAGGTGAGGGATACCTGGTCTAAAGTGACATGGACTAGTTAACTAATATATGTTGCTTAGAGCTGTAAACTATGAGTCTTAATTAACTCTGCCAAGCTATAATCCTTTTTGCTTTCTGTCTTCTCCATCAGTATGGTGAGAAAGTTTAGTAAAACATCTACTGAAGTTAAGTATTTTGGGGGCGGGGGGAGCTTGCTTCCTAATAATTCACTCAAATTTCAAAAAAGGGGGCTTTGAATTCTATCTACTAGCTTGTTGTAACTGGACCGTCTGTGGAGGAGTGACGGTCTTCAAACACCACTCTCACTTTCCAGTGTTAATGTCTGTGGGAGGAATAGATGTGACAAAGTTATGTCTGCTTTCTGCAAAACGTAGGAAACACGGTAACTCAGAGAATGGAACAGACACTGTTCCGAAAGCACACAGGCTTCAGTTCAAATGTAACCCTTTCTCCCACGGTCACATAGGTATAACCCGTAAAGACTATTAATGTCTAAGATTATTGCACAGTTAAGATTTTCTTGGACATTTTTAACATGCAGATCAAATGGGTAGTGTTATTTCACTTTTAAATAAATAAACTAAATAAATGAAATAAACATTACCCTACAGTCTCACTTTCCCAATTGTCCCAGACTTGATTTCTGGGTAATTTGCTTAGGTCATAAAAATGCTTCCACTCCTACCAGACATTGCTGCACAAGCAGATCCTCTGGCAGTAAGGCCCAGGCTTTCAATCGTGGAGACATATTTCATCTGAATGGACATCCATCAATTAGCCCCCGACGTCAACTCGAGCATTAACTCTCCCTTTCACGTGACCAGGAGACTCTGAGTGTAACACCCATGCTGACAAGGAAGTTCCCGAGCTCTTATTTTTACATTGGAAATACAAAAGCTTGTTTTAATGTATACGGGAGCAGTTTAGCTTTAGAGAAGATTTGTGATGTATAGAACATACAGATGTCATTTAACATCTAAAGTGAATCAACACCAAGAGGCTGCTGTTGTGATAAGATCTGCATTATTCATTGTTGTTAGGTCCTGTGGAGCCCCTTGTGATGCACAGCAATTCTATACACAACAGAACAAAACACTGCGCAGGCCTGCACCATCCTCTCAACGGTGACGTTCAAGCCCATTTTTGCCGCTACTGCGTCAGTCTTTCTTGTTGGGGAGGGGAGGGGTCTTCCTTTTTCTTTGTGACCCTCACTTTTCTAAGCATGATGTCCTTTCCAGAGACTGGACAGTACTCATAGTTCATTTCATTGTGATTCACGGTGACGCCATGTGTGTCAGAGTAGAACTGTGTTCCATCGTGATTCAGTGGCGGATTCTGTTGTTTTTGTAAATGTCTCTTCTGAGACTCCTCCTGTGGTTTTTGTCACGTGCCGTGGAGTCAGTTCCCACTCATAGCGACCCTGTACAGGGTTTCCGAGGCTGTAAATCTTTACGGGAGCAGAAAGCCTCATCTCTCTCCTGTGGACCAGTTGGTAATTTAGAACTGCTAACTGTGAGATTAGCAGCCTGGTTCGTAATGGACTCAAATCGCCAACCTTTTGGCCAGCAGCCAAGCGAGTTAGTCATTTGCACCACCGTGGGGCCCCAAATGATGACAAATATTGCATCTATCCCCATTTCTACACTGGGATGACTACAGCCAGCACTTGCCAGTAGAGCCCACCAAGCCCAGGGCTTTTCTCTTTGTGTTTTCATTGTCTGCAGACATCTTCCCTCAGGCATCTATGTGGTTTTTTGCCTCATTTACTCAGCTGTCAGTTCAAGTGTCACATCTTCAGAGACCTTCTCTATCCACCCTTCTGCTCAAACAACCCTCTTCTACTTTTTATGTTACAGTTTCCAGGAGCTGCCCTAACACTCAGCCAGACCCTGGTGTCCCACAGAAAACAGACTCACCGAACACCAACATCAGACACGGCCACCTGTGGCCATGGTAAAGCAAGACCAAAACAAAAACAAGACCACTTCATAACTGTGTGGTAAGAAATAAAACTCGGTGCACACCATCCAAATGTGGGGGCTGCCTTCCCTTCCAGCTGAAATGAACCCTACTTCTGTAACAATCACGGCATTGGACTTGCTCTCTTTTTCCCTCCTACATACAGATACATTTAACAGGTTCACAATCATAGAATCACCCCCATTTCAGACAGCATCCAATCCAGAGGCAACCCTGTTTTCTTCTACCCTCAAATGATCTAACACAAGCTCAAATCCTAGAAACTGAACACACTTTTTATGGAGACACCAAGGTTTTGCACATTGCAGACACTCCCTTTTTGCAAAGCATAACTGAAGCTGTGTTCCTGGTAGTGTTTAGTTGGGCGCATGGGCACTGGCTGTTATCACTCACTATGTGAGCATCTATTGGTTCCTTTTGAGAAACGAGAGAGCAGCCACTTGAGGGGCATGTGTTCATGACTATGTCTTCAGTACCTAGGACAGCATCTGACGCATTATTCACTCAAAGGAAGTAACCTTTTCACCAACAAGAAAGCTACAATCTGTAACGAGGACTATACAAGAATCAGACTTGGGGGCTCTCACTGGGGGTCCTTATGTCTTTTAGATAAAATCTCTTATCTAAGTGACTTCCTATTCTGTGGCCCATACACTGAGAATCCAGAAAAAGTTTCCTCACATCCCATTACATATTTTAGTTGTATTTTATTTAAGTGCTTATTAACAGCCAGTGGTGGGGGTCATTTCCAACTTGGAGCAGTTGCCGAGGCTATATGACTTCACCGGAGCAGAAAGCATCTTTCTCCCACGAGCGACTGGTACATTTGAACTGCTGACCTTGCAGCTGGCAGCCCTGTTCACAATCCACTACTCTACCAGCGTTCCTTTATTAACAGACACTAGAGACAAAAGTATCGATTTAAGGCAATTTTTAAAAAAGAAACAAACTATTAGAACTATGAGTAAAAGATGTACAATTACCTTCCCAACTAAAACTGAAATAAGGTTACAGGATGCCACCATCAATCACTACCTCCTTGCAAAGGGGAACTGCAAGACTGTAATTATCCTGGGGGCTAGCTACAAGCTTCAAACAGCTGCTAATGTCAATATTGGCAAGTTGGTGACAGATGGAGCCATGACTCCAAAGAGCTTTCCTGAACCTGCCACATTTTTGATGAAGTCCCCTGGTTTTCTCAAGATGTCAATGTGGGTGTCCACCCTACTGTCGACAGAGACCCTCCTTAAACTCTTCATTACTACAACACAGTCACTTACATCCTAGCCATTTCTATGTGACTCTATCACGTTCCCTCCTAAAACTGGCCTCTCTCATTTGGCTTTAAATGGCGAAGTCATTTTCTAGAAATCCGAAATAGGTGGCACTTGGTAAATCCTAAGGTTCTCTAAAGTAGGAGTTAGATGGGCAGAGACACATCATTTAGGCTGAGAGGCTGTGACGTGCCCAAGGACACGGGCTTTACCTTTTGCTACTTCTGCTTCCTCTGGACCACACTGCCTTTATCTTTGCACACCGCATGGCCAGAGTCAGAAGACAACATCACAACATTACAGTCATCAAGACACTTGGTTGCATTTTCCCCTTGGCACTGAAATCCTAGCTTGCTGACCAAAACACCTGAAAATGTAAAGAATTAAATGTCTTGGATGCACATTTATTTCCCACTTAATTTGCAGTCTTTAGCATGTTGCTGACGTTGTTAAGTGCCGTCTACTTGGCTCCGACTCACAGCAAGCCTCTATAGGGTTTTCAAGGAGCAGTTGGGGGGTTTGAACTAGTGACCTTGTGGTTTACACTCAGTGGACTCAAACCATGATGATGCAGTGGGACTAGGTAATGTTTCGTTCTGTGGTATATTACGTCACTGAGTCAGAGCCAACCGGAAAGCATCTAATGACAACAACCCTACACAGGGTCACTGTGAGTCACAACTGACTCCATGGCACTTAACAATAACAAGTGTACTGCTGATAGTTGTGTTCTGCAAACAATCAATAGATTCACTTTCTTCTATTTGTGCCTTTTAAGCTAAAAGGCATCTTTTTCATGCACTCTTACAAGATACACTCACCCCTCTGGATGTGGACACTATCTCTTAGTTTTTCTCTGTCACTTCATCTCCCTTGTGCCCCTCACTGTGAGTGGTAGGTAGCATACTGGACTCCTAGCTACTACACGCAGTCACTAGGAGATGCTGGACCAGACAGATTTCAGCTCTACCATTGTTGTCTTGGATTACACCAGGACCGTCAGACCATCTGTCTGGGGAAATGCTGCCAACGATGAATATTTATTTGGCTTCTCTGTCAATTTAAGAGGACTTAGCAAGCTGGCCACCTGCCAGGAGATACAGAACCAACCTTTGGAGGCATGACTGCTCAGGAAATAACTGAAATCGTACAATTTTCATTTCCCTTTTCATTTATCCAATTTTCCACATCTGCACGTAATGAAAGAGCAGACTCAACTCCCCTTGCCCCTCCACATTCACCTGCGATGTTCTCTCTCTTTCCATCATTTCCTCCCTTTCAAAGCCCCATCCTTTCCTCATGGTCTAGCTGCAATGACAGCCACAGGTAAAATCTGTTTCACGTCTACCTTCTGCGTACTATTTGACCTTCAGCCTAACACACTAATTAAACATTGATCCCATATTATGTTGTCATTGCCAGGTACAGACAGCCAAAAACACAAGTTTCATAGCAAGAAACACAAGTACCCTGCCCATGATATCCATTAAGTTATTGCTGCAAAGATTTGGGATGAAGAACCGAAACACTAAACAAATTCAAGGTTGGTGAAAATACCCTTGAAAAGCATTTACTGTGATTTTCCAATGGGACCAGATGTTGGAGATACAAATATCTGACAGTGTTGTTGTTAAATTTTGTCGAGTTGATTCCGACCCGTCGTGACCCTGTATAGGGTTTCCAGGAGGTGGTGAGTTTGAACCAGAGAGACCTTGCAGTTCAAACGATTTCGCAGTCTCACACATTGGTCCACAGAGCCACACCAGGACTCAAACAGTGGAGTCAGATAAATCCCATTTCAATATAGTGGGTGTATTCCAAGGAAGCAATGGGACATTGTGGAGTTCTGGTGTGGCGCTGTGGGTTAATGCGCTGGACTGCAAGGTCAGTTTGAACTGCAAGGCTGGTGGTTCAAGCTCACCAGCCACTCCTTGGAAACCCTATACAGGGTCACTATGGGTCTGAACCAACTCGACTGCACTTAACAACAACAATGGGGATTTGTAAAATTTCCAAAGAAATTATTTGAGCTAAGAAATATAAACCAAGGGACTTCAAGAAATTTGTGGGAAAAAAACGGAATTAAGAGATAATGACATTTTCCCATTAACTTTTTAAACCCCGTGTATATAATAATTATCCTTCCCCCATTCAAAAACAAATAGCAATAAAACACATTACAATAAGAGCCTTACAACACGGTCCTATTTTAATTCACTGTAAAGTCGTAAATGAACTACAGCTTGTTTGTTTTTGCATGCTTCCCCCTCCCCCTTGATGTTTCTAGCTGTCAAACATTGGTTACGAAACACAGCTTCATGCTTGTCAGATTGCTATTGGCCAAAGGAGACTGTTCTGAAGGACAACTGAAGAGCAGAGCCACCCATCAGTCATTTGTGTCCTACTATCTTAGCAAAATCGCTTTCCAAATGTCCACCACACAACATTATTTTAACTAAAACCTTGGAGCTTTTCCAGAGGAGCAAGTTAATAGGCTTGAAGAACAAGAGGGGTTGGGGAGAAGAGAACAAAAAGGTCAGGAGATTGTGAGGAAAGAAATAAAAATGACCTGTTAATTGAATGGCTGTCACACAGGCCAGCTGACATTGTCAGTCTTGTCCGGAATCTGAGGAATCCTGCGGAGGAATATGACCAGCGTGGACACTGAGCCTACCAAGTTTATGTAATGGGAGGAGAGACCCGGCCCTTAGAACAAACACTCTCATCCTTGGCTTCCCCCTGGGATCTCCTAGGGAGTTTAAACAAACACAGTTGACCCTTAGACAACACGGGTTTGAACAGCCCCAGCCCCCTTATCCCGCTGCTCCAGGGGCAAGCTCAGGTGTTGCGAGTATGCGCTTTAAATGCACGCATGTGAAGGTAGTCATCAATCACTGGACAAATGAATATTCCCAACACATAAACAAATCCGCGGATAAGCGGGCCCTCACAGCTCAACGCAATGCTGTTCAAGGGTTGGATGTACTAATGTGTGGGCTACCTCCCAGAAATAATGATTGGATTGTTCTAGGGTGCAGCTCAGAACTGGGTTTTGTTTTTTTTGTTGTTGTTGTTGTTTTTTTAAAGATTTCTCTCAAAGTTTAAGAACCTTAGAATAGCAAAGCTCTGTGGAAAATGGAGACACATCACTCTGCAGTTGGCAAAGTAGGCCAGGACATTTCCGTATGTTACTTTGTCCACTGAGTCCACTGTGAGTCCGTCAACCAGATGGCATTTCCCAACAATGAGGAAGGTTCCTAACGCAGTCAAATAGCGTTTTCAAAACCGGAAAATGAAATACCATATGGTACAACCGTCAAGCATGGAGCATTATGTGGGTGGCGGTCCCAGACCCTGACAGTAGGAGTTGATGACCAGAATGGGACTTATCCAGGAACATGCACAAGTTTTGGGAAAGACCAAAAACGCCAGGAACTCATTTTCAGCTTTTCACTGATAGTCACACAAGTTACTTCCTCAGACTGATGAATGGGAAAAAAAAACGACACCAATATGTACTCATCCTTCAATTATTACAATGTTCTTAGCAAATTAACTTGACCTTATAAATGTCAATGTTTCATAACTTTCACGTACTCTACGTCACTTATATCCGGACCTTCGGTATGGTCAAACCTTCTCAAGATCATAGAAAACCAAAAACTCCCCCAAAGATAATTAACACTAGTCATACCCAGATGGCAAAGAACCTACCAATGGCAAGGATTTCTCCACTGGTTTGGACCACAGGGACAAAGATAACATCTTAGTGTTCTATCCAACAGTCTATGGATGTTTGTGAAGCAGCCTAAGAGCGCTCAACATGACCCACGTCTACACGAAGGAAGCTGGGGCCAGAAACAAGACTTGAGTTGAACTTTGGCAACAAAAAATTAAAGACTGAAAAGAAAAAAAGTCTGCGCAACATAATGAAAAACTTCTACATCTGCTTACAGCAGAGTAGTAACGTACCTTACAATGGAAACTCCGTGCCGTCTCCGAAGCTGAGAAGATGGTCAGACTGGTGTAGGAACCTCACACGACCGTGTGAGCCAACATGCGTCCTCTCGCCAACTCCTTCTTTCACGGAATTTCCGGAGTTTGAACATTCCAAGGATGTTCTAGTCCTTCAAATATCCTAACACATAAAATTTTCATCTTTTCCTGCCCAGGTCTGCCTTTCCTGCTTCAAGTGTCAAACACGCTCCACTTCTCTGCTGAGCAGCATCAGCTGGAGTTCAGAGCGCGCAGTGCTGGGTTTTAATCAGCTTCCACCCTTACGCAAAGCCTGATGGGAGAATGGATGTTAACTACCAGTAGAGTTAATTCCTAAAATAAGAAAAATCTGTTTAATCGGGAGTTGTGACATCATTTTTTCATTCTTTTTGTGTGTGACACTTGTGAGTTGCGTGTACAATGAATGGAGAGGAACCCTTGGGTAGCAGCAGTATCTCACCCCTGGAAGTTCGTTAGAAACGAGGTGTCTCAGGGCCAACCCTAGACCATCTAATTTAGAAAGAGCTTTAACAAGGTCCTTAGGGATTCGTTTGCACCTAAAATTAGCTAGCACTGCTCCAGATAACTAGCCCCTCCGAGTTTTCTGAGCATGCACTTTTGGCATGTCATGTTTTGCAAGTTTCTGTAATATTCACTTGCTGGTCTTCATTTTACAAATCGTAAATTCTTGGGGTGGAGAATCGTAAGACGCAAGGCAAACAAATAAATGAATAAATGATACCCCAGTTTTCTCTCCTTTGCTGGCTATCTTGAACTCTCCTTCAGCTTTCAGGGCAAATTTTATGCAAATGATTTCCTATCTCAAAATAACCACCCCTATCTCAATATACAGTTTCAAATTAAAAAAAAAAAAAAAGCGTGGCATTGGAGGATAAGCACTGGACTGCTAACTGCAAGGTTGACAGTTCAAACCCACCAACTACTCCTTGGAAACCCTATATAGGATCGCTATGAGTTGGAACCGACAACAGACCTACGAAACTAAAATCCAAACCCATTGCCACAGAGTCCATTCAGATTCATACAGATCCTATATAGGGTTTCTGAGACTGTAAATCTTTACAGGAGCAGATAGACTCATCTTTATCCTGCAGGGTGGCTGGAGGATTTGAACCACCTACTTTGTGGTTCTCAGCCCAACACTTAACTCATTATGCTACCAGGGTTTTTATTTAATTAGACGCAAAGCAATTGAAAAACAAACCAACCAACCCTAAGTACACAACCCAACTGCTCCAAAACTGAATTCTCTTCTGGCTACAAATTGCCTTCATAGTAGCGTTATAGCAATAATAGTAATAATTACAACAACCAAAGGGCTTCCCAGCTGACTCTGGTGATGAGGTCTGTTTGATGAGGTTGGTCTGAGCAAAGAGCACGTTCATCATTGCTGACCTCCTCGAGAGATGCTTCCAACTTTTTGGAAATCAGGGTAGCAATAGCTCCAGTTGATGATTTCATTCAGTTGTTTGCATTTTAAATGCTAAGTTGTGTTTGATTGATTTGATTTTTGGGTCTACCTTGCACAGTACTATTGCAAGTAGATAAATTTATCACTGACTTAAAAGTAAATGCTAATTGATCATTTCAAATTTCTAAACAACTTGGGAAGCCTTATTGGAACATGGTTGTTAGCTTCTGAATTCTAGTCCATCCTTTCTCCCTGTCTGGGGATGTTTATTTTTAAAGCCCCTGCTGTCCTCACTTAGGGTCTCTTAGGGGCTTTCAGAATCTACATCTGAGATGACTTCTTTCCATTCACTTTTGAGAATGACTGCTTCTGATAAATAGAGAATGTTGATCAAAGCAACTCTGAACATTCGCTCTTGTTTTCATTCTGTTTTGTGATGTGGTTTAGAAATTGCTTGGAACGTCTAATCCTTTCATTATGATAAAATAATTAACGTTCTCCTATGTACTTTGAACATTGTATAGAAATTACTATTACCTACAAAGGAGCTCTGGTAGCGTAGTGGTTACAAATCGGGCTGCTAACCCCAAGGTCAGCAGTTCAAAACTACCAGCTGTTCCATGGGAGAAAGATGAGGCTTCTGCTCCCGTAAAGATTTACAGCCTCGGAAACCCTATGCAGGGTTGCTATGAGTCGGAACCGACTCCACGGCACACCACGACCACCACCACAAATTACTCATGAGTCCTTTTTTTCACGTAAAGATGCAGCTGCCGTGCAGGGTAATTAATAGGTGTTAACTTACCAGATAACACTTGGTTCAAAGGTTTCAAAAAGTTCATAGGGATCATGAATTTTTCCACCAAAGCCCTCCTGTATATGCCAAACACAACCCAAACGAAACCAAAACCACTGCCATCAAGTCGATTCCAAGTCATAGTGGCCTTTGGGACAGAGTTGAACTACTCCACTGGACTTTCAAGATAGAAATCTTGACAGGAGCAGAGAGCAAGCATAGCAGCGTGGGCTTGAACAGCCGACTTTGAGATCAGCAGCCTAACGCTTAGCCCACTACACTACCAGCGTTCCTCATACACACACATTTTGCAAATGCATGTTGTTAGACAGGTGTTGGCAAACACGTGCCCTATCTCACCTAGGATGGGCAAGGCACACTTGAGGGTGATTACCCAGACTACATTGCAGTGCACATGAGAGGAAGTTGTTACCACAAGGCTTTGGAGCCCATCATGTAGAGTGGTAGTAGAGTGCCATGGAGCTGGTCCAACTCATAGCGACCCCGTACAGGGTTTCTGAGGCTGTAAATCGTGGGAGCAAATGCCTCATCTTTCTCCCATGGAGCGGCTGGTAGTTTCGAACTGCTGACCCTGAGGTTAGCAGCCCGACTCGTAACCACTATGTTACCAGAGCTCCTTGTCATGTTAAGCAGATGAAGTTAATTTAGAATAGAGAGACGCTTTGAAACCCGAGTAGGACAAATGATTATACAAAGCTTTATGCTTTAACCATCTCCAGAAATGATAAGCACCAGTATAGATTTCCAGCAAACAAGATTTGAAAAACGTCCTTTATATTTAAGAATAATAACTAAATATGAAGCAAAACACATACACAATGTTTATAGAAATGTGTTTTAAAATCCTCGAGGAACTCAAATTGTGTTCCGTTTCAATATTCTCTGAGTTTGGAAAACAAAAAGAAGTTTCCAGGGACAAGATCAAGGCTGTAGGAAGGCTGGGGTAAGGTTTCTCAATGAATATCTCACAGGACAGTCCTTGCTACCGTCAAAGAATAAACAGATGCACTGTTGTAATGGGAAAAATTCCTCAGGGCAGCTTTCTTGGCCTTTTTTTCATCACCAATGCAATTTTCAATTTTCTTGTAACTTCTTCCTAATACACTCTCTTGATCACTGTGTGTCCTTTGGAAAAAAATTCTATCAAGATGAGCCCTTTGTGATAACTCCCCCTTCCCCCAAATAGTCACCATAACCTTCTAAGCTGACCTCTCTGCTTTGAATTTAACTAGCTCAGCAGATGGCCTCAGATTGAACCTTGATCTCGGGATCATATTAATAAATTCAGGACTGGTGCTCATTCATGATTTGTTCTATAAAATTACCTTCATTAGCTTTGATTTTGCTTAAAAGGCTGAAGTGAAGATCAGCTCTTTGAGCTAGATGATCACAGTGCCAAGCTTGCTGAGTCCAAGATGGTCACTTGAAATTGAGCATGCCAAAATCTCTGCAATCCAAACTTGAGTAGCTTTCAGAGCATCAGTGGTCCCACAGTCTTCTTCCACCAGCTTCTGGACTGCAGCTACAGGTGTTTCATTCATCCTGACCTTCCTTGAAATGCTTGATGCGTCAGAATGGTTGTTCTATGCGAGGTAGCACTCCTTGTAAACTGTACACTTGTTCCAAAGCTTCAATGATCTGGGAAGATGTCCACTTGAATTTTGTTAAAAATTTTAATATTAGCCTTGACCTCAAAATTGTTTTACTTCCATAGCACAAAATGCATCATTTGTTTCTGAAGGCACCCTAATGAGACTAAGACAAGTGTATTACAGAGATATGATTAAACACGTTTTGTATGTATATGAATTGGAACCGTATACTTTTTAACTTACCTCACGTTACGTAGGTTTCTAGAAAAAAAAACAAAAACAGTCATTAAGCATTTGTGATTAATTAAATATCAGCATGGATACTTTAACAAAAACTCAACTGATTTGGTCATGTGATTCTCTGTGTTCAACCATGAGTCACATCTGGGGCGAATGTGATCGAAATATCGCCAAGGTGGCCACCTCTGGAATGATCTAACCAATAAAGTAAATCATTATGGAATTGATTATAAATCACTGAATAAAATAAATATCTGGGAGTCTATATTAATGGACATATAGACTTGAATGGATAATTAAATGTTGGGAAAGGGACAGGTCTGTCTTACAGAAAAATGATAATCAATGACTATTTTTTTCTGTGTTTTATTGTGAATTGTGTGATAGTCTACATGGAAGAACATCAGCTTTACATTCATTCCATCATCTATAATTTCATTGGCATAGTTACCATCACGTCCATACATCCTCACCTAACCAAAGGGTGTACCCTGTAAGCCTGCACCCCACCCCACCCCACCCCACCCCACCCCAGTCCTCAGCCCCTTTCCATCTCCTGATCCTGAGTCCCCAGCCACACCATCTCTTGACGTCATATTCTGTGCCTCCATCTCAGGCCTCACTGCTTCTCTGGGTAGGATCCCGCTCTCCGCTCTTCTCCATCGATGGTCCCAGGGTCCTCTGCTCCTAGACTGAAAAAAATCAATGACTTTAGAAAGAATGAGGCACATATGAGATCACCATTAGGTAAACACTACGGCAGTAGCAGCAGTAGTTGTTGTAGGCAAGATGCATTGCTGACTGCTGACGACAGTGTGGGCATGGATGGAGGATTGAGGAGACACAGAGTATCTATCAGCTGAGTCTCAAAGTAACATTATGGAAGAGAAACTGAGTAGGCTCTTGGTCAACCAAGAGCTCGCGGTCTATGTCCCTGTGACTATGATGGGACACCTTAGTTTCCGGTTCTCCATGGTATGCTGAGGTGAGAAGGAAACAGCTTAATTTCTGTGGTAATCTTGTCACCCACCATCCAACTGTCAAACTGTAGTGGCTTGTATGTTGCTGAGATTCTGAAAGCCAAGCTGCTGGTACTTCAAATATCAGCAGGACCACCCATGATGGACAGGTTTCAGTGGACTTCCAAACTAAGACAAACTAGGAAGAAAGGCCTGGCGATGGACTTCTGAACATTAGCCAATGAAAACCCTGACATCGCAAGAGACTATTGTCCAGTGCGGTTCTGGAAGATGAGTCCCTTACGTTAGAAAGCACTTAAACTATCCAGAGGAGCAAACAATGGACTCAAGGGAACCAACAATGGTGAGCATGGCAGCAGACTGAGGGGCATTTGCTTCTGTTGTTCCAGGAGCTGGAAGTGGCCATCTGTATGAGTCTATATTGTTAGTTTAGCGACCAACAACAGTCTTACTGAAGCACAGTCTACCTTCAGTGGAATCAGGAGAAAACACCAGGTAAACCAAAACAGAGTAACATTCTGAAAGGCAACCCATTAGTTATTTACAAATAAAATCAGAAGGAAATCAACAGTCAGCAAGTAATCGACACAGAAATTGTCATCAGTTGAAGGGACATTCATGAGATAAGACGAGGGCAATGAGCCTCAGCTGACCCCAGTAACAAAACTAGGACGTTAGGAGGTGAACCCGAGGGATACCCCTAAGGTCTGTTAGTGACCAATATATTAATTTCCTGTCTCCATAGTTGAAGTATGATTATGTAAACTGTTAACATTAGGGAATCTAGGCGAAGGATAAATATGAACTCTCTTTAGAATTGTAACTTTTCTGAAAGTTTAGAACTATTCCAAAATAAATGTGGGTATTTTCTTTTCTTTTAAAATAGAGACAGCATTTTCATTTTCAAGTGGATCAAATCTTTATTGTGCTATGCACATCTCAAGCCTAAAATAAGACTGAGACCTTTTATTTCCCTTCTGGTAGACATATAATTTGATTTTTCTAAAAGTTGCCATTGTTTTATGAATGGATATATCCTCCTATGTGAACTGCCCTGTCTCTTATGAGTTCAGAGTCCAGCCCGCCTACTCATAGAATAAGAATACATTGACTACAAATGCAGTTAGACTCTTCAGACATTGCAACGCGTAAAAGAAAATCACGAAATGTCTATAGCATTGAAATGGAAATGTTAATTGCCTGTAAGTGCTATTGTGGGTAAATTGGCATTGCACTAGGGCAATGTTTTTAATACTAATGCACATAATATGTCTCATTTACAACACATTTTTAGTGTTCCCAAAATAAAATACAGTAAATCTAGAGCATTGAGTAATTGAGTTTTATCAAGGTTTTCTTAATTAGATCCTCGCTAAATAGGTTTATTAGTCATCACAAAATGAATCTGGAAAAACACTTGTAAAAATGTAGAATTTACCATATATTGGATACTCTATATACGGTTATCACCAGCAAGAGGAGGCTGGCATGCCTCAGGCTGCACTGTATTTAATGTTTGCTGTGAGGTATTATATGGTTCTAGATAGGTAATAAATGTCCATTTACACAGAAAAACTACAGCCAACAAGAATCATAAAAAGTAACTAGAATGTTGATGTTTCTACCAGTTTTAATTACCTAAATGAAAGCAGTCACTTGTATTCATCCTACGTGTCACATGGAGCTGTTGTTGACCCAGTGAAAGCCACAGAAGGGTCACTGTGTTCCAGGTCCTTCTGGTCAGGGCACTAAAATTACTTGAAGGGTCCAATAAGGGTCTCGCTCTCTCGCTCTCAAGTGAAACAACTTCTCTATAAAACAAGGCTATATTCAAAAAAGGAGACCTGGGGTAGCACTGTGGGCTAATGTGCTGGACTGCCAAGTCAATTTGAACTGCAAGGTTGGTGGTTCAAACTTACCAGTCGCTCCTTGGAAACCCTATATGGGGAAGCTATGAGTCAGAACTGACTTGACAACACTTAACAACAACAACATATAAAATAGAATACGTCCATCCGATTGTCTGAAGTAGTGAGGATTGCTTTTCTCGGTCAGTTTGCAAAGCAATGGTTCCCAGTCGTTTGGTCAAATGCTAGTCTAGTTGCTGTTTCATAGTATCATCAAATGCAAGCTGTAGTGTAATGACCTTTGACAATGTAAATCTATCTGTCTGTCTGTCTGTCTATCTATCTATCTATCTATCTATCTATCTATCTATCTATCTATCATCTATCTTTAATTCTGTTTTTCTAGAAAACTTTCACTAAGTCAAAGATTAATGCAACACTGAATTTCCTTCCCATTATTCTTCCAATGCAAAGACAGTGTTTCATCTCTGATGCTCTATCTGTACTGTTTTTGTATTCCATTAACTCACATGTTCATAACAGTGTTTCTCATTGTGACCACACTGTGCGTACATCTAGCATAAACTCAAAACCAGTTTTACACTGGATAACTGTTGAGTAGCTAGCTGTAATTCTTTGTTGTTGATGATGTTTTAGGTCCCATGGAATCAGTTCCAAATCATAGCCACCCTATTTACAGCAGAACAACTCCTTACATGGTTCTGTGCCACACCCACGAGTCTTCCTGTATTTGAATCCATTGTTGCAGACACTGTGTCAGGCCGTCTCACTGAAGGTCTTACTTTAATTCTATTAGCAGTCTGATATTAAACCACAGAAGTAAATGACCACTTACGGTGCCCCTCTGTTGACACAGTATGGAAGGTTGGGGTAGAGACTACTGTAATACAGATCAAGTAACCCTATAATGTTAGCATAGTAACAGGAGAAGCAAGCTTTCAGCACATATACATGTCTTTCATTTTCTGTGCTTGTTTGTAGACAGGTAAAAGAAGATTTATTTTAGTACTGGTGGAGTATTACAATGGACAACTTTGATTAATGAAATTTTACTGCAAGAAAGCAGTGTGAGAGAAAGGTTAATCTGTTTTGGGTTCGGGTTTTGCTTTGTTTATGTTGTGTGTGTGTGTGTGTGTGTGTGTGTGTGTGTGTGCTAATAGCAGAAGTTACATTTAAACTCTATGAGCAGCCTTCAAGCTCTCAGAGATGAATAATTCATTTTCTGCAACAACGTTCATTTTTGATGGGAGGTGAGGTCACCAGATATTGACCATAAATTCCATGCATAGAGAGAAAGAATCTGTTTTAGGTTACTGTTTATGCAATATTTATTCTATAAGCTCTACTGGGTGGCTGTTACACATCAGGCTGTCTGCATGGTGAAGGGAGTAAAGAATAAACACAAAGAGACATGCATCCTCTAACAGCTCAGTCTTTTGGAGAATGCACAAAGGTGACATGGGATGTTCAAGAGAATTTTGCCAACAGAGGGAGAGCCTAAGGAACCAATTCTGGAAAAGATGGGAGAGTCTACTGGCAGAGTAACAGCAAACTCAGTGTCCATGCGCTGGACACAGGAATGAATGGAAAATACAAGGGGTGGTGGACTAATCCATATTAACCAGATTATGACTCACGGTGACCCCATCCATGTATGCCAAAGTAGAACTGTGCTCTAAGGCGTTTTCAACAGATGACTTTTCAGAAATAGATCCCCAAGTGTTGTCTTCGGAAGCACCACTTGGTGGATTTGAACCTCCAACCTTTTGGTTAGCAGTCAAGCACTGTAACTGTTTGCACCACCAAGTAGGGGAAGAGGCTGGGGCTCCACTGTGTGTATGCAGAGATCAGTCACCATTCAAATTGGAGGTCACTTAATCCTGAAGCAGAGCATCTTTGTTCTGATTCTGGGCTGTCCTCCTCTGAGGTCCATGGCTTCTTAACCACTGCAGTTTGGGTCTTCTCTATATTCAGTAAATTAAAGGACTAACACAAGCTGCAGCCAGATGCAGCTGGTCAGTTAAAGCAGAGGTGTCCTACTTTGTTTAGAGGTTGCTGGAGTAACAGTGTGATACAGGCCAGTTGTCTGGAATACCTTACAAGGGCCAGGGTGGGCTTGTAGACCATGAAACCATTCCTTCAGTGTGGGGAGATGACGTAGTCACTTAAATGACGCAACTGCCTACAGTTTTGAAATAAGAGTTTAAACTATTTTTTTATTTGGGTACTAAGGAAATTTATGAAATCTGAAGAAATTTTATCAAGGCCTGACTTGCTCACTTAGATACCTGTTGTTGTTATTGTTAAATGCCCTTGAGTCGATTCTGACTTAGAGACCCTGTTTAGGGTTTCTAAGAAGAGGCTGGTGGGTTTGAACTGCTGACTTTGCAGTTAGCAGTCAGAGCTACTCTTACAGCAAGGCTTGTTAGGTGCCGTCAAGTCAGTTCCGAATCATAATGACCCTAGATTGCCAACCTTGAGGTTAGCAATACAGTGTTTATCCTAAAGCACCACACCAGGATTCTCAATTTAAATGCCTAGGAGCGAGAGATCCTATGCCTCTCTCCACTGTCTCAGTGAAAAATGACCACGTGGTGAGAAGCGGCTGGGTGTCTGTGTACGCATGTGCATGCTCTATGACTCTTTCTGGCAATGTAATAGCAATTTGCTTTGTACAATATTTTTAGTATCTCAGAAAATATTTTTTCTTCAAATTGCAGATTTCAAGAATAAGATTAACTCTAACTTCATATTCCATTTTATTGTCTAAATTCTGTAGCTAAGCTTCAATTTGATGACGGAAACTGATAGAAAAGTAGAAATTGCTGGAAAGACATTTAGAGGCATTTCACCAGCATATCAATTTCATCCATCATGAAATTTCAACTATGGCAAGGCCAGAGTGTACTAAAATGCCACTAAAACGGGCATCAGGAGAGATGATAGATAGTCTTTCTCTTATACAAATCATAGGTAGCAAGGGATGTGTGGACATCATTCAAAAGCTAGCTTCAGTATTATCAACAACTGTTCTTAATATAAGGATTCTGCCGAAGTTGAAATCAATTTGACCTGAGTTGTTTTCGTTTTTGAATTTTGTATGTGATAAAACGTGGTTTATTTTCTTTAACATCATTACAATCTTATTGCACAGGATACTCTTCTTCTCTAGTGATTTACTTGGAATTACAGATTTCAAAAGCAAAGATGTCAGTTTGAAGGCAAAGGTATGCCTGACCCAAGCCATGGTATTTTCAATCGCTTCATATGTATGTGAAAGTTAGGCAGTGAATAAGGAGGGCCGTAGAAGAATTGATGCATTTGAGTTATGCTGTTGGAGGAGAATAGTAAAAGTACTGTGGACTTCCAGAAGAACAAACAATTCTGTGTTGAAAATATAGGTAGAATGCCTCTTAGAAGCCAGGATGATGAGACTTTGTCTCTCATACTTCAGACTTGTTATCAGGAGGGCCCAGTCCCTGGAGAAGGACACCATGCTTGGTAAAGTGGAGGGACAGAGAACCAGAGGAAGACCCTCAATGAGATGGATTGGCACAGTGGCAGCAGCAATGGGCTCAAGTGTAACACTGATGGGTTCAGGACCGGGCAGGGCTTTGTTCTGGTGTGCACAGGGTTACCATGAGGCACAATAGACTTGACAGCATCTACCAATGGCAACGACAGATCCCTGGTAAGAAAAACCTGTCGAATAGCTCAGAAAAGGAATGTGTATGTATATCTATATATCTATATCTATATATATATATATATATTTCCCCTCCCCCCCCCGAGAGTTTCTGACGTCTCATACTGTGGCATAGCCAGTTCTGTTAATATACATTTGGAAGTCATTTAATTGCTCCATTAGAAAGTTCATCTGTTCTTGTTAAAAACATAGAGAAACATGAGTCCTGTCCAGAATAGCTGATTGTACATGTAAACATAGGGTCATTCAATAGGAACACAATTCACTGGACAGTTGACCACATGAATCACTTGGAAGCTCAGGTGTTGGGTCAGTGGGCATCAGATTCATGTGAAGCCTCAGCATATGGACTATGGAAATCCGTTTATTAACCACAGACACAAGTGTGTTATGCTAAGAACTGGTCTTGGTACAAATGGATGACAGTAGATTCAGGGCGCTTCAGAAACACGGCTTTTATCTCCTAATTTCCGGAGAGTTACTGTGAAGAGAGGAGCCCTGGTGGTGCAGTGGCTAAAGCACTCAACTGCTAACCAAACCCTCTAGTCACTCTTGGGAAGAAAGATGTGGCAGTCTGCTTCCGTAAAGACTTGAGCCTTGGAAATCCTATGGGGGCCGTTTTCCTCTGTCCTGTAGGTTTGCGGAAGTCCTGGTATGAGGCTGTGGGTTAATGTGCTGGACTACAATGTCGGTTTGAAGTGCACAATCAGCGGTTCAAGTTCACTAGTTGCTCCTTGGAAACCCTATATGGGGTCACTGAGTTGGAACCAACTTGACGGCGCTTAACAACAACAGCAACATTGGGTTGCTATGAGCTGAAATGGACTCAGTGATGGTGGGATTTTCACTATGAAGATACTGAATTCAATCAAGTTGTGGGAGTTCCTGTCCCTTCTTGATGACAGAAGGGAGGATTGGCCAGAAAGCAGCCAGTCTTAGTAAAGGCCAACTCTCCACTCTGGCTATTGGCATTGTTGACTATTTCCGCATCAGGAAAGTGTGACAGATTTATGTAAGGGAATGGAACTGCTCTGTTTTTAACTCAGGAAGTAGGAGGAGATGCAGTTCCTTCAGAAGCAGTATACCCCAGAAGCAGAGGCACCTGAGAGGAGGTTTACACCCTGGGAATGCTTCACAAGGAGCACCTGCAGTGGAAGCTAGGTGGCCCAAGGTGCACGAAGCAAGTCCAGAAAATGGGGCGCGGGGGGAGGGGGGAGAGAGCCAGAATAATAGTCCTCACATTGGGTAGACTTCCTGGCCCCCGCAGCCCGCGATGACATTAAGGGACATGGGAAGGAGAATTAAGTCACAGATGAAATGAAGGTTGTTAATCAACTGGCTAGGAGTCCAAGTTGTACAGTGGTTACGATGTTCAACTGCTAACAGAGAGGCTGGAGGTTCAAACCCACCAGCTCCTCCAAAGGAAACAATCATGGCAGTCTGTTTCTATAAAGATTGTTGTCAAGGTGCCAATTGCTAAGTGCCGTGGAGTTGGCTCCTATTTATAGCAACCCTGCATAGGGCTTCCAAGGAGCGAGTGGCGGGTTTAAACCGTCGACCTGTGGTTAGCTTTGTGGTTGTTATGTGCTGTGGAGTTGGACCCGACTCACAGCGACCCTGTACAGGGCTTCCGAGGCTGTAAATCTTTACGGGAGCAGAAAGCCTCATCTTTCTTCCAAGGAACAGATGGTAGTTTTGAACTGGTGACTCTGAGGTTCACAGCTCAATTCATAGCCACTACTGTGCTACCAGAGCTCCTTTCCTACAGCACCGCCTCGGGACTGGGACTCCTCTGTAGGACGGCAGCCTTGGAAATCCTAGGGACCGGTCTCCTCTATCCTCTAGGGAAGCTACAAGTCAGAATTGACTTGATGGTAACAGGTTTGGGTTTTAGAATCAAATGGCCTAAAATAGTGAGATTATCTTAGGCCATCTAAGTGGGCCCAATGACCCCTAATGATGGGAAGGGGGTCAGAAGCTAAGGAATGTGGGGACCTCCACAAGCTGGAAAAGGGAAGGAAACAGATTTTGCCTGATTCCTTTAGAAAGGAACACAGTCCTGCTGACGTTTTGATTTTAACCCAGAGAGACCCATATCCAACGGAACATCTAATTTACAAAACTGTAGGATAATATATTTGTATTAGTTCAAGGCATTCCATTTGTGGTACATGACTATCGTGGTTGTTGTTGCTGTTAAGTGTCTTCGAATCGGTTCTGACCCATAGTGACCCTGTATAGAGTTTCTGAGGAGCAGCTGGTGACCTTGAACCACCGACCTTGTGGTTTAAACCGACCTTGCCATCCAGTGCTTAGCCTATGGTGCCATACCAGGACTTCAAAATAGAAAACTAATATTGAGGCAATAAAATTATTGTTGTTGTCATGTGCCGTGGAGTCGGTTCCGACTCACAGCGACCCTGTACAGGGTTTCCGAGGCTGTAAATCTTTATGGGAGCAGAAAGCCTCATCTCTCTCCCGCGGAACAGCGGGTAGTTTCGAACTGCTGACTTTGCAGTTTGCAGCCCGATTTGTAACTACTACGCTACCAGAGCTCCTTGTGGAAATAAAGTAGAAGTCTCTAAATAGAACTATGAAAATTTCCTTTTTCCCTCTATTTACAAGGTGCTCTGGTAGCACAGTGGGCTGCTAACCACAAGGTTGGATGTTCAAATCTACCAGCTGCTCCTTTGGAGAAAGATGAGGCTTTCTGCTCCCGCAAAGATTTACAGCCTTACATTACAGGGTCACTGTGAGTCAAAACCAACTCCATGGCACACCACCACCACCTATATTTACAGAGAATAAAAATCACCCAAACTAACCAAATTCCTTGCCAGCAAGTTGATTTTGACTCATGGTAGCCTATAGAGAGGGCATAGTAGAACTGCCCCATACCGTGTCCAAGGCCACACCTTGCCCCTATAGGGCAGCCAGTGGATTCAAACCTCTGACCTTTAGGGTAACAGCTAAACACTTTAACCATTGCCCCACAAGGGCACCTCCAGAAACTTAAAAGCCCTTCCGAGAAAGCCAGCTCTCTGCACCATCTGCATCGCCTTGCCAAACATCCCACCAACACTATGGCTCCAAATCAGCCTTTCAGCTCCTCCCTTTTGCCTTCAGGTTGATGGGCAAAGATCACCTGGCACTTGAGGAGTCTTGAGTCTGGTTGGTGCTGTAGGATATGCACTGGACTACTAACTGCAAGGTTGGCAGTTCAAACCCACCAGCCGCTCTGCAGGAGAAAGATGAGGTTTCTTGTTCCCACAAAGGTTTACAGATTCGGAAACCCTAAACAGGGCCACAATGAGTCAGAACTGACTCAGTGGCACTTAACAACAACAAAATATAAATATATGTAGACGTCGTAGTATGGTGTTGACTGCTAACTGAAATTCAGTCAGAACTGAATAGACAGCACTAAACAACAGAATATATGTACATATTGTATATATGTGTGTGTGTGTGTGTGTGTGTGTGTAGTTGGGGGCGGAGATTTTTCCATGGAGTTGATTCTAACTCACAGCCACCTTGTATAGGGTTTCTGAGGCTGTAAATCTTTCATGATGGATGTCTCATCTTTCTTCAGAGAAGCCCGTGGTAGACTCAAACTGGTGACCTTGCAGTTAATAGCCCAACGCACAGCTCAGAGCTCCTTATTTTTTTGTGTGTGTGTGTGTGTATAAGAACTCAGCGGCTCCACAAGATAGCACTGGAGTGTGAACCACAATGTTCACAGTTCAAGCCTGCTATCCATTTCATGGGAGACACATGAGACTTTCTGTTCCCGCAAATATTTAAAGCCTTGGAAACCCTATGCTGAATCTCTATGAGTTGGAGCCAACTCAACAGCACTTAACAAAAACTAATCTATCTATCTATCTATCTATCTATCTATCTATCTATCTATCTATCTATCTATCTATCTATCATCTATCCATCCATCCATCTATCTGTCATCTATCTATCCATCTATCATCTACCTATCTATCATCTACCTATCTATCCATCCATCCATCCATCCATCCATCCATCTATCTATCTACCTATCTATCATCTACCTATCTATCTATCTATC
>NW_006408555.1:13686903-13700662 GCF_000296735.1 Chrysochloris asiatica
TCCATCCATCCATCCATCCATCCATCCATCTATCTATCTATCTATCTATCTATCTATCTATCTATCTATCTATCTATCTATCTATCTCCTGGTGTGGCACTGTAGAACAAGCACTATACTGCTAACCACAAAGTTAATGGTTCAAACCCACCAGTTGCTCTTTGTAAACCCTTTACACAGTCACATTGAGTCAGAGCTGACTTGATGACATTTAATAACAACAACTGTGACCCACAAGATCAGTGTGAGTCCACCAACTGCTCTGAGGAAGAAAGAGGAGGTTTGCAGCGCCCGCAAACACTGGCAGCTTCAGAAATCCTAGAGAGGATGGCTATGAGACAACAACAACAACAACAACAACAACCATAACATTGCCAAATCACTTCTCTGGCACAGGATGTGTATCCATTTGTCATCACCTCTCAGCAGGAGACCATCTCCTAGTAGGGACAGCCATGGACAGTGGGAAGGGACAGTACCTTCCTCTGACCCCCAAGATTGCCCCCCACTCCTCCATCCACAGTAACTCATCCAGCCAGTGCTTCAGGAAGTCACAGAAATATGTGTCCTTGGAGCACCAGAGACTGACGTGAAAGATGGACCAAAGAGGACCGTGAAGAGGGGAACGGGAGGGGCTTTGAGTGGGACCTGGAATGGGGACAAAGGCAGAGGAAGCACGGAGGAGGGGGAGATGAGAGGAGAGCAGACCAAGCTTCAGCAGCAGGAAGAAAGGAATAAAGAGATACAACTCAATATGCTAGACAACACCCTGTTGTGGATTGAATTGTGGCCCCCACAACATATGAATCCTAAACCCTAACCTCTAGGTCTGGGCTAGTGCTGTAGGGTAAGTTATTGTGGTGGTGAATTACTGTCAGTTCTGACTCAGAGTGACCCTGTATACGGTAGCTAAGGAACGGCTGGTGAGTTTGAACCACCAACCTTGCAGCTCAAAGTGGACCTGTGGTCTAGTGCTTATCCCATAGTGCCACACAAAGACTTCAGAGGTTAAGTACTGGACTGTTAAAACATAAGGTTAGTGGTTCAAACCCACCAGCTGCTCCTTGGAAACTATACAAGGTCAATATGAGTCAAAACCAACTAGAGGGCACTTAACAACGTGTCTGTGGTTAGAATCCCATTTAGAAAAAGGTTGTCTTTGCTATGTTAGTGAGACAGCATTAGTTAGGATGTATTTTGGGTCACCTTTGTTTTAAGCTCTAAAAGAGATTAAATGCAAGACAGAAGCGGAGCTGGGAGAAGAGAGACACCAGTCACATGAAGACTGCCCAAGAGCAGAAACTCACAGGCAAAGGCCGTTCTCCAGAGTCAACAGAGAAAGAACTTCTTCCCCTCAGGGCAGCTTCCTGAATCTGGACTTCCAGCCTCCTAAACAGTAAGAAAATCAATTTCTGTTTGTTAAAACCAAGAAGAGAGACAGAATAACCCTTTGGAGTCACCAAAAATAGTTGCTATGGCCTTCTGAGCTGACCTCGCTTCTTAATGTAAGTGGCCCAGCAGATTGTCTCAGAAGCAACTATTGTTTTGTTTTTTAATAAAAGTGAGAAGCCACTGTTTTGACAGGACTTTTATTATTTTTTTTTATTTTAAGGTACCCTGAGGAGATACAGACAAGTGCATTACTGAGAAAATTTATCTGCGCCATCCACTAATCAGAGACATGTTTACACATATTTTATTTGGAATTAATCCATGTGTGTATAAACTGGGACCCTAGCAGCAACACCTTTTGACTTCTCTGCATGCATCATTCAGGATTCTCTAGAAAAAACAGAACCAATTGAACACTGTGTACGTTTTTAAGAATTGGTTCATATGATTGTTGTTGTCACCTCATTGCTATATTTAGTTCCCCTGTTGTTCCACTTCATCGGGGGGTCTTTCTCTTTCTCAGAAACTATCCATGTCGCCAAACATGAAGTCCTTTTCCAGGGACTGGTTCCTCATGACAACATGTCAAAAGTATCTGATATCAAATCTCATCACCCTCATGTCTAAGGAATGTTCTAGCTGTATACTTCTTCCAAGACAGATTTTTATATTCTCTGACAGGCCATGGTATATTCAATATTCTTTGCCAACACCATAATTCATATACATTAATTCTTCTCCAGTCTTCCTTAGTCATTGTCCAGCTTTCATACGCATATGAAGTGACTGAAAATATCATGGCTTGGGTCAGGCACACCTTAGTCCTCAAAGTGACATATTTGCTCTTGAACCTCTTGTAAAGTGAAAGTGGTCTGTTAGAGCAGATTTGATTTCATAGGATTATATTGCTGCTGTTACGTGCTATTGAGTTGATTCTGGCTCACAGTGACCTTTTAAGGGGTTTTCAAGGAGCACCTGGAGGGTATGAACTCTTAGTTAGCAATTCAGTGCTTAACCTTCAACACCACATCAGGACGACTCCTCATATGATTATTTTTGGTTGTTGTTAAATGCAGTTGAGTCAGTTCCAACTCATAGCGGCCTTGTATATGGCTTCCAAGAAGTGGCTGGTGAGTTTGAACCACCAACCTTGCAGTTCAAACTGACCTGGTGGTCAAATGCTTTTTCTACAGCCCATATGACTATGGGGGTGGGGGACGCTGGCAAATCTGTAGGGCAGGCTACACCAAACAAAACCAAAACCAACTGTCCATTCGGACTCATAGCAGCCCTATCTAGAGTTTCTGAGGCTGTGTAAATCTTCATGGGAGCAGAAAGTCTCCTTTGTCTCTCTCAGAGTGACTGTTAGATTTGAACTGCTGACCTTGGGGTTAGCAGTCCAGTGCTTGTCCAACAGCACCAACAGGGCTAGCAAGCTGGAAACATGTCAGGGGAAGATGTTGAATTCCGGAGTCCCAGGATGGCAGGCTGGAAATCCTGTAGAAGTTGCTGCTTCAGTCCTGAGGTATAATTTCTTCTCCTCTTTGCTCTTAGCACATTTGAATGGATTGGATATAGCCTACTTGTATTATCAAGAGTAATCGCCTTTATTTAAAGTCTACTGACACAAATACTTACCACATCTTCAAAATACCGTGGCTGTAATACCTTAATTAGTATTTGACTCAATAACCAGTCTCGCCAAGTTGATCCATAAAAGGGCCATCCCAGTTGGTACCCATAACTGAGGGAAAGAGGTTGAGTAAGAAACCTGACAGGCGCCGTCTTAATGAAGTATTCAAACTGAACACTGGCAATAATGGGGCAAATTAGAGCCATCCAGGATTCCGTGAGAAAACACAGCACCAGTTCAGTGTCATCCTTGTGAAAGACATATCCTCTCAAGGATACATTCCATCCTGACAGACACTGGACAAACCCAACTTGAAGAACATATTCTGAAAGAACTGGCCTGAAAGCTTCACAAATATGTCCTGATGATGTAAGTCTAGAACAGTCTGGGGAAGTAATCCAGACCAAAGAAAACTGAAGCTACAGGGAAAGTGAAGACACCAAGTGGCTTTTGTTATAAAGGCACAATCATTTTGCTATGAAAGCTACTAAGGTAACTGATAAAGCTATCTATCTGGAGATTAAGTTACTTATTGTTGAGTTGGAGTCATGGTGGGGTGCTGGAGGATTAAGCACTGGACTGCACGATCGGATTGAACTGCAAGGACAGAGGTTCAAACCCACAAACTGCTCCTCGGAAACCCTACACAGGGTCGCCATGAGTCAGAATTGACTTGACAGTGCCTGAAAACAACAATTGTTGAATCGACGGCTGACTCATGGCAGCCCCAGGAGCCCCAGAATGAAACAGACTGGGTCTTCCATCACTGGTTGTCAGATGAGACTGTTACAGTCTAGAGGAAGTAAAAAGTTCTACAGTTGACTTCCATAAACCAGCCAACATAGGGTATGGTTGGCTGGTTTATGGAAGTCAACAGTAGAACCTTTCTTCATCATCTACCCTCATGTGGAAGCTCTGCTGGAACCTGCTCAATGTGAGAGCAGCCTTTAGGTATCCAGACAGATGGACTATGGTTGCCTACGAGGTACACTGGCCTGGAGTTGAACTCCAGTCTCCCGCATGAGAGGCAAGGATTCTACCACCGAACCACTAGGAGTATACACTTTCAGGCCCAACTCAGGACTTTCCGGAAGGGTCATGTGAGTGGGGTCGGTTGAGTCCAGGTTGTGTCTGCCTCCCAGCTCCTCCACCTGCTCCCCCCCAGCAATGACATCTAAAACAATTCCTAGGACAATTCCTGCAATAATATCTGTCTCGGTTTATACCCAGGGAACCCAGCTTGTGACTGCCCAGTATTTTGAAAAGTTGTTGTTGTTGTTAAGTACTGTGGAGTTGATTCTGACTCATAGTGACCCTGCACAGGGTTTCCAAGGCTGCAAATCTTTACGGGAACATTTTTCTCCTGCAGAACCGCTGGTAATTTCAAACTGTTGACCTTGAGGGTGGCAGCCCGACTCGTAACCACGACGCTCCCAGAGCTCCTTAGTAGAGCCAGCTCAAAGCATTAACAGCGATAGGGGTAAAATGTAGTAAGAGAGAGTTCTACTTCCTTCTAAGATTTGAAATGTGATTTTTTTTTTTTTGAAAGTATATGCATGTAGTTAAAAAACACTTTATTGTTGTGAAAATACACATTAACAGAACATATGCCATCCAGCAATTTTTACACTTCAGTGACACTGATGACATTCAAGTGTGTAACCATTCTCGGTGTCCTTTTCCAAATCACTCCATCACCGTTAACAAAAAACCAATACCAGGACATGAAAGTTCCCTGCTCTCTCTTGTCCCACTTTTGGTAACCACCAAGAATCTTTGATTTCTACATATTTACTTATTTCATAGAAATGAGACCATACAATCATTGTTCTTTGGACACTGAGTTATTTCACTCAGCATTACGTGTTCAAGGCTCATTCCCATTTGGGCTTGCATTGGGACTTCATTTCCCTTTATGGCTGAGTAGGAGTTACTTGTGTGACTCTACTACATTTTGTTGACCCATCCGTCTGTTGATGGGCATTTCCATTGTCTCCAGTTTTGGGTTTATTGTGAATGGTGCTGCAGTGGACACTGGTGGACAGGTTTCTGTTGGCGTTCCTGCCTTCACTTCTTCGGGGAATACACCTAGGATTTCAATTCCGGGGTTCTATGGAAAACTCTATGTTCAGCTTTTTGATGAGCCACAAAATGGTTTTCCGTTGTGGCTACCCCATTTTAGATACAATCATCACCAGCTCTGGATAAGGCTTCTAGTTATGCCACTACTTGACCAACACCTGTTGTTTTCCATTGTTGTTTGTGTGTTTGTTTTGATCACTGACATTCTGACCTGGGTGAAGCGGCATATCATGGCATTTCCCTAATGGCTAATGAAAAGAGTCCTGTGGCATGGTGGTTTAAGCATTCAACTGCTAACCAAACATATTGGCAGTTCAAATCCATCAGCTGCTTCATGGAAGAAAGTTGAGACTGCTCTGCTCTGTCCGGCAGGGTCAGTCTAAGTCAGAATTGACCCAAGAGCAGCAGGTTTGGGATGGTTTTGAATGGCTAATGAAAGAGCCATGGCTGCTCAGTGGTGAAGCAGTCAGCTGCTAACCAAAAGGTCAGCAGTTCAAAGCCAACAGGCACTCCTCAGGAGAAAAATGAGGCAGTCGGCTTAAACAACATATCCTTTAAAACCCTATGCTGGTGGTAAGGGTCTTCAACTCAGTTTGACTCAAAGTGATCTTGTATAGGGTTTCTGAGGAGTAGCTGGTGGGTTTGAACTGCTGACCTTATGGAAACTAGTCCAGTGCTTGTCCTCCAGTGCCACACTAGGACTCCGGAAACTCTGCAGGGCAGTTCTGTCTTGTCCTACACGGTTGCTGAGTCAGACTCCATTAGACAGCAATGGGCTTGGTGGGTGGGGTTAATGGCTAATGACACTGAGCATCTCTGTGTGTGCTTGTTAGCCATTGGAATTTCCTTTTTGGTGAGATATCCATGTAAGTCCTCTGTCCAGTTTTTCATATTCTTTTTGTTAAGTTGTAGAAGATACATAGATAGATAGATAGATAGATAGATAAATAGATAGATAGATAGACAGACAGACATAGATAGATGGAAAGATAGATAGATGTTGTTAAGTGCCTATTGAGTAGGTTCTAACTCATCATGACCCTGTTTCCAAAAAGCGGCTGGTGGGTTTGAACTGCTAACCTGTGGTTTGCAGTCCAATTGCTTATCTTAGAGCGCCACATAGATAAATAGATATAGATGTTATATATATTAGCTCCATATATGCTATTATGTATTTTATTTTATTCTAGTGTGGCACTGTGGGCTAATGTGCTGGGCTGCAAGGTCTCTTTGAACCACAAAGTTGGAGGTTCGAGCTTACCAGTTGCTTCTCAGAAACCCTACACAGGGACACTATGAGTCAGAACTGACTCGATAGCACTTAACAACAATATATAATAAAACACTGTCTGTATAAATATGAATCTATATAATGATTTATCTATCTAGAGAGAATATTATACTCTTGTGAAGTCCTGATGTGGCATTGTAGGATAAGCGCTGGACTCCTAACAATAAGGTGAGCAGTTCAAACCCACCAGCTACTCCTTGAAAACTCTAACACAGTGGCTAGGAGTCTGAAGGTACTCACTGGCACATAACAACAACAACAACAACAACAACAACGATATGGATTCCAAAACAGGTTCTCCCAATTTGTAGGCTGTCTCTTCACTTTGTTGATAAAGTCCTTTGACGAACCAAATGATTTCATTTGTATTAGGTTTCATTTATCTAGTCGGTGTTTACTGCTCATGCGTCTGTTGTCATAGCTGATAATGCATCATTAAGAACTAGATTCCAATGCATGTATTTTTAATAAAACAGTTTAAATATTAAAAATTGGACGATGATAAAGAGAATGGGTACACTGGAGAAAGCACCGTAGCTGGGGTGGAATTTGCTGTTTGCTTTTATTTTCATTAGTAAAGCATGGAAACCCGGGATCCATTAGTGAGAGTTTATAGCTTGGCTGGCAGCTTAGGAACCTGGCCTTTAAATACATGCCAACAAATGGCTCTTCTACAAAAATATGCATAAGGCTCCCATGTTTTTTGAAGTATGATTTACAAAATCTTTCCTTAGGAGAGTAGAGTTTGGTGTGAAGATTTTCTGTTGGGTTGCTTCACTATTTTGCATCACAACAAGGGGGAAGGCAGAAAGGCTTCCAGAACTGACGACAAAGGCAGCAGCAGACATTTCATGCACCGGTGCGGTGTGACTCTGGGACTCCTAGATGTAACGGCACAGCGGCGTCCCCACCTTTCATGAGGCCCTTGAGCAGAACAGCTGGGAAATCACAGTCAAACCGGAAAGCATCACGGGATCTCAAGTCTTGGGTTTGTTTTCAGAGCTACTTCAGAAGTCATCCTGGAAATGCATAGCAACGTCTCAGGAGGCAGGAAAAGATGGTGTGTTTTAACAATGTGGGAAGCATGTATTTGTGGAGATACACGTAATGTCTTTCAGAGATGGAAAAGAAGAGCCCTTTGTGTGCCATACACCAGCAGTCCCACATGCTGAGGACACTTAACATCATGGACACCCATCTTCAGGTTGCTTTTCAGATGAAATATTTAACAACAATGCCAGCTAGGGCTGCATCCTGGGAAGCTAGTCTGGTATAAAATAAATGTCACCAGAGGAAGAAATGCCTGGCTGGTGTGATCAGTTAAGGGCTATGCTGCTCATGGAAAGGGTGGTAGTTCTAGTCACCTGAGGTGCCTCAGAAAAAAAGCTGAGCTAGTTCCAAATGGTCGCCATCTTGAAAATTCCATGGATGGTAATTCGATTCTGCACACGTGGGGCCACCAGGAATCAGAATCGACTTGACAGCAACTGGTTTTGACACTAGAGTAGACAATGTTGTTATTGTTAAGTGCCATCGAGTTGATTCCAACTCACAACGACCCTGTACAGTGTTTCCAAGACAGCTGGTGGATTTGAACTGCCAACCATGTGGTTTGCAGTCCAGTGCTTATCTTACAGTTCCACACCAGGAGTCCAGAGTAAGTAATGGGCATCGGAATTAGAATCCTGCTTTCAGTATGTACTAATGCTACATTGGGTGGGAAGCTTATCAAAGCTCTACAAAATTCAACCAAAACCTGTTGTTCAGTCGATGTTGGTTCATGGTGACTGTGTATTATAGAGAGGAACTGCTTCATAGGGCTTTCTTGGCTGTAATCTTAACATTTGACTGTGTAGATCAAAAAAAACTATGGATAACATTACGAAGAATGGGTATTCCAGAACAATTCATTGTGTTCATGATGAACCTGTACATAGACCAAGAGGCAGGCATTTGTATAGAACAAGAAGATACTGTGTGGTTTAAAATTGCATCCTTTCACTATGCTTACTCGATCTTTATGCAGAACAAACAAATCTGAGAAGGTAGACTATATGAAGAAGAATGTGGCATCAGGATTGAAGGAAAGGGTCATTAACAACATGTGATAAACAGATGGCACAATCTTGTTTGCTGGAAGCAAAGAGGACTTAAAATACTTACTGATGAAGACCAAAGACCACAGCCTTAAGTACAGATTGCAGCTCAATGTAAAGAAAACAAAAATTCTTACCACTGGACCAATAAATAACATCATGGTAAATGTAGAAGAGACAGAAGTTATCAAAGATTTCCTTTTGCTTGGATCCACAAACAACATTCATGGAAGCAGCAGTACAGAAATCAAAGGATGTATTGTATTGTGCAAATCTGTTACACAAGACCTCTTTAAAGTGTTCAAGAGCAAAGCTATCAATTTGAGGACTAAGGTACACCTGATCCAAGCCATGGTATTTTCAATAGCCTCATATGCATATGAAAGTTGGACAATGAGTAAGCAAAACCGAAGGAGATGCATTTGAATCATAATGTTGGAGAAGAATATTGAAAAGAACCAGGGACTGCCAGAAGAACAAACACATCTGTGTTGGAAGAAGCACAGCCTGAATGCTCCTTAGAAGCCAGGATGGCGACACTTCATCTCTTATATATTGGATATGTTGTCAGGAGGGGCCAGTCCCTCAACCCTGTATATAATTTATGAGGTTGTAAATCTTCCCGGGAGCAGAACGCCTCATTCCCTTCCCCTTCCCCTGCGTAGAGTGTCTGGTCAGCTTTGAATACCAACTCTGTGGTTCACAGTCCAGTGTTTATCTTACAGAGCCACCGCCATTCCTTGGTAAAGTGGAGGGTCAGTGAAAACTAGAACGACCTTCACTGAGATGGAACGACACAGTGGCAGCGGCAGTAGACTCAAACATAATTGCGAGGATGGTGCAGAACCAGGCCTGGGTTCACTTTACTGTGCAGAACTGACTCGATGGCACCTAACAACAATCTTACCAGGAACAGCTGGACAGGCCTCTCTGCTGCTGTGTGGGCTCCAACCCCCATCCCTTCCACTGGTGAACAAGCATAGACAGTTTGTGCCTCACAAGGGTCTTCAGTGCTCTGTAAGTCTTCCAAAGTCATGATGAACTCTGAACCGAGATTCTGCTGAAAATGGAGGGCAACGCCCCCCAATGAAAGGCCATTTTAATCCGTCACCTTCTGATTGTTGATTGGTTGGGTTCTGTTTCTGTTTGTCCTTTTACTTACCTTTAAAAGAATTTCTTAAATATATTTCAAAGGGCAATCATTGGAAAAGCTACCACCTGTCTGTCAGTTTGTTGTGCTGTGGTGGCTTGTGTGTTGCTATGATGCCGGAGGCTACATCACCAGGATTTCAAATACCAGCAGGGTCACCCATGGTGGACAGTTTTCAGCAGAGTTTCCAAACCAAGGCAGACTAGGAAACAACCCTGACAATCTACTTCCAAAAATGAGCCAACGAAAACCTCTTGGGACACAACAGAACACTATCTCACTCACTTGCCTTGGACACATCATCAGGAGGGATCAATTGATGGAGGCAGACATCATATGTCTTAAAGTCGAAGGCCAACAAGGCTGAGAAGGCCCCTCGGTGAGACACATCGGCATAACAGCTGCGGCAGTGAACTGGAAGATGCTAACAACCAGCAGGGCGACCCAGGACTAGGGAGCGTTCTCTTCTGTGGTACAGACAGACATCAGGAGTCAAAACTGAAGGGAGGACTATTCTCTCTCGATGTGGTTGGAAAAGGTTTTTGGGTTTTTTGATGGAATTCTTACTCTGTTAATGATACACTGTTTGCACATGAAATCACTACAAATACGTGCATGTACGTTGCTGTAGGAGCACCAGTAGCTCCATAGGATAAGCATTGGACTGTGAACCCCAAGGTCAGTGGTGTGAGCCCAACAGGCACGTTGCGGCTTTCTGCTTCTGTCCAGCCTGCGTGGACACTTTTATATCACAGAAGGGCACAGTGTAGACTTCAGCCTGGCACCTGGGAAATTTAATAGTGTTCATTCACCAAGTCTCTGGAGTCAGTTAAAAAATAAAACAAAACAGGGTATCACCTGACTTAAGTAAATGGTTATCCTTTCAGCAAGCACTTGCTAACAATCACCTAATTTAATTGTTCTCTGGCAAAATATTAAATTGAGTCTATGTTTCCTTTACCTGTGGCAATCAGTAAACACTTTTCAACTTTTCTTTAATGTTTTTGATCACTAAGAGGGGAAGAATGCATAATAACTGCAACTGTGGTAAACGGTTCACAACCACAGGTTAAACACACACATACAAAACAATACAGAAAACACAGAGACACATTTACATAGCCTTTTACTCTTTCAAGGAACAAAAAAAGCATAATTCCCTAATTTTAAAAGTTTACACAACTTGTCTTAAAATATATTCTGCATTTTATTGCAGAAATAAGTTTTGTTAAGGAAAAAGGAAGAACAGATCACCAATCAGGAAATGAAAGCGATAGCCAATGGGCTCTGCTGCCATACTGTGGCTTCTCCACAGCTGACCATCGAGGACTGTGAGGTGTGTCCATCTATAACCCTGTCTCCAGTCCAGCCTACCAAACAGGTCAATGCTGCTACTGAACACTTGCCCAAGATTCAGGGCTGGGCTGATGTTTGCAGTCAGCTTTGCATCAAATAACAACTACCGTTTCTCTGGTAACTCCTTAGTCTATTCACCACAGGTCTTTAGATTGGAGCAAACAAAAGAAGTAACAAAAGCAGTGTATCTTTTATCGAGACAGCGTGTTCATCAATGACAATGATCATTCTGGTCCATGAGATTTCATCAGACATTTACGGAAACATCAGCATGGATGTCGTACTATGAGAAAAGATAGGCAGTTTTCATAAGGAGCATTAACAAACAGACCATGGAGTAGATGGTCATAGCGATGCCCACTTTAAATATTACCCAGTTGCCCTGGTGTGGACAAACTAACGTATCAAACAAATTCTTACTTGGCAGGTGCATGGAAAGTGTGCGTATGAGAAATAAAGTGCCTTTAATTGGCTTCTGGGATTCGGAACATTGGTCCACGTTTACATCTTCATGTTGGCTCACGCATCTTGTTCACATGGCTTCAATAGTAGATATTGGAGTTGTTCTCATAAAGTTCTTGTACCTGTTTTCACCTAGTGTGTATATACACCCTCATAAGAATGCACAGTTCATAGCTATAGTGATTCTTGGTAGGTTTTGAGAAGGTGGCCTCAGCATTCTAGCTAAAGTGAACACAAGGACAGATTGAGTATACATCTCCCCACAGAGTGAGCATTCTTTATCCCCTGCACTGACTGTGCAGAAAGGTGGCATAGTTGCAGTTTACAGCCTGAAGGTATCAATCAATTCACAGGCAATGTAAGCCCAAAGGAGGATACATTTTATCCTGGGAAAGAGAGTAGCTCAAATTGCCTCTTTTTTTCCAATTCCTGAAAGATGTTCCATGGAATATAGTCACAGAAGGGTTGGTGATAAACCTTCAGAAAAGAAAAGTGTATACTATAAAGGAAATTGACAATCACCCAAGATCTGGGGAAATGATTCCCAGAATGATAATTCATTTGAGGCACTAAAGATGCAAAAAAAATAAGTTTCTTCAGGGTTAAGAACGATTTTATATATATATATATATATATATAAGCAAACTTCATTGAAAACATTACACATTCTTTGGGAGACTGGCAATAGACAAGATCCTAACTACTGCGTTAGTCAATAGTGGTAGCAAATTAAACAGAGAAGTTTGAAATGGCAAGCCATCACACACTGAGAACCGTTGCACTCTTTCGGTCTTATTACATGTGAATTGCAAGTTTACAATTGAAATCCGACGCTCAAAATCAAACACAGCCAAAAACGATTCAGAAGAATTCAGTAAAAAAAAAAGAGCAATGCAAACAGACCACCACCAACAAAACAAATTTCCAGTCTACTGATGTATTGTAAAGAACATAATACACAGAAAGGCAAAGGGCTTTGTATACTTTGGGCCACAGGAGATGTCAAAGGCAGCCAAACAGGATCGTAGAAGCATTTCCAGGTGGGTGAATAACACCATGGGAACATCAAAGAATATGTTCTTAAATAAAGCAAAGCTGTTGTGGTTCAAGTTTAACTTTTACCACTAACAAAAGTTATGCATCACATGGTGAAGAGACCGGGGCTGAAATTTTCACATTTAGAAACCACAGTCATGAAGCAAGTCAGACTTCCGTTTTACATCCTATCAGAGCACTTGGAAATTAACAGTAATATCTAAGTCCTTTTACGCAGCATGAGCACTATGGGATATATGTCGCTGAACGAGGCCTCCTGAAAGCCATCTTGAGCCTGGGCAGAGCAGGAAGGCATTTTTTGCAAATCCATTGCCTGAACATTCAATGTTAAGAGCATATTTTGTGTTCATTGAGAGCCCCTGGCTATTAAAACAAATGGTCATAAATAGGAGTCAAACCATGGCTGCCAATCAGAAGAAGTACTCTTTGTGATTTTCATAAATTGCATGTTGTACATTAAGCTCACTTTTCAAAACAGCCTCCGCACTGTCTACGTTCTCTGACCTTTTTGCCTCATTTCTCTTGTATAACCTTTTCTGCTGATAAATGCGCACAGCTATGGCAGCGATGCAGAGCAAGATGAAGACCACAACTGCTATCAGACCTAGTGAGAGGGCAGAGAAGAAGCACAGAGTCAGAGGTTCTGTCCAGAGAGAAATGGGTTCAGAGCATGATTTACTACGTTGTCAAAATGTATTAGTACATAAATCAAGTACCTACTATACTCGATGATGGAAATATGAAAACCAAGTATTGCTGAGTCAAGCATTACCACAATGCTGAATTTACTGCTGAGTTCCATCATCCTGGGGGGTTCAAGTCCATTGATTCAGAATGCATATTCTAATAGTGCATTTGTATGAAACACATGCCTGTTGGTGGTAGGTGCCGTCTAGTCAGTTCAGACTCACAGCGACCGGAGTGCACAGTGCAAAGAAGGTACCACTGGCCTGCCCTGTGCCATCCCCAAAGTCACTATGTCTGAGCCCCTCGTTGCTGCCATCATGTTCGTTCATCTCATTGGGGGTATAGAGAGATGACTACGTGTATTTAAAACCATGTGGCCACTTCATGTTAATACACAGACAAGTCTTAATCATTTAGCAAGTATAGGACAGTACCACCATCTTCAAAAGATTCAATATGCTTTTGAGTTTAAATATACACCAATTATAATGCAGCTGATTTTCAATGATGTATCATGACTCGATAGCACTTAACGTTATCATATATATATATAT
>NW_006408555.1:13701287-13793202 GCF_000296735.1 Chrysochloris asiatica
TGACTCAAGCCATTGTGTTTTCAATAGCCTCATATGGATGTGAAAGCTGGACAGTGAATAAGGAGGATCGTAGAAGAATAGATGCCTTTGAGTTATGGTGTTGGCGGAGAATACTAAAAGTGCCGTGGGCTGCCAAAAGAACCAATAGATCTGTTTTGGAAGAAGTGCAGCCAGAATGCTCCTTGGAGGCCAAGATGGCCAAACTTCGTCTCTCACACTTTGGAAATACTGTCAGGAGGGACCAATCACTGGAGAAGGATGTCATGTTTAGTAAGGTGGAGGGTCAGAGAAAAAAAGGAAGACCCCCAACAAGATGGATTGGCCAGGGTGCAGCATTGATGGACTCAAGTGTGGCAGCGGTAGTGAGGTTGGCCCAGGATCGGACTTCGTTTCATTCTGCTGTGCATGGGGTCGCTATGAGTTGGTTCTGACTTGATGGCACCTAACAACAACAACATATATATATGTATATATATACATACACACACACACACACACAAATATACACACATGCATTGTTGTTGTTGTTAAGTACCCCTGAGTCTGTTCTGGTTCATAGTGACCCTGAGTAGGCTTTCTGAGGAACGACTGGTGGGTTTGAACTGCTGACTTTGCAGTTACTAGTTGAGTGCTATCATACACACCAGGACTCCATACCTGTATATACACCTATGTGGGAGCGCAGGGTTTCCATAGGGTAAGCAGTGGACTGTGAACAACAAATCAGCAGTTCCAGCCCTCCGACTGCTCCACAGGAGAAAGGTGAGCTTTCTGCTCTAACAAAGATTTACAGCCCTGGGAACTGTATACAAAGTCACTAAGTGTTGAGACCAACTGGACAATATTTAGCAGAAACAGTATATATCTGCATAATCCAGATGATCAGAGAGCTAGATTACTTCCATATATGAAATACTGATTACTTGAAATTACTGCTTGTAAATCTCTTAAATTCTGTAATCCCTATCTCTATTGATAGTTCTGCACGCTGGCTTTACATTAAGACAACAGTCATCCAAGTGTGATCTCTGTGAGAGCCCGTCCCCAGAGTCCTTTGGGAGGCTCTACAAGGTTGAAGCTACTTCCATTGCGATTCTAAGATGCTCTTTGCACTCATGTGCACATAAGGTTGGGTAACCACCCCTGGTAAAAGAGACGGATGGAGGTCAATGATCTCACACTGCAGCAGGCGCCATGGACTTCTTCATTGCCAATCCATCACCCAGAAAGTCGGCACGTACACTTTCTTACAGCCATTCCTGTTTCTAAGTCTTCACCCCTGAACACATGTCTTTTTAGTGGTCTGAGAGAAGGAACAGGAAGCGCACCGAAAGCGCTTCTGCGGCACTGAAATAGGGCGGTGGCCAGGAAAAGTGCTTCGGTGAACGTTTGCGCCTGCACTGAGCCGCTTCAGGTTTCACACAACACCGTGTTTGCTCACAAGAACGACGGACAAGATATGCCCGCTCAGACGTGGGTGTTTGGCAGGCATTCTCTCGATAATAAATGCAGCAAATGTGTTGCTTTGAGAAAAAACAAAATGACAGGATAGTATATGTTGACAATGACAAAATTTGAGCTTTCAAATGAAAATTAGAATTTGGAAAACAATGTGAACCTGACAGCTTCCCAACATTTTACTGATGAAATGGGTGGAGGTGTTAATGGAGGTTTTTGAGACAACACTAAGTACTGAGACCAGTGGGGAAGGAGTTCAGAAATCAGGATTAAATGGGAACCACCTACTGATCAAAACCTTGTGACAGAAGTCTTGAGAGATGTTGAACCCTGTGCCCCTCTTTGCTGGAACAATTGTAAAGCTTTGCAGGACACGCCACGGTGAGCAGCTGAGCAGCCACATCCTGAGGTGTGTCATTAAGGAAGAACACCCATAAACATTCCATGATTTCATGGGACATGCCATTAAGGAATACTACTCATAAAAATTCCATATTTTTACTTCCCTATGAGGTATTTTATGGGTCAGATTGGTTTACCCAGCATTCTGGGCATAACCTTTAAGGGCAAACCTTCTATTGGGACAAAGGAGAATGCCAGCCCCTCGGAGGCTTTGAACCAGAGTCCTGAAGAACCATGAACACTCAACATCTCAGAATAAGTTTTGTTTGTTCCTACCAGAGATCTTTGTGGTAGAATCCATCTAGAAGAAATACTGCAGACACACTTACTTAGCATGGCCCCACCTCAACAGGGTTTCTTGGAAATCCCCATCTATCCCCAGAAAGAAACATGATGCCTTTTCCCCATCCAAAACCTTTTAAACCCCAACAAAGCCTTTGTTCAGGGAGATGCAGCTGAGTGTTGGGTTAAACCCATTCCATCTCTGCTTGCAAGCCTTGTTCCCATAATCAACTTCTGCTTGTCTGGAAACCCTGCCTCAACTGACTATTTGTAATCAGTAGAAGGCAAGACCCCTCTCTGGTAGGGCAGGGATGAGGCTAGCCCTCCTGGTTGCTGTACTATGAGAGCCGTGGTGTGGATCAAATCTAGTACTGTAAAATCAGGATCCTTCCTTGCAGTTCAAAATGACTTTATTGAGTTGTAACGTAATGCAACCAATTCAAAGCCTGGAAGGTTCTTATCAGTCACAGGAGGTTCATGAGCACCGAGTGTGATGGGAAAATTCACCATGGCCAATAGCACCCTAAAAGCACATTACTGGACAGATTGGTCAGCCTTATGTTGAGAAAAGTAAGCATAATAAAAATGTGGTAACCAAGTTCCACACTTACCATCTGAGGATTAACAGACGGTTGGCTATGACGATCTTTGGTATTATTATTACTGCTATTAAGTGCCATGGAGTCAGTTCCAACTCATAGCAACCCTGTACAGGGCTTCCGAGGAGCACCTGGTGGGTTTGAACCACCGACCTTGTAGTTCACAGTCCAGTGCTGATCTCACAGTGCCATAGCAGGAGTCTACACTAGGACTAGTAGTGTGAGGTTAGAGCCTTCCTTCCAGTTCAAAGTGAGCATATCTAGTTGTCATATAATAGAACTGGCCCACTGAGGAGGAACCATGCTAATTATGTGTGTGTGTAGTATTAGTCTGCATATGAATTATATTACTATTAGTTGTATTGATGAAGAACACCTTGAATCAGAATATTCATTGGCTATTCTATAATTTGTCTCTTAGCAAAGGAAACCAGTAAACATTGCTATTGTTTGACTATAGGCCTCTGGTTTAGAGAGAAATTCGGAAGCACTTCAGTGTGAAAAACCTTCTGAGAGTGATGTAGAGTAGGAGGCCCACTGGAATGGAACAGAAGACCCCACCATTATATTAGCCCAGACAGCACATCGAGACAGTCAAATAATTCATGGACGCCTCTGGACTTTGTCAGCTCCATGTATGTGATTTATATTTTTTATTTCAGGGTTTGTTGTATCCCAGAAAAACCTTGATCTCACCTGATACATCAAAACAAATAAGATTGTCTGAATAAAATATGGCCAGCTGCTTGATCTTAGGGCTTTTACCATCTGAAGAGCTCTGTGAATGTACTTTTGTAAGAAATCGAATTCAGTCCATTCATTTCTGAGCCTGCTCATCTGTCAGCTGGTGGTACTGTAGTGATTTCTGTGTTACTATTGGAAGCTATGCCACTGGTATTTTAATTACCAGCAGGGTCACCCATACACTGGGCAGGTTTCCGCAGAGCTTCCAGAGTAAGACAGACTAGGAAGAAGGAGAGTCAGACTACTTCTGTGAAAGTTCAGTCACTGAAAACCCTTATGAATAGCAGCAAAACATTGTCAGATATAGCGCAGGGTCATTATGGGTCAGAACCAACTTGATGGCATTTAACAAAAACAATGACATAAGGAAGACCAGTTCATATCACTAATAGTCAGGTTTACGCATCAATCACTAAAGTCAGTGATGATGGGACTGAAGAATCCTACCAACTTCTTCGATCTAAAATTGATCAAACTTGCAATCAAGATTCACTGATAATTACTGGTGACTGGAAATACAGAGGTTGAAAACAAGGAGGAAGGGTCAGCAGTTGCAAAGTATGGTCTTGGTGACAGAAATGATGCTGGAGATCACAAGATAGAAGTTTGCGTGACCAATGACTTATTCATGGCCAATACCTTTCTTTAAACACCAGCAAAGGGATGTAGTCAATTTGATAGTAGAGATAGTAGAAAATCTTCAGGCAAAACAAAGCTGGGTAGACTGTGGATTAGACCACCAATTTCTCCTTTGCAGTATCGGACTGACGCTGAAGAAAATGAATACACGAAAATAAATACATCCCACCTGAATTTAGAGACAATCTCAAGAACAGATTTATTGCATTTTACACTAATAACCAAAGACCAGAAGAGCTGTGTGATGACATCAAGAACATGATGTCATTAAAATGACAAGAAAGACAGAAAGAAAGGGTCAAATGAGTATCAGAAGAGACTCTGAAATTTGCTCTCCAGAGTCAAATTGCTAAAATAAATGAAGAAATGAGGAAGTAGAGGAGCTGAACAGAAAATGTCAAAGGTTAGCTCAAGAAGGCAAAGTCAAGTATTATAATGAAATACGCAAAGATGTGGCATTAGAAAACCCAAGGGGAAGAACATGCTCAGAATTTCTTAAGTTGAAAGAACTGAAGAAAAAAAAAAAAAATCAAGCCTCAAGTTGCAATATTGAAGAATTCTATGGGCAAAATATTGAATGATGTAGTCAACCTCAAAAGACAATGGAAGAAATGCAGAGTTGCTATACCAAAAAGAAGGTAGTGTATGATCAAGAACCGATGGTACTGAAGGAGGAAGTCCTGGTGAACTGCAGGCAGTGACAAAGAACAAGGCTCCGGGAATTGATGGAATTCAAATGAAATCTTTCAACAAACTGATGCAGCACTGGAGGTGCTCAGTCACATGCCCAGAGATTCAGACAGAAGACAGCTACCTGGCCAATGGATTGAAAGAGATCCACATTTATGCCAATTCCAGAGAGGTGACCGAACAGAATATAGAAATCATCAAACAATATCATGTACAACTAAAACTTTACTGAAGATGATTGAAAAGTGATCGCAACAGTACAGCAACAAAGAACTGCCCAAAATTCAAGCTAGATTCAAAAAAAATACGTGGAACAAGGGAATGCGGTTGTTATTGCTGATGTAAGACTGATCTTGGCTGAAAGCCAAGCATGCCAGAAAGATGTTTGTCGTATGCTTTTGACTGTGTAGATCATGACAAACTACAGACAACATTGTGAAGAATGCATATTCCAGAACACCTAATTGTATTCATAAGGAAAAGGTAAATATACCAAGGCAGGAGTTAAAACAAGAGATACTGAATGGTTTATAATCAGGAAAGGGATGTGCCTGGATTGTATCTTTTCACCATACTTATTCAGTCTGTATGGTGAACAAACAATCCAAGAAGGTGGATTATATGAAGAAGAATATGGCATTAGGAATGGAGGAAAATTCATTAACAACTTGCGATATGCCAATGACACAACCTTGCTTGCTGACAGCAAAGAAGGCTTAAAATACTTACTGATGAAGATCAAAGACTACAGCTTTCAGTAGGGATTGCATACCAATGTAAAGAAAACAAAAATCCTACAAATGGACCAATAAATAACATCATTATAAATAGAAAAAAGAATGAAGTTGTCAAAGACTTCATTTTGCTTCGATCCACAATTAATATACACAGAAGCCGCAGCCAAGAAATCAAACAGTGCACTGCACTGGACAAGTCTGCTGCACAAGATCTCTTTAAAGAGTTAAAAGGACAAAGATATCAGCTTGACCACTAGGGTATATATGACCCAAGCCAGGGTAATTTCTCTAACTTCATATGTACGTGAAAGTTGAGCAATAAATCAGGATGACTGTAGAAGAATTGGTGCATAGGAATTCTGGTGTTCTAAAAGAACACTAAATGTACCATGGACTGTGAAAAGAACAAATGTATCTGTGTTGGAAGAAGGACAGCCAAAATGCTCCTTAGAAGCCAGATAGTAAGACCTCGTCTCTCATACTTCTGACATGTTATCAAGAAGGACCAGTCCCTGCCAAAGGACATCATGCTTGGTGAAACAGAGGGTCATCAGAAAGATGGACTGACACAGTGGTGGCCACAATGGTCTCAAATGTAACAACAATTGTGAGGATGGCAAAGGACCAGGCATTGTTTTGTTCAGTGGTGCCTAGGATCCCTATGAGCCAGAACTAACTTGACGGCATCTCACAACAAAAATAAGGCGCTCCGGTAGTGCAGTGGTTACGAATTGGGCTGCTAACCTCAAGGTCAGCAGTTCAAAACTACCAGCTGTTCTGAGGGAGAAAGATGAGGCTTTCTGCTCTCGTAAAGATTTACAGCCTCGGAAACCTTGTGCAGGGTCACTATGAGTCAGAACCGACTCCACGGTACTTAACAACAACTACTATGACTAAAACAGATTTCTGTATAGCTTGGTCAGAAAGAAGTCTTCTTAGATCTATTTCTTAGATCTAAGTCCTATTAGATCTATTTCTCCATCTCATGCTCTTTACTGTTGACTTTGCTTGCAAGCCAAGATACAGATTATTTGAAAATGCAGACCACAGGAACATTAGCTAATATGAACAGTGACTGGAAGGATCAAGTACAGGTTCATGTTGCTGTCATTAGCTGTGGGTGAGTTGACCCTAAACTCCTGGCAGCCTCATGTACATTAAAATCGGACCTTTGGGATCCGTATGATCTTCACTGGCTGATTTTGGGAAGTAGATTTCCAGGTCTTTCTTCCTACCCCACCTTAGTTTGGGAGCTCTGCTGCTACACTTGTTCAGCATTACAGCACCCATTCACGTCTCCCCTGACAGAGAGGCTAAGGCTGCACAGGAGACACCCCGGCCAGATCTGCTACATGGCAGATGACAATGCTACCATGGAATCTCCACTATCACATTGTAAATGGTGGTGGTGTTGTGAAGTGCCATCAAGTCAGTTCCAACTCATAGCGACCCTGGATAGGGTTTCTGAGGAGTGGCTGGTAGGTTGGGACCACCAACCGAGTGGTTAGCAGTCCAGTACGGATCCTACACACGACACCATGACTCCCATTGATAAAAAGTGAGAGCAATTTGAGTAACTAGATAAAGAGCTCAGACTTCTACCAGTTAGAACAACACACAGGAGGACAGCCAACTGTGCTTGAGGAGATAAATATCTCATGGTCTCGGACCAGATCTTTGGAGCTTAGATGGCCATGACCAGCGCTCTGCCGCTGAAGCTGGACACCACTGGACGCCCCGAGCTTGGGGAGCCGTGAGCAGAACCCATTCCATGTGGTCTTTGTCAGCTCCATCATTCCAGCTCAGTGGGAATGGCACAGGTGGACTAAGCCTTGTTTCCAGTCCACAGTAGCACTAGAAAGTCTTACCAACATCTCTCCCTTGACTCTGTAAGTCTTGCCAATGATCGTGGTCAAAAGCAGCAACGTTCTAAAGGTTAAATCATTTGTTCGAACACTAATTTGACAAACACTCTATATTTGTATCTAGAGTGGTTGAATTTTCAGAAAGAGCACCTTTTTGAGACTCAGGCAAGATGTTAGACACGAGTCTTGGTTTAAAATGATGAAGACATTTAAAACACTACAGCTCTGAAGGAGAGTTTGCTGTGCAGTGTATTTCTATTAGACATGCATTTAGCATCCTCTCTTCCAATATGCTTTGGTTTTGTTTGCTTGTTAGGTGATAAAATAGGTACCTATGTTAATGTATCTTTAATTTGTTGTTGATGTTGTTAAGTGCCTTCGAGTCAGTTCCAACCCATAGTGACCCTGTATAGGGTTTCCAAGGAACGGCTGGTGAGTTTCAGGCGCTTTTATTTACTGTTAATTTGATTAAAAAAAAAAAAAAAAAGGAACCGAAGTATCAATTGTTGTTGTTGTTGTCAGGTGCCATCAAGTCGGAACCGACTCATAGCGACCCCATGCACAGCAGAACGAAACAATGTCCGATCCTGGGCTAACCTCACTACTGCTGCCACACTTGATGCCATCAATGATGCCACCTGGCCGATCCATCTCATTGGGGGTCTTCCTCTTTTTCTCTGACCCTCCACCTTATTCAGCATGACATCCTTCTCCAGTGACTGTTCCCTCCGGACAATATGTCCAAAATATATACCGAAGTATCAACAGGGGTGCTATTATCTTCACAATGATTTAATTAATTCTACTTTCTAATGTCTAAATAGATTCCCAAGGGGCCCTGGTGGAACTGTGAGTTAGGCATTGGGCTGCTACCTGCAAAGTTGGCAGTTCAAACCCACCAACTGCTCTGGGGGAGAAAGATGAGGCTGTCGGTTCCAATAAAGGTGACAGTTTCAGAAGCCCAATTTCAGGACACTGTGAGCTGGAATTAACTGTCAGTGGCAATGGTTTTACATTTTGTGGGTTTTTTGTTTTTTTTTTTTGTAAATACTTGAAGGAAGTAGATGTCTAAATAATCAAATCTATTAAAAAACAAACAAACAAAAATATATCAGCAATAAAGCCCATAGAATTACCTGAGTATCTGAGAACACATTATTTTTGGTATCATATACAAAGAGTCTTGGTGTGGTGCTGTGGGTTAATGCACCAGACTGTAAAGCCATTTGAACCACAAGGTCGGCGGTTCAAGCTCACCAGCTGCTCCTCAGAAACCCTGTACAGGGTCGCTATGAGTCAGAACTGACTCCACGGCACATAACCACCACCACTACCATATCATATGCAGTCATACAAAAATATACAATTATTCTGTTATATTGCCACCCAAAATAATGTGAGTTCTCAGATACTCAGGTAATTCTATGGCCTTTATATATGTCTATATCATATGCACAAGGAGCTCTGGTAGCGTAGTGGTTACAAATCGGGCTGCGAACCGGAAGGTCAACAGTTCGAAACTACCAGCCGCTCCGCGGGAGAAAGATGAGGCGATCTGCTCCTGTAAAGATTTACAGCCTCGGAAACCCTATTCAGGGTCGCTATGGGTCGAAACCGACTCGACGGCACTTAACAACAACAACAACATATCATATGCACAAGGAGCTCTGGTAGTGTAGTGGTTACGAATCGGGTTGCGAACCTTAAGGTCAGCTGTTCGAAACTACCAGCTGTTCCACGGGAGAAAGATGAGGCTTTCTGCTCCCGTAAAAATGTACAGCCTCGGAAACCCTGTACAGCGTGGCCATGAGTCAGAACCGACTCCACAGCACATAGCAGCAACAACAAATATCATATGCACGGAATCCTGGTGTGGCGCTGTCGGTTAATGTGCCAGATTGCAAAGCCGTTTGAATTGCAAGGTTGGTGGTTCAAGCTCACCAGCTGCTCCTCGGAAACCCTATGCAGGGTCGCAACTCGCCGGCACTTAAAACAACATCAATATATCGTATGCAGAATGTGGAGAAAATGTGAATAAATAAATACTTCCGTAATCTGATTAAACACAACCTTAGCTGAATTAATATGAAATAAGCCTATCTTTTAGAGTTGATTTTGGATAAACCATGTCTAAGGGAAAACGCTGTCTTTATTGCTTGAGAATATATATTTTCAAACTTGTGCTTTTATCCTACAATTTAGAATACCAATGACTCCCTTCAGTCTATTTAGCCTGGCATTTAATAAAAACACAACTTGAGTGTGACATTCACTTCTCTTCCTGATCATTGTCGTTAAGTGCCGTCAAGTCAGTTCTGACTCATACCAACCCAGTCCAGGGGTTCCAAGAAGGGCCAAAGCAATATAAAACATATGACTAATATAAATCCTACGCCTTCCCTGTTATTTACACAAACACTTACAAAAGCAATGACGTCCATGAAGACAGAAAAAAAAACAAAATCCTCCCCCCACCAAACATATTCATAATGTGCTAGGGGCTTACAGTGGATATTTACACTACAGGATTAGCACTGGACTGCTACCCACAAGGTCAGCAGTTCAAACCCACCAGTTGCTCATTGGAAACCCTATACTGGGTTGCTATGAGTTGGAAGCAACTCTATGGCACTTCACAACAACAAATAATACTCATTATTGCACAGTTTAACAACTATTATTTGAATATGGTGATTCCATGAAATCATCATTTATTTATGCTGAAAAATCTCTACATCAGCTGGGAATTCAGTCAGATTCTGCAAGATCATCTCGCCCAGTAAGAAAGCACTCCCTTGTCCTCACTGGTCACTGCAGGACCATTGAGAGCCACTGTCCATCCTCCCAAGCACACACCACAACTAGATGTAACGACACAGTCCACGGAAAAGTCCCTTCACGCCTCCTCTTACCTCCAATTACTGCCGAGTCCCTCCGGATTGCATTAGCTGTGGGTTCTCTGTCATCAGCTGTTCCAGAATGATCTGCAGTTAAAAGACCACAAAAGAACACAACGAGTGACATAGGGAAGTAAAAAGGAGGAATTGGAGAAATTCATAAATGCTTGAAAATCCAGAAGAAAACACAGGTAATGGTGGGGATCCCTATATTTCTAAGTTTAAGCGATGCCAATTGCAAATGGCCCACGTGATTAAGAAATTGAAATTCTAGAAAAGAAACAGAAAGTTAAACCAAAGAGACCAATGCTAAGAACCCATCGAAGGATGTAGCACAGGGAAAGGAAGACCCACAAACCACCTGCAAAGGAGTGAGTCCTCTCCCTTGATGTGGCGTCTGGGCCAGTCTGGGCCACACAGCTGGACTCGGTCACATGTCCCTTTACAATGACGGGAGCTGGGTGGCTGGGGTGCAGAGCAGCCTTCAGAGGGGCCACGTGGCTGAACTGCACGGCAGAGAGGCAGCCCAAGAAGCCGTGCGCACCAGCCAGTGCCGTCTCCTGGTCCACATCGCTGTGCTCTGGAAATCCAAAGAAACATCACGATGTTGATAACTTTGTAAAGTGCAAATGAGCAGCAACTCAAGGAATGAGTACCATCAGCTTCGGGCACTGGCAATAAATACGGGTGTTTGGTTGGTTGTGGAGTTGGTTCTGACTCATGTCTAGGGATTCTGAGACTGTATATTTTTATCGGAGCAGAAAGCATCATCTTTCTCCCAGAGTGGCTGGTAGATTCGAATTACTGACCTGCAGTTAGCAGCTCAACTTGTAACCAATCACGTGACCTGAGCACCTTGGAAATGAATATTGTTGTTGTTGTTGTTGTTAGGTGCAGTCAAGTTGGTTTCGACTCAAAGCAACTCAGTACAGGGTTTCTGAGGAGCGAATAGTGAGTTTGAATCACAGGTTTTGTGGTTCAAATTGACCTTTTAGTCCTGTGCTTATCCTACAGTGTCACCCCAGAATTCTGGCAATAAACACACAACTATGAAATTCCCTTCCCTTGCCTTGAGTCAGACCCAATAAGTCAGTCCACTAGTACTGGTGAGGTGGCCCAAGTGAATAAAGAAATATTTTAAGTAGGGCTCTGGGCTCTGGTAGTGTAGTGGTTACGAATAAGGCTGCGAACCTTAAGGTCAGCAGTTTGAAACCACCAGCTGTCCCGCTGGAGAAAGATGAGGCTTTCTGCTCCCGTAAAGATTTACAGCCTTGGAAACCCTATACAGGGTCGCTATGAGTTGGAACCGACTCCACGGCACATAACAACAACAACATGGGTTAATGCATCAGACTGCAAAGCTGTTTGAACTTCAAGGTTGGTGGTACAAGCTCACCAGTCGCTCAGAAAACCTATACAGGGTCGCTCTGGGTCGGAACTGACTCAATGGAACTTACAACAACAACAACAACAATTAAATTTAGTGTGATGTTGTAGGCTAAGCACTGACCTGCTAATAAGGTCAACAGTTGATACCCACCAGCCACTGCTTGGAAACCCTCTACAGGGTTGCTATGAGTTGGAACCAACCTGACAACACTTACCACCACCACAATCAAACATGGGGTCTTGCTGTGGTGCTGGATAGGCACTGGCCTTCTAACTGCAAGGTTGTCTGTTCAAACCCACCAGGCGTTCCTCAGAAATCCTATACAGGGTTGCTATGAGTTGGAAGTGACTCCATGGCACTGAACACCACCAGTTAAACAGAGAGTACAAACTCTGGAAAGGATTGAAGCCACCATAAAGAACGGGCCAAGGAAGTTTACATTTGAAATGGATCACGAAACGAGCTTGTGAGAGAGTTTCCGGCTAACAGATACAAGGTGCCAATGAAGAGTTTCCAGGGCCCAGCTGTGTGACTCAGCTTCTGAGCCTTAAGCCACGAAAGTAACGGAAAGCTGCGGGGGAAGGAATCTTTGGCGTTCTCATCTCAGTTGCCTTCTTTGACAATCTGGTTGGACTGGAAGCTCTCTGGTACTTCTTGATCCTCCTCAATCATGCCAGGAGGGTGTTATCACATGCAGTAGACATCAAAACGCCCACTGCCCATCCCTGAGCCCATCCCTGAGTCCACCCCTTAGTCCATCCCTGAGTCCATTACAGCCCACAGTGACCCTTTCTGGACAAAGTGGAACTGCTCCTCAGGGTTCCCAAGACTGTGAATCTTTACAGCAGCAGACAACTGGAAGGTTATAACCTTGTGGTCTTGTCCCAGTTGTGCAAATGGGACACGTCAGTTCTGAAGCCACACACTTGCTGGCATGACCCGCTGGGTCCCAGGTCTGCTGGGCTCCAAACCATAAGCTTTTGTTCGCTTACTCCTCTCAGACTGACACACTATCTCCTTCACTCTGCGTCTACCATCTGTGGTGCCATTTCTTCTTTCGGCTTGAGAGCTCTGCTTTAAGCAACTCTGAGCATCTCAGAGCTGATTGATTTTGTCCTGTTACAGTTAGGTTTTTGAAGGGCACTCCATTTTCATTCACATCATATTCCTGATGAGGAGAATGCTGGTTAAGTTTCGTATCATGAGTACAGCATCACAGTCTCTATAAAGACAATGGGAAGCAGAGTGGGCACGTAACTCCCCTACTGCACAGAGCTGAGTCAGGAGCGGGCATTCAGCCCAGGTGTTCTAATCCCTTTCGAAGTACCAGAGATCCTGTTCTGACTCATAGTGCCTCTATTGAAAAGAGTAGAACTGCCCGTTGGGTTTCCAAGCACCAGTGGTTAAATATGAGGCCACTAACCAAATCATGAGCAGTTCCAGTTGCTTTAGCTTCTGAATGAGCAAGCACGAGTTTCAGAGTCTTTTCTGAGATCCATTTCTATCTTTTATTCCCCTCTTTCCTGACTTTTTAATAACCTTTTGCTTTCATGTGTGAGGTTCTTGATGGTATTCCATAATCCCTCTGGTTTTCAGTCATTAGTGTTTGATGTGTCACTTTATTCTTGGGATAGTCTCTAAACTCAGATGGGATACACTCAAGGTTATATTTCGGCTCTCATGTACTTACTGAAGTCTTCTTCAGTTTAACTTGAACTTGTATATGAGCAACTGATGGTCTGTTCCACAGTTAAGCCCTGGCCAGACGATATTGAGTGTCTTCGTTGTTTCTTTACAAAGATAGAATCTATTTGATGTCTGTGTATTCCATCTGGTGAGGTCCACATGTATAGTTATTGAAAAAGGTATTTGCAATGAGAAAGTGGTCGATCTTGCAAATTTCTCTGATGCGATGGATCTTTGTATCTCATGTCACTTCTACCAACAAGGCCGCAATTCCCAACTACTAGTACTTCCTTTCCAACTTGTGCATTTCAGTCACCAGTAATTATCAATGCATCTCAATTCATGTTTGATCAATTTCAGACTGAAGAGAAGACAGTAGAATGCTTCAGTTTCTTTGTTATTGGCTTTTGAACAATAGTTGTATTAACTGATCTTCCTTGTAGACATATGGATTTTATCCTATCACAGATAGCAACGTGTTGAAATGTACTTTTTGATGATGAATACGATGCCGTTGTTTTAAATTTGTCATTCCTCAAATAGTAAATCATATGACTATTCAATTCAAATGGCCAATACCAGTCCAGTTCAGCTCATTAATGACTAAGATAGCAATGTTACATTTCATTTTTGATGATTTCCAATAGATTAATATTCCATCCATTCCACATTTTCATTCTTAATATATATTTGCAGTTATTTGTCCTCATTTTCAGTCATGCCCCATCTGCAAACAAAGGTCCTGAAAGCTTTGCTCCATCCATACCATTAAGGTAGATTCTACTTTGAGGAGACAGCTCTTCCCCAGTCATATTTTGAGTGCCTTCCAACTTGAGACGCTCATCTCTCAACACTGAATCAGGCAATGTTCAACTAATATATTCATAACGTTTTTCAGTGGCTGATTTTTCAGAAGTGCTCTGCCTTCCTTCTGTCTAGTCTGGAAGATCCACTGAAATCCGCCCACCAGAGGTGACCCAGCTGGTATTAGAAATACCAATGGCGTAGCTTCCAGGATTGCAGCACCACGCAATGAGGTCGGAGGTTTAGGTCTACACAGAAGAAAAGCTGAGTGATTTCATTTCCGAAAATCAGCTACTGCAATCCCTGTGAGCACAGTTCTCCTCTGACAGACAGGATCACCGTGACTCACAGTCATTTCAACAACTGCTTTTTTACAATTCACTCCTTAGTCTGTAGAAATTATTCCAGCGTATTCTGATCTTCTAAATTTTTAACATCTTCTGTGTTTTGGGAATTTCATCAGATTATCCTTAAGGGTGTTTTTCCTCATGTAGTTTGTGTAGAATTAGAAGTACCACCCCACCCCTACCACCCAGCGCATAATTTTTCCCAAAAGTCTTCCCTTCTTGCATGAGTAATTTCTTGTTGTTAAGTGTTGTCTACTTGGTTTTCACTCGTATTCATCCTGCACAGTGTTTTCAAGGAGCAGCTAGTAGGTTTGAACGGCTAACCTTGCAGTTAGCAGTCCAGTGCTTACAATACAGGGCCATACCAGGACTCTGTGTGAATAGGTTGTTGTCGTTAAGTGCTGTCAAGTCAGTTTTGACTCATAGTGACCCTGTATAGGGTTTCCAAGGAGTGGCTGGTGAATCTGAATCTCTAACCTTGCAGTTCAAACCAACCTTACCATCCAGGGCATTACTCCACAGCACCACACCAGGACTCCTATATGAGTAAGCAGGGATTCATAAGGTATTGCTGAACAATGGTGATGGTGGCTATGTGCCATCGAGTTGGTTTCGACTCACAGAGACTCTGTATAGGCATTCCAAGCTGTAAACCTTTGTGGGAAGAAAAAGTTTCATCTTTCTCTGGCAGAACAGCTGGTGGATTTGAACTGCTGACCTTGCTGTTAGCAGCCCAATGCGTAACCCACTCCATCACCAGGGCTCCTATTGAACAATAAAATTATTAAAATTCAAGGTACTAATAATATATTTTTGGCATTGATTTTCTTTTCCTTGTTGAGGGCACACACTAACTGAAGAACTTCTACACGTACATTTCAGCGACAATGATGACATTCCTTCCCGTGCAGCTACTATCACCCTCCTTATCCAAACTGCTCCCCGATTAACGGACTCACTGCTCCCCAACTTTCCCTTCTAAGCTTTCAAACGGCTGTTATCAATCTGATCCATAGAGTCCTGGGGTGGTGCACTCGATTGTCAGTGGTTCAAACCCACCAACTGCTCCTCGGAAACCCTCAACAGCAGGGGTGGGGAAACTTTTTCTGCCAAAATTGATAACATCGTTCGCGGGACATACACAATTATCAAATTAAAAATTAGCCTGCTGTATCTGAATGAACATTTAATTAAGTCACCCCTAATGGGAGTCCTGGGAAGTTGCTGTAAGAGAATGCACTGGACTGCAAGGTTTGCTTGAACCACAAGGCTGGCAGTTCAACTCCACCAGCCGCTCCTTGGAAACTCTGTACAAGGTTTCTGTGAGTCAGAACTGAATTGATGGCACTTAACAACACAAACAACAGCAATATGATAAATGGAACTGCACTTATCTTGGCCAGACCGAATGATTTCGCCGGCTTTAAGTGGGCTGTGGGCCAGACATTCCCCACCCTTGCTCTCCAGAGTCACTATGAGGCAAAACCGACTTGAAGACACTTAACAACATAAAACGCTTACAGGTTGGTGAGCAGTTTTAATCTGCAGATATGTCCGTTTCTGGTTTTCAACTGGGTAAATTTCATACGTTGTATATGAAATTATTGTTTCACCTTTATCCTTTTTATTACTCTGGATTGCAATTATTCACATTCATTTCTTCTATATATTCTCTAAATGTATTTTATTTCCCCTCCTGAGTTCTATTTCTGAGACTTATTTCTGTGAGGGCCCGAATGCTTTACCCACTTAATCTTCCAAGTGACGATTCAAGTATCACTAACAATCTGTCTTTCCTGTTAAGTTCTGTAGTTCAGAGAGAAAAAAAAAAAAAAAATCATATTTTTTGGCTTCCCCAAAGCCATTTTGTTTTTCACAAGAATTTCCTTAAAGTGCTCTTACTAAGATTCATTCTGGTTGTTGTCTGCCTTCTTCAAAAGCTTTATTTTGATAGGGTTGGCTTGGACATTTTGTTTGTTGCTGTTGGAACCCCTTAGGTATGTGTGCGGGTGCTTTTGTTTGGTTTTGGTATATGGATTGGTGATGAGTCATGGACTTATGTAGATGGGAGCGGCCCAGAGACTGTAGACAGCACAGCCGTCTATATGGTCCCTTGGAAGTGCAGACGGTTTGTAATCAACTGTGGGAGAAAGAGGTGGCCATCAGCAGCCTTGGAAACCCTAAGGGACAGGTCTACTCCATCCTATAGGGTTTCAAGGAGTTAGAATTGACCTTATCAGCCATTGAAAGCAATGGGCTTGGGATTAACTGAAAGGTCGGCAGGCAGTTCAAATCCACCCAGCGGCCCCACTGAAGAAAGACCTGGTGTTCTGCTTCTGTGAAGATCATAGTCAAGAAAACCCTATGAGGGGGGCAGTTCTACTCTGTAACAGATGGGGGTACTTTTAGAGCTGGAATTGAGACAGCAGTGATCTTGGCTCTTGGGTTCTACAGCTGCCTGAAACCCTGTGGTCAAAGCCGGATGACACAATTCAGCTGTGGGTGTTAACAGAGTGGATTATTATTGTAACCTTGGAACTCTAGCATGGCTATAAACGAACCATCTCAGAAGCATAAGCCGGAGATCTCATTGCCATGGAAGAGGAGCAGCCAGGAGTGGAGCACATCCTTTGGACCCCAAGATCCCTGCACATTGAACCTCCTCCACCCAGGGGCAGAGAGCTGTGGCACTGGAGGAGTGGGAGACTAGCAGTAGAACCAAGAACCAGAGCACATGACAACAGCAGCAAACTTCCCAGCCCACGGAGGAAGTCCAGCTCAGGGACTCTGGGCTGGAAGCTTGTAAAGAGAAATGCTTCCAAGCTCATAGTAAGTCAGGGAGCTGGGTTTGCTGAGCCCTGGGAGCTACAGCCAGGTGCCTGCAGGCAGAGGCTTGTGATGGAGTGGGGTGTTCTGTGCGCAGTTATCAGTGGCTGATTGAACAACTGTGCCTTGAGCATATCTGACTCCAAATTACAACCTGTTAACTTCCCTAATAAACCCTCTAACTGTGAGTATTGTTTTTAATTCTGTGGAGTCATTGCAATGGGTTACTGAACCCAGTGGAAGAGAGAGGGTTGTGGGAGTGAGTGATGGTTCGGTTTATTTTTTTTTAAATTAATATACGATTGCTAATGCACATATCCGAAGTGAAGTATTCCAAAAGCCAGCTTTATAAAGCATTTAGAAATACTTTATATCAGATATCTGCACTGGCAATTGTGCTAAGGAAGCTGACGGTAGTGTCACTTGGCAAGCTATTTATAAAATCTCAGTGTCCTTATGAAGTCTAATTAAACTTCCTTTTGTGCCCTTGGCTTGGAAGCGAGCTTTGCATGATGGACTGGCTGATTGTATAGGTTGTTCTTAAAGCTCTTCTGAGGAGATTGAGAAGACATCCTCTTCCTTCTGACCACACACTTCATTTACATCTGGCCTGAAATGCCACTGCAGTCCTCGGAATGTACTTCTTGGCTCTTGCTGACTCTCGGAGATAAATGAGCCTTATGGTCCATCGCTTCTAAATATACCAAAGCTACTGTTCAGATAAGTGAAGAGAGTCTGCAGGCTTTTAGAAAATTCTCCTATCATAGGAAATAATCCATGAACAGAGCTCAGAACTTTATTTTACAATGAGTTTTAAATATAAAAAGCAAATGTAATGCAGTCTATAAATTATGGAGGAATCTGAACCATGTTTGTTCAGCCTGGTTCTTCCCACTAGCACTACGACAGGCCTACGGATTGTTGTCGTCAATGTTCTTGGGCCACTTTGATTTTGACGTGGAAATAATAAACAGTTACTGTAAACTTCAGCTTTTCTTCAGTGCCTTTTTCTGTCAAATGACAATAGGTTAAATCATATTATGATGCAAAATTTGGATGTTTTCCTATGGATGGTTCAGTGTTATTTTGAGAACATGTGGTGATCTTAGTTTTTTGTTTGTGTTTTTTAATGTGGTTGAACTTTGGCCTAGTAAAAGTGTAATGAGATAACAAAACAAACTTGTTGTTAAATGCTGACTCAGTTCCAAGGAGCAAGCAGTTGGTGAGTTTTAACCACCGAGCTTGTAGTTAGCTGTTGTTGTTGTCGATTATGATTCCTAGAGACCCAGCATAGGGTTTCTTAGGAGCAGCTGGTGGGTTTGAACTGCTGATTTTGTGGTTCACAGTTCAGTGCTGATCCTAAGACTCCAAACTTACACCAGCATGTTTCCTCGAATTGATTTTTACCTGAGAGAGGTCTGTTCTTACTTATTTTGGCAGTGAATATTTCTCTTCGGGGAGCTGAGCGGAAACACTGACGAACATTCACTGGATGCTATACACACTGTGAACAAAGTGCCCAAGAAAACATGGCGTCATGCTGGTTGCCTTTCCGGAAGGAAGATCAGAAAGGAATTACCTGCTCACACTTCTCCTGCATTCTTCTCTACAAATGAGAACAGATTATAGGAGCAATTTGTGACTCCAATTACTGTTAACAAGTACGACTAGCAGGTTTGAGCAGACCAGGTAATTTTTGGCGAATAATAAAAAATTGCACTCTGATGACATGGAAACTACCTCTAATGCCCTATTACACGTAACAGACAACACCAGCAGAATCAAACCCCACTGCTAGGCCCTGGTCAGTCCGTTGAGTCAGCGCATCCTCCCTGCATCCTCTCCCCACCCAAAGACTCTGGACCCCACATCCATGCCTGTCTCTTGGTTCTCTCCCTTTCACCAGTGCCGACTCTTAATGTCCACTGGCACTCCAGATGTGCCTGCTCATGTTCTTGGTGCATGAGCATTTTAAAGTATAGTGTGGATTTGAAAAATAAACCGCTTTTTCAATTTATCCTAAGGTTTTTTTTCTGTCATTTTAATATTTTTGTTTCCTTTGTTGTTATTAAGAACATATGGAGTCCTGGTATGGTGCTGTAGGATAAGCCCTGGACTGCTGCTAACTGCAAGGTTGGTGGTTCAAACCCATCAGCTGCTCCTTGGAAACCCTATATAGCATCACTTGGAGTTGGAACCGACTAGACAGCACTTAACAACATTGAAAATATACACAGAAAACATAGCTCCGGTTCAGCAGCGTCTCCACGTGTCATGTAGAGACACAGATGGACTCCAGTCTTTGAGTTAAGGCATCATTCTCACCTTCCCTTCCCCCGTGACCATAAACTCACATCCCCCTCAGGGTCCCATGTAATCTTTCAAGTTGCTGTTGTCAGTTTGATCCTAAAAAAGATTGATCTTAAAAGGGCATAATACTCAAGGCAAATATTCTTTACCAGTTAAGCTAAACTACTGCTTGGTTTTAAAAAGAATGACTCTACTTTTATCGTTGTAGGAAGGCTTCTGAATTTGGCAGCTGATGAATAAATATGAGGGAGATTCAAAAAGTTCATGGAAAAATATGACTACTTTTTAACTCCATGTTTCTATGAACTTTTTTCAGCGCCCGGGTAATTTGGGATGTTTTGCGGTTATTGTGCACTGTTTCCTGAAGTGTGAACAGATGCACATTGTAGGATGTCAGATGGCCAAATGGAAGAGATGGAGTGACGTCTTGATTGGGGAAAGCTGGACCTCACGTTGACAGGCACCGCTGATGAAACTCCAGAATCCACCTGATCATTTAAGGGCCCTGGCGGCTCAACAATTAGCACTTGGTTGCTGAACTGAATGGATGACAGTTTGAACCCATGTAGAGGCACCATGAGAGCCTGGTCATCTGTTCCCCTAAAGATGAGAGTCAAGAAAACCCCATGGGAAAGTTCTGCTCTGTCACACGGGGTCCCCTGTTAAGTGAAAAAAATGACTTCACAGCACTTAACAACCACCACCAGCGTCTCATTGGCTCGCTAATTGAAGTCATCCATTACCTTCCCCATCGTGAATGTTCTTTGGGTTTGGGACATGACGATTCTGATCCATGCTCATATATCATGACTAAAAGAAATGGTGCTTTCCTGTTTCTAAGTGGGGCCAGTTCAAGTTCACATGGACGTGACTAGAGCTGCCACCAAGATGCGGCCATACTGGGCACAGATGATACCCTACGGCAGTTTAATTACTGAACTATTCAAAAATGGAGCAATCTGATGACTCAAAAAGATAACAATTTTATCAAAACAGCATTAATAGTAAAGTTCAAAAACTCAGAAAACAACAAATGTTGGGGAGAGTGTGGAAAAACTGAGGCCCTCCTACACTGCTGGTGTAAAATGGTGCAACCACTGTGGAAAACGGGATGGCACTTGCTCAAAAAGTTGGAACTAGAAATGTCATCTGGCCCAGCAATCCCTGGGTCAGGCACAGTGGCACAACTGTTGTACATGTGCCTATGGTCATTGCCACATTATTCACATTTCACTAAAAAGACAGAGGCTGTCTAAATGCCCATCAACAGAAGAATGGCTAAATACACTTTGGTACACACACAATGGAATACTACACAACACTGAAGAATAACTAGGGATCTGTGAAACACTTCCTAACATAGATGAACCTGGAGGACATTATGTTGAGTGAAATTGTTCTTGTTGTTAAGTGCCCAACTCATAGCAACCCTGTATGGGGTCTGTAAGGAGAAGCTGGTGGTTTTGAACTGCTGACCTTGTGGTTTACAGTCCAGTTCTGATCCTACAGCAACACACCAGGAGTCCTTAAGTGAAATTGAACAACCACAAAAGGATACGTATGATCACTATTGTAAAAACTCAAGGAAATACTTTCATGCTAAAAGAAACATTCTATGATGGTTACCAGCAGCGGGAGGTTAGGAGAATTAGTCAATGACAAGAGGGTAGGAGAATTGCTGTGACACTGTGAGATAAGCACTCAACTGCAAGGTGGCTTTGAACCACAAGGTCGGCAGTTCAAATTCACTAGCCGCACCTCAGAAACCCTACACAAGGTCTCTCTGAGTCGGAATTGATTCGACAACACTTAACAAGAACAGAGGGTAAACACGTGTTCAATTGGGTGACAGGGAAGGCAATAGACAGGAAAATGCAGGTTGGTAGAAGAAAGATGAAGGGAGGGGAGCACACAGGGGGGAACTGAAGAGCTAAGGGAAAAGAGGTAAACACTGATAGCTGATGGCACATGCAGGAGTTGGTAATCATTGTAATGAAACCAAGTGTATGGCTGGGTGAATGTAAAACGGATTTTTTTGCTCTAAAAGCCTTCATTCAATTCACAACATAAAGTTAAAAATGTCAGCAAGATAAAAATAATAATTCTAGGTAGATATCTTACTTTTCTTGCTTTAGCTGGTGGTGGTGGTGGTCACGTGCCGTGGAGTCAGTTCTGACTCATAAAGACTCTGTACAGTTTTCCAAGGCCGTAAATCTTTAGGGGAACAGAAAGCCTCATCTTTCTCCCACGGAACAGCTTTAACTGGTATCTCCCTTTAAAAGTTGCTCCTTTTTCATTGTGGTAAATATATATATATATATACAGGCAGCAACACATTTGCCATGCTACCATCTTCACATGTAAAATCGTCACCCGGCATTCATTCTGTTCATCCTGTTGTGCAGCCTTCACTGTTAATAGCTCCCCAATTTTTCTAGCTGGTTCCTTGTGTCCTCTAGTTCACCTTTGTACCTCGCCTCAGGCGTTGAAGCAAGTCTTACGTAAATTATTTCTGGCACACAGGAGATGGTTCCGACAGCTCTTCTAAGGACAAGAGCTTTCACCTGAAAATGCTCCTTGCCGACCACACACGTGGTTCACATCTGGCCTAACCAGTTACTGCGGTAGTCCGAGTGTATGTCCGGAGAGAGAAATGACCGCTGTGGGCCTTCACTTACAATGTACTTCAGTGAGTGGAAGCCATCAGATTTTGACTTTAACAAATTGCAAAACGACTCTAACCTATCAAAGATATTCAGGTGCAAGGCTTAGAACTTCGTTTTATAATGAGTTAGGAAGGTGAAAAGCTAATGTAATTTAGCCTGTTGATTATAGGAGGATCTAAACAGAGCTGCTTGGTTTCAAACCTTGGTCTTCCCATTACAGCTCTGAAGTCCCGATGGGTATGTATTGCCAAAGGACTAAGTCCTGAGGTAGTTTCAGTGTCACGGGAAACCACCTCTAATTTCCCACAGGCCTCAGTATTCCTTTCTGAACCTTCGTCAGAACTGTGGGGGGTCATTTTGTATTACTATCACTGTTCACAAGCATTTCAAGCAGATAGAGAGCCACGAGGGCGAAATTTAGGAAACAATGTTAAATGTTTCCCTTCCTTGCTCCCTACCTGCTGTTACTTACAGTATATACTTTTTAAAAAAATGTTTTATTGTGAATTATGTGATAGTTTACATGGGAGAACATTAGTTTCACATTCATCCTATCGTATATCATCTCATTGCCATGGTTACAATCCCCTCCATGCAATCCTTCCCCCGTGCCCCTCAGGTCTTCATCACACAGTCGCTCTCCCTCTCTGGATCTAAAGTCTCCAGCTGCTCCATCGCTCCGCGTCATCATCTCTGGCTCCATTTCAGGCATCACTGCTTCTCTGGGCAGGGTCCCGCTCTCCTACAGTATATACTTTTGTCAGCATTGTGTGCCTTTAAAGAATGATCTGAGTATGAGATCACTGGACAGCAGCAACTCAAAGATTACATGAGAGGAAGCTTAGGACAGTGAGTTTATTTTACCGGGAGCAGAATAATTTGGGAAAGGCAAGAGACAATGGTTACACGACTTGAACAATGTCATAGAAGTCACTGGATTCTATATGGAGAAGTTGCTGAAATGGGCCATTTCTTGCTTCCCCATTTTATTTACCATTGTTGTTGTCAGGTGCCATCGAGTCAGAACTGACTCATAGCGACCCCATGCACAGCAGAACGAAACAATGTCCGATCCTGGGCCAACCTCACTACCGTCACCACACTCGATGCCATCAATGATGTCACCTGGCTGATTCATCTCATTGGGGGTCTTCCTCTTTTTCTCTGACCCTCCACCTTACCCAGCATGACATCCTTCTCCAGCGACTGTTCTCTCCGGACAATGTGTCCAAAGTATGAGAGACAAAGCCTAGCCATCTCTTGACTGCTGCTTCCGCGAGTGTTGATAGTTGATCCAAGAAGAATGAAGTCCTTGACAACCTCAATCTTTTCTCCATTGATAAGAATGCTGTTTATTGGTCCAGTGGTGAGGATTTTTGTTTTCTTTACATTGAGTTGTTATCCATACGTAAGGCTGTGCTCTTTGATCTTCATCAGTAAATATTTTATTTACCATAGTACTTACTGATAATAATTAATTTTTTTAAATAAATGAATACCGGAGGAAGCAAAGAGAAAATATTTACTTTCCGATTCTCCATTTGATAGTTGTTAAGTGTTGTCAAGTCAGTTCTGACCCATAGCAACCTTATATAGTGTTTCTGAAGAGTGGCTGTTGGTTTGAACCAATGACCTTGTAGTTAGTAGTCCAATAGGAGGGTCATTTTAAAGTCTTTTGTTGAAAATATTTGCAAATTCCAACTCCAATTTAAAAAGAGAAGGTCCATGTTTATATTTTGCTCCCTTGAAAGAACTATTCAGAAATTATCCAGTGGTAGAATTATTTTTTAGTATATTTAAATTCCATAGGTTATTGAGAATGATTTTATCTAATGCAACATGGAATGGCCTATGCTCAATGAGATCCACACGAGACCTTTCTAATGCTTATCTGTATGCTCAGTAACCCATAGCTCTGGGTGGGCAGGTGCAATGTCTCTCTTGGTGAGTGGTCATCTCTGTGTGCACTGTGGTAGTGTTGTTGCTGTTAGGTGCCATTGAGTCAGTTCTGATGCACAACAACCCTGTATAGGGTTTCTGAGCAGCAGTTGGTAGGTTTGAATTGATGTCCTGTGGTTCACAGTCCTGAGTTTACCCTACAGCACCACCCCAGGTAGGTGACCGCAAAGTGAGTGTTGAATGGATGGATGAGTTAGTGAGTCAAATGAACTTTTTGTCGGATGCTGTTGAGTTGGTTTGGGACTCATGGCAACCTCGTAATGAAAGCAGATTTGATAAGTGAGGCAGTCATGAGATTGCCAACTACAGAGAGAACACTGCCCAAGGCCTTCAGCTGATGGATCCTGAAGTCCATGATCCTGCTTGTGCCAAGGCCATGTTCTTCACTCTTCACTCACTGCTTCTTCCCAGTGGCTGCTGGCAGCAGAGGTTTAAGGTAGGCCCTTCCCTGAGCAACACGAGACTGAGTGAAAGTTGACTTTGACTCAAGGACTCTCCATGGCTTTGCCAAACCTTTCTTAGACTGCACAGCAGTTTAGGACACATCTGTCTAACTTTCCTTCCCTCTCAAGGAGCTCTGGTTAGCATAGTGGTTACGAATTGGGCTGCTAACCTCAAGGTTGGCAGTTTCGAGACTACCAGCTGTTCCGCGGGAGAAAGACGAGGCTTTCTGCTCCTGTAAAGATTTGCAGCCTCGGAAAGGCTGTGTAGGGTCGCTATGAGTCAGAACCGACTCCACGGTACTTAACACCAACACCAACAACTCCCTTACTCAGGGCAGTTCTGCATAGCTGTCTGGTGACTCCACCAGCCTAAGGGGACTCCCTGGCCCTCTAGGTACGCTTACGTATGTGTTTCTCTTAATGAATCCTCACCTGTTAAATCCTATCTTGGCAAATGTTTCTTAGAGGGCACACTAACGAAATAAGGAACTTAAAGACTGAACTCTCAGTTTGGAAAATGAATAGTTCTTTTTTCAACTGCCTTAATGATCTTATATAACTAGGAATTCAGAAAGTGGTGGTGGTGATTGTATGCCTTGGAGCCAGTTCTAACTCATAGCAACCGTGTGACGGATGGTTTTTGAGGCTATAAATCTTTACAGGAGCAGAGGGCCTCATCTTCCTCCCATGGAATGGCTGGGTAGCTTCAAACTGCTGACCTTGCAGATAGCAGCCCGACTCATAATCCAATATGCTACCAGAACTCCTTATGAATTAATAATGTTTTTAAGGGTCATTGAGTCAGTTCTAATTCATAACAACCCTGTAAAGGGTTCTGGAGAGCGACTGGTGAGTTTGAACCGCTGACTTTGCAGTTCAATACATTACAACTAATAATGATATCAATATAATAATATGCTACTTAGAAGTCCTGGTGTGGTGCTGTGGGTTAATACGGTGGACTGCAAAGTTGGTTAGAAACACAAGATAGGTGGTTCAAGTTCACCGGCTACTCCTCAGAAACCCTGTAAAGGTCTGCTGTGGGTTATAACGGACTCAATGACAACAATTACACATTAATTAACAACAACAACTACACATAGAAGTCCTTGCAACACAGTGGGTTAGGCATTGATCTGCTGACTGAAAGTTCAGCTGTTCGAATCTACCAGTCTCTCTGAGGGTCAAGATGTTGGAGACTGCATCCGTAAGGATTCACAGCCTTGGAAATCCCGTGGCGAGCTCGACTCTCTGTCTTGCAGGGTCATTAGGAATGGGAATTGACATGAAGGCAGTGGGTTAGTATACTGCGTTACAATTTACTGTAAATTCAGATACCACACTAAATGTGATCATAAATTTTTAGTCTTTTCTGCATTACAAATCATTTGAATGGAGCATTAGTCCTTGGTTATGACCCGTATCTTCAAGACACACTAACTTTTTTCTTATACATTTAGGAGAGTTAGCAGATTCAGACTATAGAGTTCATTGTTAAATTTGAATTTCTATCTGAATTGTTAATGCCTCCATACTTCATAGTGTTACATACATAAACATAATGTTTATACGTTTCATTGCTACCATACTAATCTCCCTTCATTGATAAGAAGGGAAAATATACTTACATAATAAATGTTGTCATTCTTCTGTTTGATTAATTAAAATCCTCCTTAAAATATGCAGGTCAATTTCTCAATTGTTTTATACTTTCAATATTGTTACTTACAAAACAACATTTTCTTCAATAACTCTGGCATTCAATTTGAGAGAGTATGTCTTCAGAAATGATTATATTGTCAATATTCCATTAATTGTTAAATTTTTCAATTCTGTTTGAACATAAGGAGTGCTGTAGAATAATCACTGGACTGCTAATCACAAGGTCAGCAGTTCAAATCCACCAGTCCCTCTGAGGGAGAAACGTGAGGCTTCCTGCTCCCTACGTCGGGTCGCAATGGGTCTGGGTGTCTTGGCTTATTGTTGTTGGTGTGTTAATAACATGCCCCGATAGATAACTTCTGGAGATCAGAAGTTCTTTAATTTATTGATCACTACCTGACACGGTAATAAATAAACAAGTTGTCGTCAAGCTGAGAGGTCTCTAGCTCATGGTGACTCTGTGTGTACCAGAGCTGGTAAGTGCCATCGAGTCAGTTCCGAGTCATAGTGACCCTGTGAAGGGTTTCTGAGGAGTGGCTGGTGGGTTTGAACCGCCGACCATGCTCATTGTTGCAGTGCTTATCCTACAGCAACACACCAGGACTCTGTGTATCACAGAAGTGGATTCTATAGGGTTTTCAAAGGTTTGAGTTTTCAAAGTCTTCCAAATCTTTCCTCCAAGGTGCCTCTGGGTGCACTTGAACTGCCAGTCTTTCAGTTCGCTGCACCACTTGGAGACTCCATCTGGCCTAACAGCTCCCTCAAAAGCCTACTGACTTTATGTATCTTCTTGCTACCATCAAGCACTCACCAATTCCCGCAATGACAGCTACCAAAGTAGACTTTGAGGGTCGGTTACATTCTTCTAATTCTGTGACTAAGAACTCTCCATTGTTGTGTGTCAGGCAGGACCCTACTAGTGCAATGGTGAAGCACTAGGTCACTAACTGAAAGGTCAGCTGTTCAAACCCACCAGCCACTCCATGGGAGAAAGCAGAAGTAGTTTGTTTCCATAAAGGTTGCAGCTACTCTGTCTGAAGGCGTCACTCTAAGGGTTTGATTGTTGTGTGCGCCAGCAGGTTTAATGAAGGACAAACAGCAAGCAACTGTTTGCTTTGCTTCTGTGAGCACAGATGTTGTCAGGAAGCGTGTCCCACTGTAGGTCTGACTCCTCCACGGCCACAGCTGGGCTCTGTGCTGAGAACTGCAGGGAAGGGGACGGGCTCCTACAGTTAAGACTGGTGGCTTTGTGATAATGTTGCTGTTGGTCTTACTGCATCTTTCAATTTTTATCGACGGCTTTGTGTGGTAGGCCAGATTATAAATGGGATAAAACCCTGCAATATTATTAAAAAAAAAAAAAGGTTGGAGATGCCTAAGTTACGTGTTCTACATTTAATAGCCAATTCTGAGACACCGATGTCCTTATCTCTACAGTGGCCTGAAATAGTGATGTTTTCCAGCAACCGAAAATCCACTGTCACCGTGTCGATTCCGACTCATAACTGCCCTGCAGGACTCAGTAGCACTTCCCAACTGGGTTTCCAGAGCTGCAGATCTTTACAGAAACACACTGCTTCACCTTTCTCCCAAGGAGCGCTGGTGGGTTTGAACCACCAACCTTGTGGTTAGCAGTCTGGTGTTTATCCTACAGTGCCACGCCCGGACTGCACACTGTGGTTAGCCCCTCAGTTAAAAACAAACAAACAAAAGGAAAATACATGGCTATTTCATATTCAGTACTGGGAGGCTTTGGGTAAGTAGTTGGCTGCTAACCACAGGTTGGTGATTCAAACCCACCAGCCGATCCTTGGCAATCACTTAATATGAACAACCACAATGTGTTCACGGTAGTAAGTCTGAAATGAAAACTCACATGCACAGAATTAAAGTACTTATTGACTGATCTATTAATAAGACATCAGGGATTAGGATTTGAGCCAACTTTTAAAGTAAAAAATAAAAAAGCAAAAATCACCATTTTATGTCAAATGTGTTATTGACGACATATGCAGGGGCTTCAAAAAGTTGGTGTAGAAATGGAATGAAAAGTTACTGGAATATTTCCATGAATTTTTTGAAGGCCCCTCCTATGTATCCTTACAGCAAATAATACAAGCATCGGCCTTAACTTGTTGTTGTTGTTGAGTGCTGTCATGTTGGTTCTGACTCATAATGACCTTGTATAGGGTCTCCTAGAAGCAGCTGGTGAGCTTGAACTGCCAACCTTGTGGAGACTTCAATAGTTGGGTTAATATAGTTAACACTTGGAAACTTCCTTGGAACTTTTCACTTCAACTTCCAAACACCTAAGCAATATTTTGCACGTCTTTTAAATGTGCACCCTAACCTACAGAGGGGCATTGCAATTCACGAGATTTTCCCAGTTTGTTTGGCGAATAAGAGCACAGACATTTGATGATCAGGATAGTACTAGAAAACCTATAAATATTTATAAACTTAACTATTAGCTTTCTCAACAGCCAATATTTAAAAAATTCTCCCATGGGTTTAATCAAACAATCCCAGAATTCTGAGACAGGTACAATGAACATAAAGCACGATTCATTAAAGGACAAAAAAAAAAAAAACCCTAAAAAGCTGAAAAAAATACAAATTTCCATTTACTGTCTTGGACAAAATATTACAAGTTTAGTGTCTATGAGACTAGAAATGAGAAACAGATGAGAAGCACCCACTACCACCTCTACTACCAAGTAATAGGAAATACCCATGCTGCTTATAATTTACTTATAACCAAAACGGAAATCCCTTTAGAAATGTACCCGTTTCAATTTTCTTTCTGCGGATAAGTATAGAAAAAAGAGAGAAAGAGAGATGCATATGTATTCTGATGTTAAAATGGAAATAGCATGTTTTTATCTCTGTGCTATTATCAGAAATAATTTGTATATCTAAGAATTACAGAATTTCAAGGTCAGCGGTTCAAACCCACTAGCCGCTCTGAGGGAGACAAATGAAAACTGTCTATTCCCTTGAAGATTTAGTCTCTGAAACTCTATGTAGGGTCCCTTACGGGTCAGAACCAACTTGATGGCAGTGGGTTTGGATTTTTATAACAGTGAGAGCCAGGCAAACAAGTCACAATCCACAACCTAACACATATTCACCAACTAGAAGAAAGAAAAGCAAAAATTTTTCCCCCCAGTCTCCTTTCTCCTTCTTTCAGATTGAATCCTTGTCTCATCAGGCCATGAAGGGTTCTATCTTTGACAGCTAGTTGATGTATAAAATGTGTGCCTTCTCCATAGACTACTTGATGTTTTCATTGCCAGAGAATGATGCTATGTTTCTTTCTGCTGGATTGATTTATGTCTGACACCAGTGACGCTCGTCCCAGGGAGCACTCAGAAAGCACCTGTCCACAATGGCAGCTGCCTCTGAGGGAGTATGCTATCTACGTTAATGATCACTCCCTCCACAGTGAAAACCAGGTCAGAAATGGCTTTGGGCATGAGGGATGCTTTTTGTGGTTGGTACATGGCCCTCCTAATCCATGTTCATGTACAAGCATAGGGGAGAGGCCATTTCTTTTACTTACCTAAGATCCTGCCCAGTACGAGCGATTTGACGGCACTGAACTCTCTACCTGACGACAAGTGGACTTGTCTCCTGGCACTCTCATCTACCTGCAAGGTGTTGCGTACGATACAAAGATCCAGTGGACACCAAGTGGGTTGAGAAATGGACAAGAAGCAAAAGAAGACAAGAGCAAATGGGGGGGGAAAAAAAAAAAAAAAGCTAGTTAGTAGGACTTACAAATAATTTTTTAAAAATGGTCACTTGCTACTACCGTTAAGTGCCTTTGAGTTGGTGGAGACTCACAGAGACTCTGTATATCCAAGGAGTGACTGGTGGATTTGAACTGCCGACCTTCTAGTTAGCAGTCCACTGCTGATGCTACAGTGCCACACCAGAAAAAGCAACGACTGTTTTCTAAATGATATCTATGTCACTGCAATCCACCTCTGTCTTTATCTTTCTCCACTGTATATGGAATCCACACTGAGCAAAACCAACAAAAAAGATAGAATCGGTTGTTTCTTCACCTCAGTACTTCTACAGAGCTCAGTGTTTTCAATCATGCTGCTAAGAAATGTCCCTCGATGTAGAGGGCAGAAACATGAATGTTTCTCTTCAGAGCTCATACAACCAAGAGCTGCAGTTGCTCCGCTCTGATGCAAATCACTTTTTAGTCTCTCATCGCATTCTTTCTCTTCTGTGTTAAAACCCATCTGATGTAAACTGGCTTTCTTGGCGTGCCTAGGACCCCACAAGCTGTACGCAACCATAAATTAGCATTTTCCAAGAGGGCGAAGGGAAGCAAAGGAGTAATGTTTATCCTGTTCCGTCATCAAATATGAACAATATCTTAGACGGAACATTATTGCTTATAGAGAAGGTGATCACAACGGACATCCTGTCTAAGATCTGAGGAACAGCAGGGAAAGGATGTGTTTGCGTATTTGTTGTCAAATTGTGCTTTGGGCCCTGTATGGTGAGGAGTGTACTTTAACCAGGGCTGTTGCTGAGTTTGCCCTTACCTCTACAAACACCTCTCCTTCTTCCCTGTCAATCTTCACGCCGTGAAGCTGCCCGTCGGCCATGTTTTTAAAATCAAAGCTGAGAACGTCAGGTTCCGTCTGCCTGTTGAGTTTATACCTGATCTGCAAACTCCCTAAAGAGGGGGAAAATGGGTTTTGTTTTCTTTTTTTCAGATAAAATTACATTTTAAAACACCACCACAAAGATTCACCGACTTCTTGTTGTAATTATGTATTCATTTCTGGGGACAAAATTTACAACAGTCATCTGGACAGACCATGACAATTCCTAAAGTCAGTATCCAAACTAAATTACAGGATTTTAAAAATCAAGACCAAGCGTGTTGCTACCAAGTGGTTTCTTTCATACAGATTTTTCTCAAAAGTCAGCATGGAGATTGTTACTGTTAGAGCCGTCGAGTCAGTTCTGACTCAGCAACCCTGTATAGGGATTCCAAGGAGCGGCTGGTGAGTTTGAACTGCTGATCTTTCGGTTAGCAGTCCAGTGCTGATCCCACAGCGCTAAGTATATGCAAATCTCTGCACTAGCCGGTCACTAAAACGAATAAACAAATAGGCCCCTGGGATAGTGTGAAATGCCAAAGTACTGGGGAATGGCGGAAGAACATCCCGTTTCTATAATAGTATCTCTTTTTGAGCAGCTGTTCTTTTTTCAAAAGACTCCTGCAAAGCAGTGGACTAACGGAATTTTAATCAGTAACTGTAGTTATACTAGACATGAAAAGAACTTTCAAAGAGTCACCGTCAGAGATTCTGAGATGAAATTGGTGTAAAATGAACAGTTTTAAACCAAATAAGTCAACAGCAAGATGACTGTTGTTGTGAGTGCCACTGAGTCACTTCTGATGCACAGTGACCCTATATAGGATTTCTGAGGAGCAGCTGGTGGGTTTGAACTGCTAACCTTGAGGTTAACAGTCCCGTGCTTATCCAAAGGTGCTACACCAGGAGTCCAACAGAAAGAATACTACGAACTTATTAGCCTGCAAAGATATCTAATATTACTTATACTTTCTATAAAGTATCAATACCTTCTAATTTAACACAAAAAATCCTAATGTGTAGCTAAGTTTCAGATTCAAAATGCATATTGTTGTTGTTAAGTGCCACCAAGTCAGCTTCGACTGATGGCGACCCTGTGTAGGATTTCCAAGAGCGGCTGGTAGATTTGAACTGCTGATCTTGTAGTTAGCAGTCCAGTGCTTATCCTACAGCACCAAACCAGGACTCCAGTGAGCATAAATATATTTACTGAACAGCATTAGTTTTAGTTTTGGCATTTGTTGCTCTTGGGCCATATTTGACTTAGTTGAAATGATATGGTCACATGTCTGTTTACGAGGGGGTCTTCAAAACAGTTTATGAAAAAATGATGTTATCATTTCATTTTATTTTTCCGTGAACTCTTTGACGCTCCCTCGTATGTCTCACCCAGATGGAAAATTTGTGGTTAAAATCTTTAATCAGGACATGGGTGGGGATGACAAAAATAGGAAGTGGTGGTTTTCAGTGGCATGCTCATTTGCCCTGTCTGCGGGCATTCACCTCCACGACTCTGCTAACATTGTCCCGGACTTCTCTACTTCCTGTGGTCAGAACCCATAAGTTATCGCATGATAACTTATACACTTTATACATTTTCTTATACATAACCAGTTGCTGTTGCATCAGCTCCAACTCAGTAGCGACCCCCTGAGTATCAGCATAGAACTCTGCTGTTAGGGATCTTTCAGTGGCTGAGTTTTTCTAGAGTAGATTGCCAGGTGTTTCTCCTGAGGTACCTCTGGGTGGGGCCCAAAGCTTCAACCTTTTTGAGTACATTAACTATTTCAACCACCCAGGGACTCATTTTGGGACATGCTGCTGATTTAATAACAGCCCCTCAACTTCTTTACTTGGCTTTGAACAAAATACTTGTAATGTACAACTAAGCATCTTACTATGAAATCTATCATGGGGAGCTATATTCGGTAAATTTGTATGGACTAATAAAGAGCCCCTATGAAAAAAGGAGCTCTGGTAGTGTAGTGGTTACGAAACGGGACTGCGAACCTCAAGGTCAGCAGTTCAAAACTACCAACTGTTCCACGGGAGAAAGACGAGGCTTTCTGCTCCCGTAAAGATTTACAGCCTTGGAAACCCTGTACAGGGTCGCTATGAGTCAGAACCGAATCCACGGCACATAACAACAGCAATAATAAAAGTACAATAATAAGATATTTTATCTATAATAAACAATACATTTCATGTTAACTGTGTGATGTTATCAAAATTAAGAAGGGATCTGTATAACTTAAATAATCCTTTAAGGTAAGAGATATTGGATGGTACAGAAAACACAAAACATCGACACGCTATTTTTCCCCCTTGTTTGTAGTTTGGGAAGCAAGAGAACAATGCATGTCATTGCTGACCTAATGTTCTAATTCAATTTCCTCTCACTCATTGAAAAAGCACTCACCATTTTTGGCAATGATAACTGAAAGGTATTCTTTATAAAAGGAGCTCAGATAAAGCAGCAAGCTTGGCGTTCGTGTTGTTCGGAAGCTAAATTTGATCACTTCTCGGCTCAGCTTCATATCACCGTGAAATGAGGCAGCGTGGGAGCTGGAATTTTTACTTAAGGAATAATTCTCTTGAAAATTGTAAATCACGGATGAGCCCGATCCAAAATAGGCAGAAATCTCTGAAATGACATTCACGTGTTGTTATGTTAAAGACGTCTTGTTCTAGTTATACTAATCGATATTGTAAGATTAAAATAATAATCATGAATGACATCAGTATAAGAAACAACTCTAAAACAGAATGGACTAATGCAGTAAATTAATAGAGTTTTCAGGATGGTCCTTGGATTGGCTTTATCTTAGAATTACATACAATTGATTCACGAGTCTAGTTTTACAATTGTAAGCTTAATGCTTCCTTCTCTGAGTACAGAGATAAAACAGACTGCTAGACTTCTACCTTCTTTAACTTGCACTGTTTGTTTAGATTTTACGCCCCCCTCCCTTTTATTTTTCAAAATAGAATGCACTGGTCTTCCTGCAGAGGCTGGGAAGGAGGTAGGTTGGATTGACCCTCTCAATTTCCTGGATCAATGGACAAAAAGTGTCCTTTATGCCTACATACTTTCTTATATTTATTGCACGCTGCAAAAAGAAAGTGACGTATTGGGGAAGTGTTGGCATTAGTCTGAGAGCATTTGCTTAGCAAGGGTCAATACAAGAAATAACCCAGCTTCTCTTAAATCCATTTTTAAAAGCATCGTATTTTACTTGGTATAAGATTAAATTCCCCAGTGTGCAGGTGTACACAGAACATTCCAAACACATATGCCCACGAGCAGGAGGGTGGTGGGAGGGACAACAATGCTGTATCCCTGAGCCTCCATCTCTCTGTCACTACAGAGGGCTCGGCGTTGACTCAGAGCTGCTGAAGATGCTTACTTGGTGGTATACCCATAAGCCCAATGCCACTGAATCGATTCCACCATCGATTCCACAGCCTTCCGCGGCCGAGCAGAATTTCCAGAGGGTTCCCAAGGCTGTCGTCTTGATGGGAGCAGCTACATCTTTCTACAGAGAAACAGCTGTGGGTTCGATCTACACACTTTTCAATCAGCAGCCAAGAGCTTTACCCTCTGTGCCACCAGGGCTCCTCACTAGGTCATCTGTTGTTGGTAAGTGCCGTTGAGTCGGTTCTGACTCGTAACTGCCCTGTCTAGCGCTGCTGAGGCTGAAAATCTCTGTGAGAGCAGAAAGCCTCATCTTTGTCCCAGTGCTAGGTCCTACAGCAGGGTCTTACGTCTCTCAGTACCTCAAGGGACTGCTGAAATTATCTGTATTACAAACAATACGGAGTGTAGTTTGTGTACCCAACGTTGGTAGGTACGGAGTCCCATTGCTGAGTGCACTTAATAAGGTGGACCAGAAACTAGAGACTCACAAGTGGTTTTTAACTATCAATGTAAAAGTCTCCCCAATGGTATCACAGGCCGACTTTAAATGACAATGTATTCCTGAAAAAATGCAGAGGACTCCAAATGGGTGCTTGTGGCAGTTTTTCACCCACTGATCCCAAGAACTTTGCCAATCAGGAGTCGCTTCAATTTGGAGTTCGTTTTTGTTCGGCTCTCAGGAAAATGCTCGCCAGGCCAGAAACCCTAAAATCATTCAAGTTCAACAGGAAGGCAGCCTTCCAGGAGGAGCTGGAAAAGCACAGCCGATATGGTCCTCTCAGAGACCTCAGTCTAAAACACTTCACAGGACACTCGGCTCCCTCCTTCATCCACGGGATCACTCAGCGGACAGGATAAACCGGGACAAGCCAGTCCCCGTGAACCGGATTCAGACTTTCAGACTCATGGAGACCCATGTGAGCTCCAGAAGGTATCCAGGGGCTGACTTTTCAGAAGTAGACTGGCAGACTTTTCTTCTGAGGTGCCCTGGGCGGACTTGAACCTCAATCTTTCAGTTAGCAGCTGAGCGTATATCCATGTGCACCACCCAGGGGTTCTTCAGTGAACAAGAGAAGATGAAAAGGAGTCTAATATTTTCCTTTGCAGAACCCTGGTGTGGCTCTGTAGACTAAGCACTGTACTGGTAACCATAAGGTCAGCAGTTCAAACCCACCAACCCATCTTGGAAACCCTATACCTGGTCGCTATGAGTCAAAACCGACTGCATGACACACAACAATGACAACATTTTCCTTTGCCAACAGATAGACAGTCTAGAGATCATAGAGCAAAATGCCTGAAGGTTTCCATTTTATTACACATCATTACTTAATGGAAGAGTTATTTATAGTCTTAACCAAAATGGATGGTTGCCTAAAATAATGGAAAACGAAAATAGAACAAAGCAAAGCCAAAAGCCACAACGTTTTCTTTCTAAATGTCTTTGAATTACAGAGCATGATCATAAAAATAACAGTAATTCCTTCAATGATTCTCAAGTATTGGATTTCCCCATGTTAGTATGTTAACAATCATATTATTTAAGAATGTCAAATTTGATAGAAACAAAGGAAATTGCACATATAACACTTTAAGATGCTCAACGACAACTCCTGTTGTTAAGTGCCGCTGAGTCAATACCAACTCATAGCGACCCTATACAGGGTTTCCGAGGAGTGGCTGGTAGGTTTGAACCACCGACCTTGTGGTTGAAACTGACCTCAGAGTCCAGTGCTTGCCCTGAAAACAACCAAAACTTGAAAACAAGCCCTAGCTGTGGAGTCGGTTCGGATTCCTGGGGACCCCACAGGTCTGCTCTGCTCTGCAGGGTTTTCATTGGCCATTGTTTGGAAGTGGATTGCCAGGACATTCTTCTGAGGTACCTCTGGGTGGATTTAAACTGCCAACTCTTCTGTTAGCAGTCCAGTGTGTTAGCCATTTCCACCACCACCTCTTCCTCAGCATCCTCACAGTATAAAATAACAACAACAAAAAATAACCACTGCCTTCCGGTGGATTCTGACTTATCTCGACCCTGTAGTTTATGTCACCCAGGGGCAGGTATTAGCAACAGCCTGGATCTTCACGAATTGAGCCAAATCCTTAACTAATAAAACACAATTGGCATTCATCGGTACTTTGCAAAAGAAATTCAGAAAGAGGGGTATTTTTGTTTCCAGCAGCTACCCAGGGAAAGTGAATGCCCAGCGCTTTGTTCATAATACCGGGATGGATTTCTTGTGAGGGACTCCGGACCACCCTCACCATTGGAGCAAAAGGGTCCTGTGTAGGCTGAGAAAGTGCAGTCACAGGAGAATCCGCTGGGCTTCTCTCGGCATTTCCCCCCATGGCGACACAGTTTCCCATAGCTGCCACAGTGTCCTCCACAGCCTGGCTCCACACCGGGGGTCACTGTGGCTCTGTCTTCCAGATCCAAGGCCAGCCCATTCAACTGCAGAGACCGGATGCAGCCCAGGAAGCCCCGCTGTCTGGTGGCCGTGCCGCCTACAAAGGAAACACCACAGATGCTCACGTGTTCCAAGATGCTGGTTTTGTGTCTGTTTTGTATAAATACATACAGTGTGTTTACTTGTGATTTTATGTAACTTAACAACCCCCCCAAGCCACACCCAATGACACGGAGTCATTTCCAACTCCTCGTGACAGTACAGGACACAATAGAACTGTGCCTTAGGGGTTTCAAGGCTGTAAAGCTTGAAAGGAACAGACAATCTCATCTTTCTTCAGAAGTGCAGCTGGTGGATTCAAACCACCAACCTTTTAGTTAGCAGCTCAAATGCTAAACGTGCCGCAGGTTTACAAAATCTCAAAAGCTGTAACAATCTGCTCGCTTGAGGCCACACAAGTCATGTCCAGCTTACCACCGTGCAACTCATGAAACAAATGTTCTTTTGGGTCTCAATCATTTATTCAAGACTTCAAGACCAAATAAAATTGAAGCTTTTACAGAGAATGGCACACATTTTGGTTTGGCAAAGATATCTATCATGAATCCATGAGATTTGGGAAACACTATTTGTGATCAAAATAATCAGACTTCAAAAAATAAAAAAGATGAATTCAAATATTTTTTAAAGTTCCAATTGTTTAAATAGTTGATTTCTAAATATTTTGTCCCCTATCCTTTCTTTTTCCACTTGAAAAGATGACATTCTCAACAGAATGTAGGTAAAAGGAATAGATGAATAAACCACAAAGGGAAGAAGCTACAAAGAGTGAGATCAAGCAATAATTTCTTATCCAACTTCTAACTTGCTTTTCCTTCTTTCTTTGAGACCACGGAGCTGTAAAATTTACTTGCTATTTTTAAGTGGCGCTGAGTCAATTCCAACTCATAGTGACCCTGATAGGGTTTCTGTGGAGTGGTTGGTGAGTCAGAACCACTGACCTTGAGGTGGTTGTTGTTGTTAAGTGCCGTTAAGTCAGCGCCAACTCACAGTGACCCCGTGTAGGGTTTCCGAGTAGCGGCTGGTGAGATTGAACCAGTGGCCTTGCGGTCCAGTGTTTATCCTACAACACCACACAAGGACTCCATGCTTTACAGAGACTAATTTGTTTCTTATATCATCAGTGCCTCTCCACTAGCCCCTTGTTTTCTCCATTGTGTTTCTTCAAAAAAACATAATAGGATTCAAGAAGAAAACCATTTCATTTTCTTTTTACCACAGGTCATACTGGGTTTGAATGGCATTTCAATTCTCCAAGCTTTACTAAGAAGTTCTTTGTTTGGCAATAGCGGTACAAAACCGTATGCCCTGATCTTACTCTCAGAAAGCTCAGAGTCCACATTTTGCCAGGAATTCACCTGATTACTATATGGTGCTAAATGGGAACACTAGACACAGGAGAGAAGGAGGTGAGAGGATGAGGAAAAATATGTGACTGTGTGTTATGTTAAATATATGTGGCTGTGTGTTAAATATATGTGGCTGTGTGTTAAATATATGCTGGAATCGTTTTCATAATAGTAAGAAGAAATATCAGCATATGGCTCTATGAATATGACCTCTTAGTTCTTCTAAAGAGTTAATGTTTATCTAATTAAACACTCTTAATTACATTTAAAATTCATCAGGAAGCCCAATGTCTAATTAAATATATAGAGCTGTGTCAGAACTGTATTGAGGATTTCTAGTTTACGAATAGGCTTCAAGTTAAAGACACACCTGCTCTGAGCAACGTGGCTAATGCAAATAGGATTGGACCTGAGAGCTTAATTAAAGATTGCAATGCCTTTTTAGGGTTAGAATATGTCAAATGAAAATGAGTTGCAGTTTGATTAATTGATTCTGGATGTTTCTGCTGAGCTATTATGTTCGGAACTATCTTCCAATTAATTTTCTATCAATTTACCTGCCATACTATATCAGATATAATGAATTCTGGAACTTCACAAACACCGAGTACCTTGTGAAATAAATGCCTAACCTTTCTATGTAATTGAATATTGCGGAGTTTGTTTACGATATTCAGTTCTCGTCCATTGCACAACAGTACGGCGCCACCACACCTGAGTAACTGCTAGGTGCTAAGGAGACACTGAGGCAGCCTCCACCTGCTGCCTGGCCTTAACACATTCCCTCTTCTCAGGAAGTCAGTCTAAGTGACAGATGTGGTTGTCACAGGATAGGAGCTGACTCCTTCCTATGCCAATTCTCCCCTACTTTTTGGCAAGAAGAACTTTGAGATGAAATTTTAATTTTTTCAATGGCAAATTATTCATGTGCTGTGCCTGAACATTATTGAGAACTAATTGGGAGCAGCTAGACGATTCAGCTATGGGTTTAGAGAAAGGAAGAGAGAAAGACAGAAGACCCCAAGACTTCTCGCTTAAATTCAGAGTTATGGAATCTCATTTGGCAGAGCACAGGGAATCTCCCCAACCTTGAAAATGTGTCTGAGAAAGGCAGTTAAGCCGCTGACACAAATCAGCTCAGGGAAGGGAGGGTATAACAGGATGAGGCCCGTGGACTGGATCCAGGGCCAAGACAGGGAACCGGAGGGAATAAATGGTCTTCTCTAGTCATACAGTGAATTATGAGCCCTGTCCATACCCAGCCCTCCTGGGGCAAGCAGGGGGAAGATTAGGATCTGCTAGTTGCTATAACCGCCAGGCATCTCTCAGTTAGTCAGACTGCAATGAATTGTGGGTTGTTATGTTGGAAGCTATGTCACTGATATTTCAAATACAAGCAGCGTTGCCTATGGTGGCTAGGTTTCAGTAAGCTTCCAGACTAGGAAGAGGGACATTATGATCTATTACTTTAAAAACTGGCCAGTAAAACCCAGCAGCACGTTGTCTGATGTAGTACTAGAAGGTGAAGCCATCAGGTTGGAAGGTACTCTAAGTACGACTGGGGAAGAACCGCCTTCTCAAAGTAGATGACATGGATAGAGTAAAGCATTCAGAATGTTCCTTTGCTGATGGGGCATAACTCACACTGAGAAGAAACAGCTGCAAACAGCCATTAATAATTGGAATGTGGAATATACAAAGTAGGAATGCAGGAAAATTGGAGTTGTCAAAAATGGAATGCATGAAGATTGATATTCTACGCATTAGTGAGCTGAAGCTAACTGGTATTGGTCATTTTGCATCATATGGTTCCTTATGCTTGGAATGAAAAATTGAAAGAGGAATAGTGCCACATTCATAGTCAAAAAAGAACATTTCAAGATATATCCTGAAGTACAATGCCGTAAGTGATAGAATAATATCCATATATCTACAAGGAAAAGTTAATATGACTACTTTTCAAATCTAGGCACCAAAGAGTAATGTCAAAGACAAAGGAATTGTTCAGAAAAAGTTTCATCAACTTCTGCATTCTGAAATTGATCAAACATTGCCATCAAGATGCTTTAATAATTATTGGTGATTTGGATGTGAAAGTTGGGGGGAAAAAAAGACTAGTAGTTGGAAAATATAGCCTTGAGACAAAAATGATGTTGGAGATTATATGATAGACTTTAGCAAGGCCAATGACTTATTCATATGCTAGGTCAATACATAAGGAAAGTGAATGAAGGATTGATGTATGTGAATCACGGTGTTGGCAAAGAATACTGAATATATTATGGACTCTCAGAAGAATGAACAAATATGTCTTAGAAAATGTACAGTGAGAAAGCTCCTTAGAAGGAAGAATGGTAAGCCTTCTTTTCATATCCTTTGGACATGCTATTTTCATCTCAAAGAAAACAGACAACCTGCACCACTGGACCAATAAATTGTTGGTCTTGTTAAGTGCCATCGAGTTGCATAGTAACCCTGTCTAAGGTTTCCGAGGAGTAGCTGGTGAGTTTGAACCACAACCTTGCAGTTCAAACCACCCTTGAGGTCGAGTGTTTATCCTTTGGCTCCATACCAGAATTCCCAATAAATAACATCATGATAAATAGAGAAAAGACTGAAGTTGTCAAAGACTTCATTGTGCTTGAATCCACCATCAACACTCATGGAATCAGCAGTCAAGAAATCAAGTAAAGCACTATATTAGGCAAATCTATGGCACAAGACATCCTTAAAGCATTCAGGAGCGAAAGTGTCAGTTTGAGGACTTGCATGAGCCTGACCCAAGCCATGGTATTTCTAATAGACTCATACCCATATGAAAGTTGGACAGTGAGTAAGGAAGACTGTAGAAGAATTGATACACTTCAGTTGTGGTGTTGGAGAAGAATATTAAAATACCACGGGCTGCTAGAAGAAAAAAAGAATCTATGTTGGAAGTACATCCAGAATGTTCCTTAGAATCCAGAATGGCCAGACTTCATCTCTCATACTTCAGCCACATTATCAGGAGGGACCACGCTCTAGAGAAGAACATTATGCTTGGTAGAATGGAAGGTCAACAAACAAGAGAAAGACCCCCAACAAGATGGATTAGCACAGTGGCAACAGCAATGGGCGTAAGTGGAGCAACGGTTGTGAGGTTGGTGGAGGACCAGGCAGTGCTTTGATCCGTTGTGTATGAGATAGCTGTAAGTCAGACCAACTCAACAACACCTAACAACAATAATCAGGAAGAACATCATGCTTGTTAAAGTACAGTGTTCTAGTGTTATGGCAAAACAGGAAGACCTTCAACAAGATGGATGCACACAACAGTTACAACAATGGGTTGAAACATAGCAACAACTGCGAAGATGGTGCAAGGCCAGACAGAGTGTCATTGTGTTGTACACAGGCTGACTCTGAGTCAGAACTAACTCAAGGGAACCTAACAACAACTGCCTTGGAGCCGATTCGAACTCCTGGTGATGCCATGTGTGTCACGAATAGAGCCGCTCACCACAGAGTCTTCATTTTCAGTAGGTGGTTTTTTAGGGGTAGATAATCAGATCGTCCTTCTTAGGCAACTCGCGTACACATGAACTTCTTGCCTGTTTAGCAGCCAAGCACTGTAATAGAAAGATTTTGCCTTGCAGAAATAGTGGTGTGAGCTCATGGTAAGGACTCCTCCCGCATTGGGAGCATAGCTATAATGTTGCCATGGGGCACTGGTGATTGATGGGAGGACTGAGAGGAGGAACTGTTCTCTCCTATCTTTCAAGAACCATTAATGGTTGAAGGAGGCTTGGAGTCAGCAACAATGACACAGACAGAAACTCTGGTCAATCACCTGGGAGCCAAACCTATGGTGAAACCCTGGCCAGAGGTAATGGCAGCAGGGAAGCAGATCTGAGCGACTTCTTGGAGGACCACGTCATTCTGGCTTGGCTGTGCTGAGACTTATTTTAAAGGGTCATCTATTGCTGGCATTAATGTACTCTCTAGCCTCAAGAGATCCCCTCTGAGTTACAACATCATCAACAGCCATGAAGATTTATCCACTAGAGATGGAAAAATCTACAGGCAGTATCTCAGGATAGTTATGAAGAGACACCTCAAGAGGAAGTTGTTATTGGTGGTAAGTGCCATCAAGTTGGTTCCAACTCATAGTGACCCTATATCACAAGGTGATGAATCTTTTTTCTGCCAAGGGCCATTTGGATATTTATAACATCACAATAAAAATCTATGTTGCTATGAAAAGAGCTCCAAGATTTCTTGAATTTCGAGTCCCACCTGCAGTTGCCTTGTCAGGCAGGGTCTGATCAAATGATTCCATGGCTTTATATGGCCTGCAGTTCAGATGTTCCCCACTCCTGCTGTAGACGGTTGCTGAGGAGCAGCTGATGGATTTGAACCACTGACCTTCGGGTTAACACCACAGTGCCAACCCCAGACCATCACACCAGGAGGTGGTTGTGTGCCATCTAGTCGGTTCTGACTCATAAAGATCCTGTGTAGAGATTCTGATGTTGTAAATCTTTACTGGGACAGAAAGCCTATTTCTCTCACGGAGCAACGGGTAGACTTGAACTAATGACCTTGCAGTTAGCAGCCAAGCTCATACAAGGAGAACATAATGGAAACACAGGATACAACTGCAGAACAGTGACGTAACCCTCACTGTGTTGTGCTTTGATGAGGGAACACATGAGTTACACAGAAAATGAGATGGGAATAAACAATGCTCGAACATCAAGGGTCTTTGGCATTCTTTTCTTCTTCTTATGACTTAATGTTAGCATATCAAAAACAGACTGCAAAAAAGACAGAGGGAAGTAAAAACTAAAATATTAGAACTAACAAGTTCTGTTCATTAAAAGATACCATTAATAATACGACAAGGCAGTCCACAGAGAGGCACAAGACATTTGCAGTCAGTGTATCTGACAAGGGCTTTCTCAGCATATATAATGGATCATTGCAAATTAATTTTTTTAAAAAAGAAGGTAGTATTATGAAAAATGGGCAAGTGATTTGAACTGTCACTTCAGTCAGTAGGAATGTGACAATAACTAGGCATAGGGTCCTGGTGTGGCACTGTAGGATAAATACCGGACCACAAGGTCCGTGAATTACAACGTCTGTGGTTCAAATTCACCAGCGGCTCCTCAGAAACCCTATACTGGGTTGCTATGGGTCGAACTAACGCGAAAGCACTTAACAACATTATCCATGTCCTGGTGTGGCACTGTAGGATAAATCCTGGACTGTACACCTCACAGTCAACCCTCAGATGTCCTATACAGCTCACTAAGAGTCCGGACTGACTCGATGGTACTTAACAACAACATCCATGTCTTAAAACTGAGAGCCACTGAGTCAATTCTGACTCACGGTGAGTCTGTAGGGGGGAGCAGAGCTATTCCACAGTGTTTCCAGGCTGTATTCTCTCTCTTACAGAGCAACCAGCTCTCCACCACATCCTGTAACCAAGTAAGTCATTCGGTTATGTAAATACCTAACAGTAATGCAGGTATTTGTTCACCAAAAGACTAATGTTAGACTGTATTTATAATAACCCAAACCTTGAAATTCCCACATGGCCAGTCACAGTAAATAAATCCACTCTTGTGGCGCCAGGTGCAGAAAGGTGCCCAGGTGATGCCAACATGCAGCGAAGGCTGAAAACCATGGCCTGGCAGCTTTAATGTACTTACAGCTGTGCATTCACCTTTCTATGAGGCATTCAGACAAGTGTCTACTCAAGCTGCTTCCTAACCTTTGCTAGATTTCATCCCATTCGATGCAAATGACTTCTGACTTCTCCTTCAGGTTCTAGTCACTAAATGTTGAAATGCCCAATTTAAAAACCTGTCAGTAAAAGAACTTAAAGACTGGAAACAAAAATTGCAGTGCTGGTTGAATGAAAATCAATTCAAGGCTAATTTAAGAAGCTTCTAGGAAAAATGCTGAATTTACAAACCAAAATAGAAAATGACCACTGTCACACTGCAGCTTTAGAAATGATTCCGTTCTCTCCGTCATTTCTGAGGCTGTCGAGTGTTTGTGGGCCTGTGAAAAACAGTGATGCTGGGATACTGAATCTCCACAGGAAGGAGGCAAAGGGCTTCTGTATTGACCACAACATTTAGCATCACCTCACACCAGGAAGGTTCCGGGGTCACAAACAGCAGCTCTCAGCAGACCTATTTAACTAAGATCGGCCTTAACCACGCACACACAAAGAAGGAGGTGGAACAATGGTGCCTCGACTACAAAGGAGGAGAAAGGTTTGCAGACAGATGTTAAGTCCTCACTGGTGACAATAAAGGCAGAATTGGTTGTTGTTGTTGTTAAGTACCAGGGAGCTGGTTCCTACTAATAGTGACCCTGCACAGGGTTTCCGAGGCTGTAAATCTTTACGGGAGCAGAAAGCCTCATCTTTCTCCCGGGGTACAGCTGGTAGTTTCGAACTGCTGACGTTGGGGTTAGCAGCCTGATTCGTAACCGCTACGCTACCAGAGCTCCTTAAAGACAGAATAGGGGTTGGGATTATTGGGTGGGGGGATTCAGTGCATAGATGCTTGAACTTTTTAATGCTACTATCACATTGCATTCATACGAACCTTTTCCACTTACTCATGCGAGGGTTTTTGTTCATTACTTTATTCCTCTTTCACTTTGGGTGGCACGGTGGATGGCATCCTGAGGTTTAGATTAGTTGAAGATAATTGTTCTGATATTTAGAGCTCCTGGGATTTTTAAAAGCCTTCCGTTTCATTATTCTTTGGGGTGGGCTAACACTACTTGAATTCCTAAAGTTATTTCTCATTTCCTTATTCCTGTTTCAGCTGTCATCTATCACTGCTGCCGGTGGAATCATTTTAGCGCTTTCTATTTCTTTTAAATGATTTTGCTCGGAAATTAAAGGGTTAGTCTTCTCTCAGAGTTTAACGCTGGGATGTGGACGGACTTTCTGATTGGTCTTTATTCGGGAAAGTGAAGCAAGCAATTTAGAACCTGCTTTGGAGTTGTTTCTATTAGTCTACTGCAGTAACTGGTACTGGGAGAGTACTAAATGGTATTGTCCAAAAAATAAGATGTCACTAACAGACTACTGACATGGGCCTCGCTATGGTACCACAGTAAGATAAGGAATATAATTGAAATAAAGATGAACACACAGTCAGCTGTCAATGATCTTTCATTTGTAGGTACAAGTGTTCAAGATGATACCTCGTACAATTACAATTCTACGTGTTATTGAAATTCCCAATATTTCATATTGCTGTTGTTGTTAAGTGTCCTGGAGTTGGTTCCAAATCATGGTTACCCTGTATAGGGTTTCCAAGGAGTGGTTGGTGGGCTTGAACTGCTGGTCTTGTGGTTAGCAATCCAGTGCTTAGCCGACAGTGACACACCAAGACTCCAATATTTCATATGTTGCTGTGGTTAAGTGCTGTCGAGTCTGTTCCGTCCCACAGTGACCCTGTATAGGTTTTCCAAGGAGCAGATGGTAAGCTTGAATCACTGACCTTGTGGTTCAAACCGATTTTGCAGTCCAGCGCATGAACCCATAGGGCCACACCAGGACTCCCAATATTTCATATGTTGTTATGTGCCGTGGAGTCGGTTCCGACTCAGAGCGACCCTGTACAGGGTTTTCGAGGCTGTAAATCTTTCCGGGAGCAGAAAGCCTCATCTTTCTTGTGCGGAACAGCTGGTAGTTTGGAACTGCTGACCTTGCGGTTCGCAGCCTGATTTGTAACCACTACACTATGGTGAAAACCACTAAATGCTGAAACATTATTGTAATTGATCTTAAGACTAATTTAGACATTCAGCATTGTCCTATGTTTATAAGACCCTGTTTCCATGCCATTTAAAACCTTATTATCAGTCTCGGGGTTTGCTCTTTTTAGGTGCCGTGGGCACAAATACAGATCTCTTCTACTCTGCTGATCAGGTAGCTATCGCCCAAACTTCTTGACACAAATAAGGGGCTACATCAGTTTCTTGAAACATTTCAACTTGTTGTCCATGAATTCCTGGAGACTTGTATTTCACCAATAATTCCAGTGCACCTTGGACTTCTTCTATTAGTACTACTGGTTCTTGATTCCATTGAAATGGTTGAACATTGGCTATTTCTTTTTGATATAGTGACTATATATTCCTTCCATCTTCTTTTGATGCTTTCCACATCATTCAATATATTTTGCCCATTGTTGTTGTGACCTCATAGGGTTTCCAAGCAGCAGCTGGTGGGTTTGAACCACTGAACCATCAACCTAGTGGTCTGCAGTCCAGAGTTAAACTACAGCACCACAACAGGATTTTGCCCATAGAATCCTTCAATATTACACCTTTTGGCTTAAATGTTTTCTCCAGTTCTTTCAACTTGAGAAATGAGCGTTTTCTTCCCTTTTGATCTCTAACTCCAGGTCTTTGTACATTTTATTATTTGACCTTATCTTCTCGAGCTGCCCTTTGAAATTTTCAGTTTAGCTCTTGTACTTCCTCATTTTTCCAGTTACATCAGCTTCTCTATGCTCAAGAGCAAGTTGCAAAGTCTCTTCTGATATCCATTTTGTCTTTTCTATTTTGTCTGTCTTTTTAATAACCTTTTGCTTTTTTCTTGTATGATGTTCTCGATGTCATCTCACAATTCTTTTGGTCTTTAGCAGTGGTGATTAAAATATGCATCAAATCTGTTCTTGAGATGGTCTCCAAATTCAGGTATGATACATTCAAGGTTGTATTTTTACTCTTGTGGACTTGTTTTCATTTCCTTCAGTTTCCACTTGAACTTGCATATGAAAAATTGATGATCTGTTCTTAGATTGACCCCTGACCTTATTTAGATTAATTAGCCTGTTCTTATTTAGTTGACCCCTGACCTTATTTAGATTAATGATATTAAAGCTTCTTAGCCATCTCTTCACACAGATGTAGTCAATTTGATTCTTGTGTTTTCCATCTGGTGAGGTCCATGTGTTTGTTGTTGTTGTGAAGTGCTGTCGAGTCCGACCCATAGTGACCCTGTATAGGGTTTCCGAGGAGCAGCTGGTGAGCTTGAACTGCTGACCTTGCAGTTCAAATGGCTGTGCACTCTGGCGCATTAATCCACAGTGCCACACCAGGACGCCTCCGTGTGTATTGTTGTTGTTGTTAAGTAGCATGGAGTCGGTTCCGACTCATAGTAACCCTGCAAAGGGTTTCCGAGGCTATAAACCTCTACGGGAGCAGAACGCCTCATCTTTCTCCCGTGGAGCCACTGGTAGTTTGGAACTACTGACCTCGAGGTTGGCAGTGCGACTCATAACCACTACGCTACCAGAGCTCCTGTTTATTTTGCTGAAAAAAGGTATTTGCAATGAAAAAGTCGTTGGCATTGCAAAATTCTATCATGCAATCTCCAGCATCATTTCTATCACTAAGGCCATATTTTCCAACTACTGATCCTTCCTCTTCCGACTTTTGCATTCCAATCACCAGTAATGATCGATGCATCTTAATGGGATGTTTAATCAATTTCAGATTGAAGAAGTTGGTAGAATTTTTCAGTTTCCTCGTCGCAGACTTTAGTGGTTGGTGTGTAAATGTGAATAACCGTAGTATTAACTAGTCTTCCTTGTAAGCATATGGATACTGCCCTACTACAGACAGCCTTGTACTTCAGGATATATCATGAAATGCTCTTTTTGGAAGTGAATTCAATTCCAATCCTCTTCAATTTATTGTTCTCAGCACAGTATGATTGTTGATTGAAAATGGCTAATACCAGTTCATTTCAGTTCACTCATGTCTAGGATATCAAACTTTATGTGTTCTATTTCATTTTTGACAATTTCCAACTTTCCTAGATTCTTATTTGTAAGTAAGAAGAACTAAATTTAAGCTAGAAAATTGTATTGGACCAAAGTCGAGAATTTTTATCACCCCAGGAGTCTCTCAGAACAGAACAGGGCTCGATTATAATGTATTTGAAAGTCTTTTAACATGCAGGGAAACGGTTTCCAGGTGAAGGAAGCTTCTGGATATGCCATATGCTGGCACAGAATATGAAGGAGCCCTGGTGGCATAGTGGATTATGTGTTGGGCTGCTAACAGCAAGGTCAGCAGTTCAAACCTACCAGCCACTCCATGGTGTCTCTTCCCATACAGATTTGGAAAGTCTACAGAATTCCCTGGAGGGGATTTTTATAAGCAGATTTTTATTAGCAGCAAATACATTTTTTCAGCAATTTTTCTTCCTGCCTTTCTTTTTTTCATTTTCAATGAATTTGACTTAGATGTAATAAAGACTTCAGTTTTAAAGGCTTCCAGAAAATAGAGCCCTCCTTGAATCGGCATACATATGGTAATATGAAAGGCCTAACCAATTGCTTCAATAACAGTGCAGTCTTTTCAATCCTTATTAAACACATGTCACATCACTGACGGCAAAAAACTCGAGTCTTTTCTAACACAGCTTGTGATTTTATAGAAGTACTTCTACCCCTTATGACTGACTACCTGAAGCCACATTAAGGTCAGGACTCTCTTCAGATGTCACATATGGTAACTCTGTTATGATGAAGCTGAAATGATTCCCAGGGATAAATGACCATCTACAGGCAAACTACAGCTGGTTTCGCTGCAATCAGGGAGCCCTGTTTCAGCCCACTCCGTTTCTAAGAATAGTAAGGCTGTTTTTAAGTTACTGACTGATTTTAAATTGCTAAATCTTTTGTTGTGGCTACCTCTCTCAATTTTCATAATTCAAGAAATACCTACCCTCAGTTTCCTGACTGTGAGCTTCCAGCACATTAGTAAAAGAAAACTTATTTATATACGGAGTCCTGGTGTGACGTGTAGGATAAACACAGGGTTGCTAACCACAAGGGTGGTGGTTCAAATCCACTTGCCACTATTCAGAAACCCGATCCAGGGTTGCTATAAGACAGAAACAACCTGAAGGCACTTAACAACAACAACACATATGATGGTGGCAGCTGTGTGCCATCAAGTCAGTACTTTACAACAACAACAAAAACACGAGTCCTGGTGTGACGCTGTACGAAACACAATGGACGGCTAACCACAAGGTCAGCATTCAAACTTACCAGCCACTCCTCAGAAACCTTATACAAGGTTGCTAGGAGTTGGAACGTACTCACTGGCACTTAACCACACCAACAATAATACAGCTGTGTTGATACGGCAGTTTGCCTCCTGTAAAGATTTACTCTTCTGAAAACAGGGTCGCTATGAGTCAAAAGCGACTTGATGGCACACAACCACAACCATCACCATATATGTTGTTGTTGTTAAGTGCCATCGAGTCAGTTCTGACTCATAGCGACGCCGTATAGGGTTTTTGAGGAGCGACTCATGAGTTTGAATGACTGACCTTTTGGTTCAAACTGACCTTGCAGACCTGCACTTATCCTACAGCACCACACAAGAACTCATATATATTTATGTTGTTGTTGTTAAGTGCCGTCAAGTACACACACATATATACACACAGACACACACACATAGATATATTCATATACATATATAGAGATAAAATATTTCCATGTACTCTTTGCTATTCCAGTAACCTTAAGGTTCATTAAGAATCCGAAAGGTAAAATAGACCCACTTGAAGAAACTCTTCACTACAAATTTATTGAGTGAATGAAAGAATAATTGATAGAAAGAATGAACACATAAAGTCATGTAAACCCTAAATGAGTCTTAGTTAAGTAAGTCACATAGAAGCTATACTCTTTGAAGAGGGAGAAAGCTAAAAAGACAAGGGTGTTAAGGAAGAGAAAGTGTACGCAACAGGGATCTGCTGAATTTTGTTCGAAACTAGAACTCTGAAAATTTTGAGACATAATTGCAGATAATTTTTCATATATTATTCTTTACCGTTGTGCTGTATCCTTACTTTACCTTTAAAAAGCATGAAAAATGACAGGAAAAAATAAAATTCTTGGATGTCTATGGCCCAGCTGCTCTACAAAGTGAACAGCAACAATGTAAAATCAAATAAACACACCCAGACAGCTTGACTCCGGAAGTATATAAACGGCGGGTGACTGGATGCTGGAAGTGACGAAACAACTTCTGGATACAATTATGGAACTGAGTGGGGCTGGTGATCAGGGGCTATCAGAACAACTGGCAAACGGAGGGAAACCAGGAAATGGTCACTGTTCAAGGATGAGTCTCCAAGCGCATGGGAAACCGAGATCAACATTTGCAGTCTCATGCTAAGTTTCCACGTAAAACACCTACACCCATAGGCCTGGACGAAATCAAATACTCTGTAATGTTAACAATGCAGATGCAGCAATGAGCAACCCCCAGGTTTCGGGAAATAAGCAACTTCCGGACCCTGAACCTCAGTTATCTTATACAATTGGCTCAATAATACCTATTCCACAGGCTGGTGCGGAAGAGGAAATGAAACACCTGTAACGTAGATTTTCAAGTAACTAAACCCAAAAACCAACCCTTTTTGACTCCCATTTGATGCCGACTCCTGGCGATCTCCAAAGTACACTGGTTTGTTTTTGCTCTCGTCACTGACAGATAGCTGAAAGTCCCCTCTGTACCTACACCACACAGTGAATGGACAAAATGCACCTGAGGAGAGCTCACCGACAAACAGCTGGCTGTTGAGCTGTAACAAGGCATGCCCATCGGCGGGGGCAGGCTGCGTCTTTCGAGAGAGCTGATCCACTCCAATGGACGCCTCTTTCACGTTCCTTTCGACTCTAACGTGGTGCCACTGGTTGTCATTGAAGTGAGTGGGTGACCGCACTGAGATCTCAAAAGGCCCATTCCCCACGTCAAATGAAAAGGTCACTTCCACCGGAGCTGGAAACATTAGACATGACGGGTGCTCCAGTTAGTTCATAAAGCAGTGAACTGAGTCCTTAATACTCAGGAATGGCATCACAGAATAAAAATCACTAAATATAAAGACAATGTTGAGAGTTTTATGGCAGGAACTAATGACATCCTTATGGCCTGATGTGGGACGATAGGTACAATACATTTTTCTTTAGGGAAAAATATAATTTAACAAATTCACCCTCTTTTTTTATTTTATTTTAGATATACTACTAAATAGTAAAGTTTTGCTTGACAGCCACTAACAACATTGAAAACTATTACATGTACACAGAGCAAGGAAATAAAATAGCATCTGAATTGTTCTATAAAAATAATGTGTTTACAGTGACTCCAAGCTGATGTCATTTGAAAACGTTTGATAGGAATGTATTGGTAGCTGACTATAAACTATATTCACTATCAAAATGATATGACTGGTTGCTTTTCAATTAAGTAATTTGGTAACTAACAAAAATATTAGGTATTTTCTTTACATTTCATTTTCACCAACAGAATTTAAATCCCTTTTTAGGGGGGTTCTAGAGAATGCCAGTAATTTTCATACATTTACTACATATTAAAAATCAAATTCCTTTCTTATGAAAAGGCTGATTTAAAATCATGGAGTTTTAAAAACAGGCCATAATGCGAAGATTCAGTGGCCACTGTAGTAATGTACAATTAGTGAAAGGGTTTACTATGAAATCCAAGAGTCTCGTGGAGTATCTAGGAAAATCAACTCACAGCGTAGCTCTATCCGTATAAAATCGGTAATCCCCAGGTTCTCTAAAAATACTCCAGATGAAGCTGTTGTCTTAAAAAAAAAAGACACATCAGCACTGAGCTCTCCGTGGAAAGTAGGGAAATGAAGGTAGGAAGCCTCAGTATTGAAGGAAGCAGAATTCCAAAATGACCCTGTTTGTTTTTATTTATTTTTTTTTCAGAAAAGGAAGAAAGTGAAAAAGAAAATAAATTAATGAAACAAAGCGAATGACATAATTACATTTTGTTTGTAGCACTTGACTATTAATATGGTGTTAATAAATATGTAAACATACTTTTGTTCTCTTTTCTAGAACTACATAGCAGATGCAACACTTTTACATTGACTGGAATCCTGTTCTTCTGCCAATATAGAAGAGGAATAATAGCTGTAGAGATGTCTGAACTCGTATTTTATGTAAGAGAGAATAAGAAAATATCCTTAATCTCACTTCTTTTTATTTTATTTTTTCTTAATCTAACTTCCATTTTCTCCCAAAGTGATCTGAAATATAGATCTGCCAAACATTCATAGTCTTCATTTATTTGTTACATGAAAATATTAATATCTGTCTGGACATGAATCATAAAACCCTAAAGAAGCTCAAAGTACTTTCTGTCCTTACACTTTTAAGGGAAACACATCACAGAGTCACACAGCTCAACTAAGTGTCCTCATTAGTGGGTTTGGTAATTTTCTCAGCTGAAAGTGGCTTTCAAAACAGTGTTCATCTCATTAAAGACCAGGAGACTGCTTGTTCTGTGTTGATGTTCTCAGAAAAAAAGTTGCTCTCCATTCAAAATGATCTGCTACTTCCTCATAACAGTGAAAACTTAAAAACAATACTTTAATCACATTTATCTATTCTGTGCCATTTTGCAGTCTTGGAAGACAATAAATGGAAAGGTTTCTCCAAAAGTTTTTAAATGCTCAAAGGAGGCAGACAATGTTTAATAGGTCAGACCACAGACAAAAGAGATCTGAAAAACATCAACAACTTATTTATGGAATATAATTAATTATAATTGCTGTTTCAAATTCAATGCCCTATCTTTACTCCTCCCTTCATTTTCCCCCCTTGAATTTCAGATATCTGAAACTTTTCTGTTGGAAGAAAAAAAAAAAAAAATCAAACTGTGGGCCCTACATCTCGGTATGTGTGCAAACTAAAATATAAATGAGGTGGCATGAAATGACAGGAGCTCAGTTTGGCTAAATCAGCATGGTAGTTGAGGGGTATGATCAGAGAAAGGAGCTATGTACTGCCTCTGCTGCCAATAGGTTCTCGGCACAGCCAACATAAACAGCCCTCCTCCACACACACTCACACCCCTGGAGAAAATTCTAGCCAAATTACCTTCCCGGAAAAAGATATATTTCTCCTCTGAAGTTAGAACAGCAGTTTCAAAACAACAATTCATTATGCTGGTCAATAACAGACACTTCCTGAGAGTTAAAAAAAACAAAACAAAAAAAAATCACAGACCTGATTCCGTGTTTACATGTTCCTTGGATTTTCAATGATTCCCTATAAATTCTGGACCAAACAAACCCTGATTCTCTCTCTCATTTTATTTTTTTGTTCCTTTAAATCTTCACAGGAGCAGAAAACCTCATTTTTCTCCTGCAGAGCAGCTGGCAGGCTCGAACTGTGGACCTTGTGTTTCTCAGTTCAGTGCTTATTCTACAGAGCCACCATGCTCCTTGTTGTTGTTGTTAAGTGCCGTCGAGTCGGTTCCGACCCATAGCGACCCTGAACAGGGTTTCCGAGGGTGTAAATCTTTACGGGAGTAGAAAGCCTCATCGTTCTCCCGCGGAGCAGCTGGTAGTTTCGAACCGCTGACCTTAAGGTTCGCAGCCCGATTCGTAACCACAACGCTACCATGCTCCTTAACCACAACGCTACCATGCTCCTTAGTGTTGAATAATTTATTCAGCTGAGAATCTTTAAATTTCTTTTTCTCCCTAGAGTCGAATGAAACTATGTTATCTGAATATGTCAAGCCTAGTGCTATTTTCTTTACAGCTCTTTCTCCACTTAGAAGTTTTGATTTCCAAGAAAGAATGCAAGAAAATGAAAAATATCTAGTTAGGAATAACAATACAAATGTGTGTTTTGTTTTTTAAGTTTTAATCTGACTTATTTTTTAGAAAAAAATTAGATGTCCTTTCTGTTGAAATGTGATATATGAAAATTAAAATCATGCTCTGAGTTTACATTAGAGAATATTATCAAATCTTACTGGTGTGTTTGATTAAAAAACGAGCGTTCAGAATTACATAAAGATCGAAATTAGCTCACATTGTTACATACTGTTTCTTCTGTTTCCCTTCTATGTTATAAATAGGTCAATAAAGCCTCAGATAGAAAGCTTTAAGGAACTGGCTTAAACAGGGGAATCGTTCTGTGAATTGCTGCTGTCTGTACAATGAATGCTTTCAAAGTAATGAAACAGTTTAGTACCATAGGTCGCCCAAACAGTCTCACACACAAAACAGTATCTATTTTGCCTAGTTTAACAAACCTTATTTTGCAGATTCACAAATAAGTGGAAAATGAAGTAAGAACATTTTATTGGATTAAGAAATTGCCACTAACGCATAACAATTAGAAGGAAACAAAGGCCAATATGCCCAGTCTCCCATAACACTAAAGGCAGATAATGGCTCAGCCCTTTGGGCTGTATTCAGAGCACCCTGGCCTTCCAGGCTATCTCAGGGAAAGGTGGTTGGTTGCAGAGGAAGGCTGAGCCCAGCAGGCAGATACCCTGTGGGGACAGGAATGTCTGGCTAAGGTGTTTTGAAGACCCCTGCACTGCACAGTGGCAGGCTGAATGCTATCTTTCACTGTCGGAGGAATTCCAGTCAGGACAAAATAAGATTCCTTTGATCAGCACAAACAAAAACAAATCATGACGCATTCTTCTAAGTAATGAATTCAATCATTAATAATTGATGCACGTTTTCAATTAAATTCAATATAAGGTACTAGAGATCTGAAACGAGGCCTTGGGGGAATGCTCTCTTTGATCTTCCCAGAATTATGTATGTATATTATGTATCTGTTTCTCTCTATCTGGAGTCCTGGGGTGGCTCTACAGAATAAGCATGGGGCTGTTAACCACAAGGTGAGTGGTTCAAACCCACCAGCCATTCCTTTGAAACCATAAGTATACAGGGTCACTATGAGTTGGAACCGACTCAATGGCACTTAACAACAACAACAACATCTATCTCTTTGGATACACAGTCATTTACATGAAAGAAGGATATGTACTTACTAGTTAATACTATTAGAAAGAAAACAAAACAGCTTGTTATGGAACATTTGTTTGGTTAAGAGTATGAGTGGTGTCTTAAATATTTGTTTTGTTAAACTGTTATTTATATCATTAATGTTGTTGTTGTTGTTAAGTGTCATCGGGTCGGTTCTGACCCATAGCGAACCTGGATAGGGTTTCCGAGGAGCAGCTGGTGAGCGTGAACCGCCGAACTTGCAGTTCAAACGACTTTGCAGTCTGGAGCATTAACCTACAGTGCCACACCAGGACTCCATATCATTAACAGATGATTCTTTTTAAAAGACCATAATGAGAGAAACATAATGTTCAGTCACAGTTACCTAGGGGTGAGGGGGATGAGGGTGGGGGGCTATGTCAGCTAAGGAGTGGGGGAAACTTCCTGTGGTGATGAAAATGTTTTGCAATTGACCGTGGTAACCACGGCACAACTGGGGGGTATATAAAAAGCCACTGATTCATAAGCTTTAAATAGGTGCCATGAGGTGTAGGAACCAAATCCTAATAAATCTTCTAAAAACAACCCAGACTATTTAAAGAAAAATGCATTGTTTTCCAAAATCATAGATTTCATGTCTCATATTAAAATGCATATAAAATCCCAACATGACCTTTCTTAAAAGTAAATGCAAGTATTCAAATGCCAAGGCAAAGAATAATTTACTCAGCAAATACAGCTTTCTGAACATTTAAAAATCATAAAAAAGGAAGCTGGAAAAGATGACTTTTAATTTAAGTGTTCATTTTGACATAATGGTAGATTAATATGCAATTCAAAGAAAAAATACAGAGAAATCTGTGTCTCCTTCACCCAGTTTCTCCCAAGATCAGTATCTTGTAAAGCACAGTATCACCGCCCAGATGCAACATTAATACAGCTGAGAAACAGACCAATGCCACTAGGACACGCCTCTTCCAGTAGGCGCCCCACCCACGCTCCTCCCACCCACTGCCTCCTTAACCCCAGATCTATCTAGCCTGATTGTTGATGTTGTTAAGTGCCACCAGGTAGGTTTGACTCATAGCTACCCAGTACAAGGTTTCCGAAGAAGAGGAGCAACTAGTGGGTTTGAAATGCTGACCTTGTGGCTCAAAGTCCAGCGCTGTACGTTTATCATTTCAAAAATGGTGTACAAAGTGGAGAGAGATAGTATATTGTCTTATGAGACTGCATTTTGTTTGTGTTTTCTCCTTCGTTTAGTATTACTCCCTGGTTATTCCTTTAGCTAGTTGCATGTATCAATACTTACTTTTTTTTTTTTTATCGCTAAGTAACATTTCTTATTATAGATCTACTACTCTTTACTCTGCAGTCTTGGTGTGGCGTTGTGGGTTAAAGCGCCAGAATGCAAAGCCGTTAGAACCGCAAGATCAGCGGTTCAAGCTCACCAGCTGCTCCTCGGAAACCCTATACCGGGTCGCTATGGGGCGGAACCGACTCGATGGCACTTCACAACAACAACCACTCTTTACTCTGGTAGAGTAGTGGTTACGAATCGGGCTGCTAACCTCAAGGTCAACAGTTCGAAACTACCAGCGGTCCCCACCCCCCCAGAAGAAAGATGAGGCATTCTGCTCCCATAAAGATATACAGCCTCGGAAACCCTGTGCGGGGTCACTATGAGTCGGAACCGACTCCACGGTACTTAACAACAACAACAACACTCTTTACTTTAGGAGTCCTGGTGTGGCGCTGTGCTGGACTGTAAGGCTGTTTGAACTGCAAGGACCGCGGTTCAAGCTCACCAGCTGTTTCTTGGAAACCCACACAAGATCACTATGGGTGGGAACTGACTCTACAGCATATAACAACACAACCATAGCTTTTACTTTATTTAACCATTACTTGAAGAAGGGCATTGAGGTTGTTTCCAGGTTTGGATTATCGCAAATAAAGTTGCTATGAATACTAGTGTATAAATTTCTGTGTGAACATAAGTTTTCATTTCTCTGGGATAGATGGCCAAGAAAATAATTACTGGATTATATGATAGTTGCATATTTAATTTTCTAGTAAATTGCCAAACAGTTCCCAGAGTCTCTATACTATTTTATATTCCCATCAGCAATGAAGCAATCCAGCTTCTCTGCATTCTTGCCAACATTTGGTTTTGTCATCGTTTCGTTTTGTTTGTAGCCATTCTGACATGTGTCCAGTGATATCTCATTGTGGCTGAAAAATGTATCTCCTCAGTGGCTAAAGCTATTAAATATCTTTTCATGAGCTATTTGCCATCTGCATAGCCCCTTCAGTGGAATGTCTCTTCATATCCTTTGCTCAAGTTCGAATTGTATTGTTTGCTTTTTGTACTGTTAACTTTATGTTGTTGTTGTTGTTATTAAGTGTCATTGAGTCATTTCCGAATCATAGCGACACTTTATAGGGCTTCCAAGGAGTGGCTGGTGAATTTAAACTGCTGACCTTTTTTTAAACAGGATTTTGGAGTAAAAATATACTTTTTATAAAATCCCATTGATCAATTTTTCTTTATATGAGTCATGCTTTTAATGTAGATGAATCCTTTGCATAGTCTTAGATCAAAATACATCCTTTTATTAAAGCCCAAAAAACAAAACAAAACCAAAAAACCTCACAAGGTTAAAATACTGATCGAAGAGCATTTTACTAGCCAAACGCAGCTTTCTGAACATTCGAGAATCAATGAAAAATCAAGGAGGAATTTATAGTTTTTTTAAACAGAAATTCTAAGATTAAATACACATTATTGTAAGTGCTATCGAGTCGGTTCTGACTCATCTTGTATAGGAGCAACTGGTGAGTTTGAACACAGACTTTGCAGTTCAAACAGACCTTATGGTCAAGTGTTTATCGTACAGTACCTCTGCAGGACTTCTTAAGTTAACATTAGGTTATCAGAACTCCAAAACCTATATATTCTACTACAATTCACCAGCTTTTCTTATTGGCATCTCCATTACTGTTTAGAGTTGTTGATGAAAATCTCATAGGAATTTATGTAAGGAAAATGCAGATGAAGAAAATAAAAGCTGGTTAGAGAGAATTACAGTTTGGGGTTTGCAGATCAGTACTTCAGTAGCATAAGAGAACAAAGCAATTGAAAGATACTTTCCTAGAGTGAACAATCCCAGTGCATACAATACAACAGGTGTGGTAAATAGAGAGAAGGCAGAGAAGAAGTTGTCTTTATAAACATGGGAATTTACAAAGCATTGCTAAGGAGAGCGCTTTTTAATCTTTTATTTGTTCTGTATAAAACTAGCAAACGCATTTCGCTTGCTTGATAAGTGCTGTGGAGTCAGTTCTGACTCACTGTGACCCTGTATAGGGTTTCCGAGGAGCAGCTGGTGAGTTTGAACCAATGCATCGGCATGTATGTATAATTTGTCAAAGACACATGTACAATGTTAATTTGAAAGGAGATAAAGAATGAAGTTTAAAACAAACCTCCGATGATTTCTCGTCTAAGTGTAAGAGGGTATATAAAGAAGTAAATGAAATGAGGGAAGTGTACATCAGTCAGCTAATGTACTATCCATTGGTCACTCTTACAAAGGTCATAGCAAAGGAAGTGAGAGTTCACTTAGACACTGGAAGAGGGATCCTTATAAATGTGGCATCTCTATTTTACTCGAAACACTCTGTTTTAAGCATTTTAAATGGCACTATTTAAAAACACAACTGAAAACATACCCAAAATTCAATCTGGACCACCCATGACCGACTCTCTCCACTAACATAAAAACAGTGTGGTCAAGTTTGAGGCCAGTAGTTCATTTACACAAAGAAACAGGGGATAGAAGTGAAGAGTCCCTGCAGTTCTGACGGGAGGTGGGGCTGAGTACCATGAGGGGAGAAGAGAAGAAAGGCTGGTAGGCATTTTCAAGGCTGCCCTGGAAAGCACTGGAGTGGCTAAGTATGTGCAGACCAGAGTGGAAGCAGAATATTCGAGAAACAAGATGGCAAGACTTGGTCTCTCATACTTTGGACATGTTATCAGGAGGAACCACTCCCTGGGGAAGGACATTATGCTTGGTAAAGTGAAGGGTCAACAAAAAAGAGGAAGCCCTGCAGTGAGATGGATTGGCACAGTGGCAGCGGCAGCAGGGTCCAGCTTAACAACAAAGGTGAGGATGGCACAGGGCTGGGCAGCGTTTTGTTCTGTTGGATACAGTGTCGACAGGAGTCAGAACCAGCCCAATGGCACCTAACAACAACAGCCACCACAGTAGGGCACCATCTAGTTCTTCTGGTCTCAGGGTCATGAGGCTGAGGTTCACATGAGTCTCCTCATACTTAATGTGTGGAACAACAATTGCATTCTCTCAGTTATGCTGAAGATTAAATTAGTTCATCACTGAGAAATGGGCTTCAAAGACATCACCCTAATCTAAGCATGGTTCCTAGTTTACCTAGAACTGCAAGCAAAGCCCAGCCCAGCCCAGCCATCAGGAGGAGTTAGGAAGGAATTTGGAGTTCTACTTGTATTTCTCTGTGAAAATAAAAGGATCCTTTCTCTTAGCTACTCAGTGCAGAGACACAGAGGGGTACATAGAAATAAGATCATTGGTTTCCTCGGAGTGAAGAATCCACATAGGAAACAAGTTGAAAATAATGCAAAAGGTAAAAATTTTTAACTAGATGGGAAATCTCCAGCATGAATGAACTTCAAACCATCATGCTAAATGAAAGAAGGTAGATACAAAAGGCCACATCTAGTAAAATGCCATTTAGATGAAATTTCCAGAAAAGGAGAGTTGAGAGAGAAAAATGTACCTTAGGGGTGGGATGGGAATGAGTTTTGACTATTAATGGGTAGGAAAAATCTGATTGGGGTATGGAAATATTCTAAAACTGGATTCTGGTGATGGTTGCATACCTCATTAAATTTATCAAATAATATTTAATTGTATGCTTAAAATAAGTATGTATTCTGGTATTGAAGCTGTCTCTTAATAAAGGTGCTTGACAAAAGAAAAACACAAAAAGAAACAGCTATCAAGAAACAAATGATGAATGAGGACCAAACTTAGTTATTCAACTTTATAGGAAACAGAGTCAGGCTCCTCAGAGCAAAACAAAGTAAGAGTCCAACTCACAGGAATTAAGTGTTTTTCATTGACTATCAGCTTACATAGGACTTCTGGTGCGGCACTGGACTGCAAACCATAAGGTCAGCAGTTCAAATCCACCAGCTGCTCCTCGGAAACCCTATAGAGTGTCGCTATGAGTGGGAATCGAGTCAATGGCTCTTAACAACAACAACAGCAACAACGTCAACGCTCATGGTTAGTTTCAATAGTAACTTGATACTATATTACTGAGTGGTTCTGTGTTGGGTTACTAACCTCAAGATGAGCAGTTCGAGACTACCAGCCATTCAGCAGGAGAAAGATGAAGCTTTCTGCTCCCGTAATGATTTACAGCTTCGGGAATCCTATACAGGGTCATTATGAGTCAGAACTGACTCCACAGCACACAACCACCACCAATAACCATTTGGATACTCTCACTGGCAGTACGAAGATGTATTATTATGTCTCTGCCATTTTTCTCCTTGCTCCTCTTCCACATGGTCTACTGTGTTATCGCGAGAGCAACCAGATACATTCCCATCTGGGGTCATTGCCTGGCTCTTCCCGCTTTCATACATCCCTTGCTCCCCTTTTTCCTTCACATCTGTATTCAGGGATAGTTTATTGTGAACACTCTTATCTTAAATGTCCAAACTCATCAAGACACTCCTGTGTCTGCTTTATTTCGCCTCACAACACGCATCAGCAGCTAACATACTGTATATTTCACTTACTTGTTTATTGCCTATCCTGTTCCCTACATCCTGTAAGAATGAAAGCACCAAGAAGGCAGGAATTTTGTCTATTTTGTTCACTGCTGTCATCAGGGGACTTATCACAAGATAGGTGCTCAATAGATAATTTGTAAAGGACTTTATAGCATTTCCTCCCTCATAGCAGCCATCAGAAAGCTCAGATTTGAATCTATTCTATGTATCCCAATAAATGCTTTGAAATTCTTCCTTAAACAAGTGGAAAGAAACAGAAAAGAGAGTAGAAAGAAGAGGATGAGAAGGAGGAGCTAAAAAGTTGGAGAAACCCAGATATGAAATGAAATAAAATATGAAAACTATAGTAAAAGATATTTCCTAGTATTACAGGATTATCAGGCAGAGTGGAGTTTGTATAATTATACTATCTGATATAAATGGAACTGACCCTCACTTTTTTTTAAATTAATAGTTTAGATATAGTCAGTCAAATGGAAGAGAAATTAGTCAAATCACTACTCAGTAACTTTTTCCAGTCTAAGAGACTAGCTTCTGCAAAGTTATTTATTGCCTACATGCACCTTTGATTATTTAATGCATTCTGGGCAGCTGTGATTTCTCAGACAGTTGTACTGATCGATTTAGATGAAATGAAGAAACTACTGTCAATGACTCAAGTATTTCTTAGAATCAGATACTTACAACCATCTTTGCTAACTGCATAAGTTTAAGGGGTGCTTTAATTTAACATAAAATTTCAATAAATTAACCGGGAATATAAGCATATCATAAAAATAGACTGAAAACTTCAAATGTCGAAGAGTTAAAAAAAAACAAAAAACACAAAAACCCTCCTTAATTCAAATTAATATAGAACGGAAAAGAAAATTAACTTTATATCAACTCTGTAACTAAAATACATTTTACCATATCACCTCTAGTCTCAAGGAAAATAAATACCATACACAGAACCCTGAAATAGATCCTAGTTAAATTCCTGACCTTTAAGGATTAGGATTCCTTCAAGTATTGTAGGAAAATAACTTTGTTGTTGTTGTTAAGTGCCGTAGAATTGGTTCCGATCCCAGCGACCCAGTATAGGGTTTTCAAGGAGTGGCTGGTGACTTTGAATCACCAACTTTGCAAATCAAACCAACATTGTGGTCCAGTGTATATCCTACAGACCCACCAGTTTAGCCTCAAATTTCTCCACAGCTACATCTAATACCAGAAGTTAAAAGAACGCTGACTACACATTTCTAAGGGAAAAGAAAGAAATCCAGTCAAATTGTTTTGGAGGAGTCTTCTGGGTTATGCAAATGGTTAAGTGCTCAACTAGTCACTGAAACCTTAGCAGCTCAAACTCATCTAGAGGAACCTCAGAAGAAAGGTCTGGCAATCCGCTTCCAAAACCCTATGGAATCCAGTTCTACTCTGACACACAGGGGCTCGCCAGGGGTCAGACTAATTGGGTGGCAACTAGGTTGGGTTTTTCTGGTTAAGTCCCTGAAAATATTCATTGTTAATGTTAATGTTGTTGCACATTCTCTGAGTCTCATGGTTACCAAAGTTCAACGTGTCCTATTGGAGTTTTTCAACCTCAGCTCTGCTGATGTCTTGGAGCAGGTGATTCTTTCTTCTAGAGGACCATCTTGGGCCTTGTAAGATGTTTAGCAGCATTCCCAGCCGCTGCCTGTTAGCTGTCAATCACACTGCCTCAACCTCTCCGAGTCATGACAACCCCAAATGTCCACAAGTTTCGACACATGACCACTGGAGGTGGGGGGCAGGGAGGCTAAGATAGCCTTGAATGAAGACCCACTGCTCTGAATGAGTAGGTGCTGTGTGCTGTCTTGTTGCAGATGCTAAGTGCCGTTGAGTAGGATCCTACTCAGAGCAACCCTGTATAGGGTTTCTAAGAGTAACTGGTGGGTTTGAACTGCCAACTTTGTGGTTAGTAGTTCATTGCTAATCCTACAGTGCCATGCTTATTTGCATTCCTGGAAAGATGTGTGGGAGAAAAAAACTCTAACGTATAGAATTGATAGTACCCTCATCCAAGCAGCTAGATCACCAAGGGCCTGTGGTCAGTGTCAAAAGGAGACCAAGGCAGCCATTGCAGGCCTCTGAAGGGGTTGTGGCGAAGGCTCCTTAAAAGCCAAGAAGGCCAGACTTCGTCTCTCATACTTTGACCATATTATCAGGAGTGGCCAGTCCTTGGAGAAGGACATCATGCTTGGTAAAGTGGAGGGTCAATGAAAAACAGGAAGACCCCCCACCCCCACCCCCCCAACGAGATGGATTGCCACAGTGACAGCAACAATGTGTGCAAGCACAGTAACAGTTGTGAAACTGGTGCCGGACTGGGCAGCAGTATTTTGTTCTGTTGTGCATAAGGTTGCTAAGAGTTGGAACATATGAGCTGTGGTAGCATAGTGGTTACGAATTGGGCTGCTAATCTCACGGTCAGCAGTTCAAAACTACCAGCTGTTCTGCGGGAGAAAGATGAGGGTCTCTGCTCCCGTAAAGATTTACAGCCTTGGAAACCCTGTAGAGGGTCGCGATGAGTCGGAACCAACTCCACGGCACATAACAACAACAACAACAACAACACTAAGGTGGCTGGCCCAGACCTCTGAAGGGTTAACCCTCACAGCTAGCAGTAAAAAGTGCAAGTGAAACACAGAAAACTGCTTTTCTGTAGCCACTTAAAACGCCCTGGCTTGCATGTACCTTGAGCTTCAACTTGGTCTCCTTCACCTAGTCTTGGTCTGTCTGTGAAATACCCAGGATCAGAGGCACGTGACTGTGTCATACCAGCAGAGTAGAAAGGAGAAGATGATAAAGATGCAGGAGGCTGGGCAGAATGGTAGATAATCTTTTACACTGAATACATAAACTTTTATAGGCCAATATCATGTTTGCTTTTAAACTAAGTAACTTCTGGCAGGAATCTCCAAAAATTCGCTGTATTGTTGGATTTACCCCTCCTTTGCTGATTGAGGCCCTAGAATAAGATTTTATTTGAGGATACACTTTTAGTGTAAACAAATATTTCTTGCATTTCTATTTTAAGTTCTGGAAATAATCAAGCGCATCAATAATTAATGGATCTGTCTCAAGCCTTATCTTATTTCAGAGAAAATCTATGAATGGGAACATATGCTCATTTCATTCCCACCTGTAAATATATTTTTTCTATGAACTTATATTTGCATTTTGAAATTCTGACTTGGGTTGAATACAAGGGGGCTTCAAAAAGTTCATGGAAAAGTTCCATTCTCTTTTAATTCCATATTCCCATGACTTTTTGAAGCTCCCGCCTGTATAAAACATTATGTCTCATTGGTCTAAAGTAAACCACATACACATACAGAGAGAGAGAAACAAAACTCGAGATTAAAAGTTGAACTATATTTGATTAAACTGACGTTTGAATCCACAAATCTTCTATTAATTTCACTCCAGACTTGACAATAGACTCACATACATTCTTAACCATTTTGCGTTGTTAAGCTTTCATATTGCGGCTTAACAATGTGAAACCGTGACTTGTACATGCAGCTAAGTGAAGGTAGATGTTTAGGAGTGTCATATACATATATAGAAACAATGACCCACTGTCATCAAGGTGACCTGACTCTGACCCCTAGTAACCCCATATAGTTCCCCAGAATGTAAATCTTCACAGGAGCTCACAGCCTCATCTTTCTTTCACAGAGTGGCTGGTGGGTTTGAACCACTGACCTTGAGCTAGTTGAACAACACCTAACCTACCATGCCAACATGGCCCCTTATGCTAATACAAGCCCATCTGTTTGAAATGCGCGACAGTTTCTTCTCTCGGAATCTTTTAATAGGATTTTCTGTCACTTTATTTATCACAAGGCTCTGTGCTTAATATGGGTGCTTTTTTGTTGACTGACTAAAAGAATCTTTCAGACTTTAGTATCTGTTTTCATAACAGCGCTGTTATTATTAAATGTCTTTGCATTGGTTCCAACTCACAAAGACCCTATATAGAAGACTGTAAATCTTTGCAGGATCGATCGGAAAGCCTCATTGCAGGATCGGAATGGGTGACTGGCGGGCTTGAATTGCCAACCTTGTGGTTAGCAGCCCAGTTCTTTTTTGAGAGGGTCACCGTACATTCTCCGAAACAGTAGTCTACTTAATTTATTATGTGACTCATGGCCTTCCTGAGGTATGTTTACAACACATGGCCACTACTTACTGTCTCCCCGGCAGAGTAGAGGCCCCAGTTTATAAGCTGCTTCTGAATGTGGTCGGCCTGTGTCTGTGATCACTATCTTAGTTACTGGCAGATGTTCTTTATAAGAAAGGAATCCAGTGTCATTGGTCCTATAAAACAGTAGCAATAACAAAACTTGTAAAATTATTCTGATTAGCATAATTATAAGATAAACAATAATCCTTCTTGCAGTTCAAAACCAAGATGTTCTGAGCTAAATTTGCACACACAAAAGACTAAGGACAAATTGATCATCTGATCTCATAATAACGTGGTTAACATTCAACTGTCTTCTCCAGACAGAATATAGTTGTTCATTTTTAAATTCAGTTAGTTGTTTCCTCCCATTTAATTGGAATGGCTAATCCATTTACATTTAATGGAATGTCTGATGTTGGGTTAGGGTTTCCATTTGTATTCCTCAGCTTGGTGACAGAGTCTTTGCTATAAATGGGTGAATATTCTTGAGTTTTTATGTAAAGTGGGGGAATTTGCAAACCCCATGTAAATTGCTGTGTGTCTTCCAGTTGATTCTGACTCAGAGACCCTAGAAGGTAGAGTAGAACTTTCCCATAGAGATTCTTAGGCTGTAAATCTTTATGGAAGCAGCTGATCTTTCTCCTGCAGAGTAGCTGTTGAGTTTGAACCATTATCCTTTTGGTTAGAAGCTCAGTGCTTAACCATTGCACCACCAGAACTCCCCATCCAAATTCTGACTCCCCTATGACAGAAGAAAGGAGCTCTGTTGGCAGAGTGGGTAATGCACTGGACTGCTAGCTGAAAGGTCAGGATTCGAACCCACCAGATGCTCCACAGGGGAAAGAAGAGGCAATCTGCTTCCATAAGAGGGTAGCCTTGGAAGCCCTAGGGGGCAGCTGTATTCTGTTTGACCAACAAGTTGAAAACAACTTGCTGTGAGTGGGTTTATGATAAAAGAAGCGGAAATCTCCCTTTTTCCACTGCTCCCCCTCCCCCACACCCACCAGTGGTTTTCACATTTCTAGAAGTTTTCCCTCAATCTCCAGTCACTCTGGCTGCTGCACCAAACTGTTCTCAGGAACTTCTAGCCAAAACGAAACAAAACAAAAGAATAATCTAGAATTCTTTTTGAATTCTAGCCATCTCATGGTAAGGGATCTGATGAATACTCTCAAAGAAGAGCCATCTATCTATCTATCTATCTATCTATCTATCTATCTATCTATCTATCTATCTACCTACCTACCTACCTATATGGAGTCCAGAGTCCTGGTGTGGTGCCGTCGGTTAATGAACCACAAAGTCAGCAGTTCAAGCTCACCAGTTGCTCCTTGGAAACCCTGCACATGGTCACTGTGGGTCAGAACCGACTCAATAGCAATATAACTATATGGAGTCCTGGTGTGGCTCCGTAGGACAAAAAGAGATTTCAGTTGCTCTCATCATAAAACCCACTGACATCGAGTTGTATTTGACTTATAGGTCAGACAGAGGTCCATATAGTTATATAAACACAAGGTTGGTAGTTCAAACCCACCAGCGTCTCTTTGAGTAGAAATCGACTCGACAGCACTTCAAAACAACATAGAACTGTTGTATCTCCCCCACTGGGGGGGGGGGGTCTTTTCTTTCAAAGTTGTAGCAGTTCCTTTCTGCTTTAACTTGCTCTCTGCTTATTTCAAGCAGTTGTTTTTTATAAATAATTTCCCTGGGTTATAATTGTTATCTGTGGTAGAATTCATTCAACACAAGCTACTTAGCCATAAGCAGCATTTAATATGAGAAGTTTGAAAATCTTATTTTTCAAAGCTATTTTTAATTAGTAATATATTATGAAGGCATTGAAGAATTATTGGTGACTATGTCAGATTTTTTTTTTCCTGTTCAGCACTGCTATTAACATTTCAGTCATACTTTCAAATGCAATATTACTCTCTAGGCAGTTTTATGTGACGGTAATAAGAAAGAATGCTTTAAAAATGGATTAGGATTTTTGGAAAATTAGAGTTTAACTAAGAGATACAATATTCTTCATGCTAAATATGCAATAAAAGTGCAATCCTGACTCTATTCTGATGATATTGATGTCTCCTGTCAGGGTTGTCTACAAGAGTCTGTTTTCTAAACAATATGTATATAATGTAGTCTCAATGCTTTCCAAGTAAGTAAATAGAATAGTAGGAATTTCAGAGTTTGAGCTTAATTAGCAGTGGATTGATCAGGGAATCAACACATATTCTATAAGCACAACAGTCGTATTTATGATAAGATTGACTTAACGCTGAAGAGTAATGTTTTCTTTATATGTTCATTGGTTTATGATACGAAACATCCATGTGGTGTGCTGGAATATGAACTTGAAAGTCTAAAAGCCTTTTCACTTTACAACCAAACAAAATCAGCACATCCTAACTCAGACACAATTACTATTATGATGATTTTCAGAGAGATCTACTTAGAAGACTATTTTAAATTCGATTTTCAAATGCCTAAAATGTTAGAGATTGTATTTTTAAAGATAGGATCCATGGAACATTAGTTCTTCATGGCAGAGTTGGTACTTTAAAAAAAAAAAAAAGTAACTACCTGTTAAAATTCTAAGTTTCCATGTTTAAAGGTTTAATAAGTAACTTGTTGAAAACTTGGGCTTGCTAATTATAGGCTTCACCTTTATTTTGTGAATAATAGGATGCCTAATTATACTTCATTTCGAAGTGAATGATATTTTCTTTCAATAAATCAGAAATGTAACAGATATGTCTATTTCATCATATTAGAGAACTGAAGTGTACATGACCTAAAGTCCACTACACAAGACTCAAGTAACAGAGCATTCACACATAGGGCTCAGGTTAACCGTGCCACACTTGTTCTAATTTTTTCATGGCATGAATATCTCCAATATCTCCAATAGTTATACATATTTTGAGTTGATGAATAAAAAAATGAAAACTTAATCTTGCATAAGGAAATCATATGGAAATCACCATTCGTTCCGGTCAGCATCACAGTTGCAGTAAAACTGAGAATCAATGCAGGTCCCCTGGAATCCGCAGGTGCATTGTTTAGAATCGGGCATAGAACCTCCCCAGTAAGTCTGCATTTCCTTGGTTCTGCCAACCCACCAGCTCAGAGGGGTTCCATCTGAAAGATAAATGCAAGAAATGTGACATCTGTTTTACACCCCACTACCTGCCGTCCAGACACAGTCCCTTTCCTGCCCAAATCATTAAAAGAATAAAGAGTAAACGGCTGATCTGAAATATTCTAAACACTTTAGCAGGATGGCATTTCCCTAAGAAAGCTTGAAAAAATTACTACTGAGATTTAAATGATTAATACATGTTTCTCTCAGTAGAAAATAAACCAGAAGCTCTCATTTAATTCAGGCATGATATTAAATAATTTATTGAGAGCAATCCAATTTACGTAATTTCTTTAAAACTAATTTTTAACAGGATGACATTTAAAATACAAGCTGGAGTAATTAACAAACCAGAAACAAAATAGATTTGAAATCACGAAATAGCCATTAAAAACTGGGGGTGGTGTGAGTCAGTTCTGACTCACAGTGACCCTATATGTTTTTGTTAGAGAATGTCATATTTAGTCACTGATTAGATTGGCAGGCATTCCCTTGTCATGATTTGGTTTGAAATATGTTCTTTTTTTTCTATTTAAAGAGTATTTACGACTATTTATGGAGAAAAGACTGAAGTTATTAAAGACTTCATTTTGCTTGGATACACTATCAACACTCATGGAAACAACAGTCAAATTATCAAAAGACGTATTGCATTAGGTAAATCTGCTGCATTAGACCTCTTAAAGTGTTCAAGAGCACAGATGTCAGCTTGACACCTAAGGTGCGCCTGATCCAAGCCACGGTATTTTCAATAACTTCATGTGCTTGTGAAGTTGAACAATGAGCAAGAAAGACGGTAGAAGAATTGATACATTTGAGTTATGGTTTTAAAGAAGAATATTAAAAGTACCATTGGGGGTGTTGTTAAATGCCATTGAGTCGGTTTTGACCCATAGTGACCCTGTATAGGGTTTCTGAGGAGTGGCTGGTGAGTTTGAACCACCGTCCTTGCAGTTCAAACTGACCTTGTGGTCGAGTGCTTACCCTACAGTGCCACAGCAGGACTCCTAAAAGTACCGGGGACTTCCGGAAGCACAGACAAATCTGTGCTGGAAGAAGAAAAGCCAGAACGCTTCTTAAAAGCCAGGACTACAAGAGTCGGTCTCTCACACTTTAGACATAGAATCCTAAGGGACCAGTCCCTGAGGAAGGACATCATTCTTGGAAAAGTAGAGGGCAAACGAAGACGGAGACCGCAAGGAGCTGGGATGGCACAGTGGCAGCAACATCGGGCTCAAGCATAACAATTGTGAAAATGGCACAGGACTCAGCAGGGTTCCGTGTTGCCCAAGGTCTCTGTGAGCTGGAATAGACTTGATGGCACCTAACATGACACAGATACAGCACTTCACGCTGGAAGCAAATTTTATACCCAAAATAAACTTTCTCTTACTCAAAAGAATCTCTCTTTCTAGTGTGGATGTTTAACTATCCTTCTCAGAGTCTTTGACGAAGTTTGATGCCCAGGACCTAGAGTAAAGAGTGAACAGGGAATTTGGCTGTGGTGGTGGTGTGCCAAGGAGTTGGTTCTGACCCACAGTGACCCTGTATAGGGTTTCCGAGGCTGTAATCTTTATGGGAGGAAAAGCCTCATCCTTCTCTCACAGAGCAGCTGGTAGATTCGAACTGCTCACCTTATGGTTAGCAGTCCAGCTCATAATCCACTATGCTACCAGAGCTCCTTAGGAGAGGATTTATTGAAAAGGAAATACGCTATTCAGGGAACCTAGTTTGGAAAAGAGGAAAGGCAGAACTGAGGAAACCAGTTACTTAAAAGTAAGTGTATGAGAAGAAAGGTGGTTTTTGTTAAGTGCTGTCAAATCAGTCCTGACAAATATCCATCCTGCATAGGGTTTCTGAGGCTGTAAATCTTTAAGGGAGCAGAAAGCCTCATCTTTCTCCTGTAGAGCAGCTGGTGGGCTTGAACTGCTAATTCTGTGGTTCCAAGTCCAGTGCTCATCCTACAGAGCCACCATACTCCCATGAGAAGAAGGGCAGTGGTGTCAAATCGACAAGAGCAAACAAAAAGGTATGATGATCTTTTTGTTAACTCAAACTCTGAGATGGTCACCACAGCCCCATGAAAAGCTGGAACTTTTAGTGCTGTTCCTGGTAGTTACAAAAGCTCTTGCTCGCTATAATTTATTGTGAGATAGGACCTCTGCAAATACTGACACTCTCTCTCTCAGAATGCCATACCTGCCAGCTCAACCCAGTCAAAACATGGAGTTAACTGGGAACTTGAGTCACACGAAAGGAAGATCCATGGAAAATTTTATCCTCCTTAATGAATTACAGGGCAGTGAAACCCACCTGTAAGTCTAAAAAGATATTTCAATTGACTGCTAAAACATCATATTTTCATAGACTGAAGAGGAAATAAAGTATTATTTGTAAATACCCAATCATTTTTTAAAAAAATATTTAAATTCTCCATCTTTTCTATACAAAAGAAGTTGTCAGATGTCTCAAAGGTACAAAACACCTTTGGCTCTATTCAAGACGTTTTGAAGCATTGAAAAGAAATTTACAGATGCCTAAGAAAGACTTCAGAAAATCAAAAGGAGGAAGTGGGTGTTGGCAACAGAGCAGAAAGTTTAACAAGAATAAATGATAAGGATTGAACACTCCAGCTGCCAAAATAAAAACCTTAAATGAGTTGAGTATTTACATTGATCATTCTTCCAATTTTCTAAGTCACAGCTCCTTGGCTTGCTGAAACTGATTTTCATACACACTCTTCTCCACCCATCCACAATTACAGGGCTGTTCAAAAATGTGTCACTTGAAACTAAGATCTGAAAACTTGTTCGACATCACCTTCCTATTCTCCCCTGAAGCTAATTCTTCACCCCTCCTACACTTTGACTTATTTCTTATTCCAGCCTCAAATCTGAATTGTTCACTCCCTTTTCAGTCTCTTTCCATCTCCAACCCATTCTACGTGAGTCAGTGTGTCACGATCCTAAAGATAACTGTATGCTTGAAACTATCATCATCCCCTGTTCCAAAGCCTTTGTGATAAACAGAATTGTCCCTAAAAAGATACGTTCTGATCTCTGGTAGCTCGAAGTGTGACCTTTGTTTGGAAACAGAACCTTTGATGATGTCATCAGTTAACATGAGGGCATACTGCCATGGAGTCAATTCCGACTCACGTGACTTTACAGGTCCGAGCCTAACTACTCCATAGGGTTTCTAAAGATGCAAATCTTTACAGTAGTACGTAGCCTCATCTTTCTTTCCTGGAGTGGCTGGTGGGTTTGAACCACTGATCTTGCGGTTATCATCCCAACACTTACCCCACAGTGCTACCAGCACTTCTCTACTGGAGTGGCAGTTGTTGTTGTTAAGTGCCAACAAGTCAATTCCAACTTGTAGCAAGTCTATATTCGAACCAACTCGATGGCACTTAACAAGAACGAAACTGAAAGGTGATGGCGTGCGATCGAGTTGGTTCTGAGGCTGTAAATATTTATGGTGTGGTGCTAAACGATAAGCACTGGACTACGAACCACAAGGTTGGTGGTTTCAAACACACCAGCTGCTCCTCAGAAACCCTATACAGGGTCTCTATGAGGGAATCAATTCGACAACAACAACAACACATATTTATGGGAGCAGAAATCTTCATCTTTCTTCCTCAAAGCACCTGGTGGACTCAAATTGCTGCCCTTGCAGTTAGCCCAACACCGACCTCACTACAGCAGCCATAAGCATGGTGCACTTAGGATTTGGAAATGCCAGAGGCTCCTGGACTTGTACCTTGCTCACAGAAATGCCCACGACCTTCTTAAATAGAGTTCTTGGAAAACTGGAAGTAAACGACAATGGAATTTTCCCACACACTCTTTGAAGCCATGTCATAGAAGAGTATCCGGATGGAAATGGTGTTGCTGGAAACGCCATCTTCTTCGTAAAGATGAATACACTTACTGGGTTACATGGTGAACGGTTAGGAGACATAGAGAGGCCAGGTGAAAGCTTTGCAGTGATTTCAAGAATTAACTAATGAAAGGGGTGATGGTGGTCCCAGAGTTGAGCGGTGATATTCTGACATGGTAAGGTGTTTCAGGGGAGAAAGCACAAAACTAGGAGCAGATTTTAGGAGAAAACTAGCTATCAAGAATCGAACAGAGGAAAAAGGTCTGATGATTTTCTGGTTCCTAGTTGAGCTATTGGATAAGCCATGCTTCTCACAGCCGATTCTAATTTTCAATTATCCCCAGAGGCTAACTGCCAACAATCCATGGAGAACATCACACAGAATAGTCGCTTCCAGAAAACAGCTCTATTTTTATTAGCTCTTTTCTGTGATGAAACAAATCTTCTGTGTCACTTGCCCTTCTCAGGGATGAACACTGTGTGTTATTTGAGGATCAGACAAAAGCCCTTTACTGTACCATGTATGCTATCAGGCAGATCAAACCCACCAGCCATTCCTTAGACTCGCTATTGATATTGTTGTTGTTGTGATGTGCCACGAAGTCAGTTCCGACTCCTAGCGACCTTGTACAGGGTTTCCAAGGCTATAAATCTTTATGGGAGCAGAAAGCCTCATCTTTCTCCCGAGGAACAGCTGGTAGTTTCTAACTACTGACTTTTAGGTTCACAGCCCAATTCGTAACCACTACTCTACCAGAGCTCTTTTGGACTCGCCATACAGGGTTGCTATTTTGAAATGGACTTGAGAACACTGTACAATAACAACATCAACATCCTATCAAGACCAGGAAACAATCAGGGGAGCAAGCAAGGGTTTGAACAGAGTTCAATGTAAACTGACCGTCTTCTTTTACTTCAGACAAAAACATCTCGAAGATTTTCCGACTGTAGCGTGTTTCTTTGCTAAGTGTCTGAGGACCAGCCCGCCACAGTGGTCTCGTGCCACCATTATGGCAGAATTAAAAGCCACCATAGCTGGGGGAAGGGCTTGCGTAACACAACACGCGTGCTGGGGGGGGTTGCCTCAGTTTACTCACCTTGCTTATTTACAAGCCGTGACTTCCTGCAGTAGTAAGCAAGCTCCTGTTCACAGTGCTCTGCGAGGTTAATTGTGGCCTGAAGTTGATCCATGCTGGCTGTGTACTCAAAAACCCCAACGTGTGGGCTCTCTGGGTGAGCGCCCATGACTCTGGTTAAGTCAGAGCCATTGTGTTGCAGGACGGTCCAGGCAGTTTCTTGTATGCACAAATGGGAGAGAAAGAGGGGGGGAGCATCACTAGTCTGTAAAAGTTCAAATAAATCAAGAAAATCAAAATCACCTGGAATCTGAGTCGACCTGTTTTCCTAGTTATCAACTCTCTCTCAGAGGGAGAGGCAACACAAATGGGGTTCGTAAAAGCTTTAACTCTCACTAAATGGATTCTGTCTCTGGAGATTGGTATTTTTGCCATGAGGTTGCACTGATTTTATATCATGTTTTCATATAATTTAGCCAGAGAATACTTACGGTATGTACGTACTTAGGTACACACACACACACATATATATACAGGAGTACTGGTGTGGCGCTGTGGGATAATGCACTAAACTGTGAGGTCAGTTTAAACGGCAAAGTTGGTGGTTCAGATTTATCAACTGCTCCTCAGAAATCCTATACAGGGTTGCTATGAGTCAGAACACAACTGACAATCCTTAAAAACAACATATTAAAAAATACATATATTTTTATGTTGTTGTTATACGTTGCATATATATATAATTGTTGTTATGTATTGTACATATACATGTGTATGTCTGTGTATTGTATATATACATACTTGCTGGACTGCCAGTTGAACTTAACTGGACCACAAGGTCGGTGGTTCAAGTTCACCAGCTGCTCCTCAGAAACCCTAGACAGAGTCGCTGTGAGTTGGAGCCTACTCAACAGCACCTAACAACAACACGTATATAAATATACACATAAATATGCGTATGCATATAAATATACATATATATATATACATGTTGTTGTTAGGAGCCGCCAAGTCAATTCCCATTCACAGCGACCCTATTTAGGGTTTCTGAGGAGCAGCTGGTGGGTTTGAATTGCCAACCTTATGGTTCTCAGTCCAGTGCTGATCCTACAGCGCCACAAGAGTCCTGGTTTGGCGCTGTTGGATAAGCAATTGACCACAAGGTTGGTGGTTCAAATCCACCAGCTGCTCCTTGGCAACTCTATACAGAGTCTCTGTGAGTCACAATAGCAGCATAAATAGGAGTCCTGGTTTGGCGCTGTTGGATAAGCACTCAACTGTTTGGTTGGTTGGAACGGCAGGAAGATCAACAGTTTAACCAGCTCCTCCTAGGAAATCCTATACAGAGTCACTCTGAGTTGGAGCTGACTTGACAGCACTTACCAACAACAACAAATTAGACAGATAGATAGATAGATAGATAGATAGATAGATAGATAGATGATAGACAAAGATAGATAAATAGATGATAGATAGATAGATAGATAGATAGATAGATAGATAGATAGATAGATAGATAGATACATACATACATACATACATACATACAAACATACATACATACATACATACATACATAATGTATAGACTCCTGGTGTGGCGCTGTAGGTTAATGCGCTGGATTGCAAAGTTGGTTTGAACCACAAGGTTGTCAGTTCAAGCTCACCAGCCACTCCTCAGAAACACTATACAGGGTCACTATGGGTCGGAACTGGCTCAGTGGCACTTAACAATATATATTATCCTACAGAGCTACACCAGGATTCCATACACATACATTTATGTTGTTGTTAAATGCCATCGAGTTGGTTCCGATGGTGACCCTGTATTGGGCTTCCAAGCTGGTGAGCTTGAACCGCCAACCTTGTGGTTCAAGCCAACTTTGCAGTGTAGCGCATTAACCCACAGTGCCACATCAGGACTCCACATCCGTTTATATATTTGTATATATATGGAAAATGGATTACATTTCTGTGATTGATTTCCTTTCATCCAATCTGATACCCTGTCCTTTTAAAAATGTACCATTATTTTGTGTACCATCAAAAAAGAAAAAAATATGCTTCCTATTATTATTGTAAGACTTTGTGGATTGTTAGCACACACTGTCTTCAAAGATATTACCATGTGAAAAACTGTGAGGTCATTTAAATTTCACAATGTAAGCGATGACTTTTCTGTTCTAAAAAAATTATTTATGTCCCCAATAAGAAGAAAGCCAAACTTTGATATCTTATTTATTTCTCTTTTTAATCAGCATTATACGTACACACCTGTTTTCCTTTCAATCAGATAATCACATATTCATTTTTGATATCATGTGAACTCCACCGTTAGACAACACAACAAGAAATGACTCATTTCCACTGAAGATGTCCTGTATTGCATCAGCAGTGCAACTGCTACAAAACACACAATATTTTTGAGCAGCTTCTATAGATAACACTGTAGCTATCAGAATGTCTATAAATATTCCCTGCACACTGATTACCAGAATCACTTGGATGAAATAAAAACCCCACAATGTTTGTAACAGAAGAGAAATGTGCTGTATCTTTCACCTTCCCTAGCAATAAATCCAACTTTAACCCCTGCTGTCGAGTGGACTCTGACAGATAGCAACCCTATAGGAGAAAACAGAACGACTCCAGAGGGTTCACAAGGTTGGGATTCTTTCTTGTAACCTTTCATTGTGAATTCAGTGAAGGTGTTCGGAGCGGATCATCAGTTTGATCTTGGTTTCGTCTCAAGGATTGCAATCCCCTCCATGGAACAACACTTGTCCCACTTCATCCCTGTGGTTCTTGTTTCCGTTCTCCTCCTTTCCCCACCCTGCTGAATGTTGTCCTAAGGTAAGCGCTGCCCTTTGGATCTTGACTGATTGACCATTCTGTAGTGAATGGATCTCACTAGTGTTGTTGTCCCGGCCTCTGTATACCTATCTAACTGGGAGGCTGCAAAGAGCCACAAGGGTGGGTTCGGTTCCCGACTTGAAGAATGACCAAGGGCCATACATAGCCTGGGGTTTCTCTAGTCTTGTGAGCTAAGGCTGCAAATCGGTATTAAGGAGGCTGTCACACCTTTTGCCCATAAAGCAGCTAGTGGATTGGAACTGCTAACCTTTCTGTAGCAGATGTGTGCTTAACTACTATGCTACCAGGGCGCTTGCCCAGCAATTGACGTCACTACTTCTACTGTGAGAAATGCAGGCACACAAACACATTCATCAAAAGGGCTCTGGTTGAAAGAGAGGAAAACCGATGGAGAGTTGTCAGAACTCTGCTACATATGTGCTGGTAAGTCACATAATTGCTTCTGTATTAAAATGAAAATTTCAACATTGGAGAAAGCAAATAATAGTAAGTGGGGTTACCGTTATTTTTTCTCTCTCACTAGCTAAGATAGATAATCAAAATGATGTAAGGAGGTGCACTTTGATAAACTTCACTCGTCCCCCCACCCCCCTTGTCATGGAGTGTTGAGGCTGAAGCATGGTAAATGGGGCATGAGACAAACTTGGCAGTCTTCCTTCCTTCCCCATGTGGACTGTTCTTGAGCTGAAACAATAGCTGTCACTCATACTCCCCCTTGCATTTCAGCTCCCCTGGAGTTTCTTAAAAATGGATCTGGTTTAATTTGTTGTTGTTGTGAATAGACAAGCAGAATGTACACCAATTCAACAGTGTCTACAATGTACAATTCAGTGATGCTGATTCCATTGTTAAGGGTTGTGCAATCATTCTTACCCTCCTCATTTGAGATGCTCTTCTCCATTAACATGCACTGACTGCCTGCGAAGGTTCCTACTTAATCTTTTGAGTTGATGTTGTTAATTTGATCCCATATCGACGGATCTTAAGAGAGCTTAATACTCCAGGCAGACTTTTTCACTAGTTAAGCTAAACTACTGCATGGATTAGATCTCAAGACAAAGAGAAAAAAAAAAAAAAAAAAAAAAAAGCCCTCACAACTGGATCAATCAGCAACATCTTGATGTTGTTTTTGTTGTTAAGTGCCGTCTAGTAGGTTCTGACTCCCAGTGACCCCGTATGGGTTTTCTGAGGCTGTAAATCATTGCAGGAGCAGAAAGCCTCCTCTTTCTTCTGCGGAGCAGCTGGTGGGCTCAAACCTCTGACCTTGTAATTCGCAGTTCAGCGTTTATCCTAAACAACCTCTTGATAAACACAGAAGATAAGGAAGTTGTCAAGGATTTCATTTTACTTAGCTACGCAATGAACACCCATGGAAAGAGGAGCTAAGAAATCAAATGATGTGCTATACTGGGCAAACCTGTTGCAAAAGACCTCTGTCAAGTGTTAAAAATGCAAAGATGTCTCTAAGGACTAAGGCGCGCCTGACCCACGCCGTGGCATTTCCAATTGCCTTGTGTACATGGAAAAGCTGAACAATGAATAAGGAGGATCAAAAAGGAATTGATGCCTTTAAATTGCTGATGAAGAATACTGAATACTGAATACACAATGGACTTCCAGAAGAATGAACACATTTGTCTCGGAAGAAGTACAGCCAGAATGTTCCTTCGAAGTGAGGATGGATGGAGTGACTTAGTCTCCCATACTCTGGACATGCTATCGGGGGGACCAGTCCCTGGAGGAGAATCAGCAGGCCTGGTAAAACAGAGGGTCAGAGGAAAAGGGGAAGACCCCCCAATGAGATGGATGAACACTGTAGCTGTAACCGTGGGCCCAACTAAAACACTGATGGTGAGGAGGCTGCAAGCTCAGGCCGTGTTCTGCTCTGTTGTCCCCAAGGTCACTACTGAGTCAGAAACAACTCAATGTTTGATTTTACAAGTTCAGGGACGATACTTTGGATTGGGGTTTATTCCAGGGAATACTTTCAGGGGTCCATTTGACCCCCATGGCTCCAGACACTCTGGAGTGTGTGAGAATTTGAAATTCTGTTCCGCATTGTCCCTCTTTCGATCAGAATTTTTCTGCAGACTTCATGATAAAATGTTCAGTGTTGGTAGCAAGACGCCATCCATTTCTTTTCATCTCATGACAAAGGAGACAGCTGTTCATGGAAGCAATGAGCCACCTATTCTGCTTCCTCCTCCTCGTCTTGACTCTCCTTGGACCTCTGCTGCTCCAGGTGACGAGAGGCCAATTGTGTCCTACATGGCTGCCGGCACAAGTGGTATCATGAAATTATGTTCCTCAAAGAAGACACGATACATCAGCATATTGCTATGGATGGTATTTTGTCCTCTTCCCCTCTTCAAATGTGTTGGGATTCTCACTTCTATACCTGTGGATGCAATTCCCTTTTCAGAATGGTGTTTTTGTTAGGTTCATGAGGCTCTACTGATGTAGGATGTGTCATAACCCTAGTCATCTCTGGATTATAAAAAGAGTAGATTAGACACAGGGGCGGGCACACATGACAGGGAGCAGGGGTAGGATGGATGCCACTGAACACCATCCAGGAGCCAAGTAACATAAGCCACGAGAAATCCAACAGAGACAGTACTTTCCCCTAGAACCAGTGTCCTGTGTTTGGGCTCCTCGTCTCCGGAATTGGAGAGAATCGATATTTCTTCTTATCTGGTTCTTCAGTTCTGAGGAAACTGAAACCCAGCGGCCCGTGAGGCTGGGCTCAGTCTCATAAATTCCAAGCCTCTACTACCAAATTTAAGGAGCTCTAGTAGTGTAGTGATTATGAATTGGGCTGCGAACCGCAAGGTCAGCAGTTAGAAACTACCAGCTGTTCCACAGGAGAAAGATGAGGCTTTCTGCTCCCGTAAAGATTTACAGCCTCGGAAACCCTGCACAGGGTCGCTATGAGTCGGAACCGACTCCACGGCACATAACAACAACAACATTTCCTAACTTGGAAAGTGAAGTTGCAGAATGAGGCAATTACAATAGGTGTCAAGTTCTAGAATTTCAGCGGGTGGTATCTTGACTGTTGTGATTGTTGTAGTTAATGTTGTCTACTCAGTTCTCACTCATAGTGATGTTTCTGAGGCTTTCAATCTTTGAGGGGGCAGAAAGCGTCAACTTTCTCCCATGGAGTGGCTTGAACCGTGGACCCTGTGGTTCACTGTCTAGTGCTTATTGTACGAAGCCACCATGCTCCCACCATGACTATTACAAGTTTATAACGTTATTGGAGTCCAGGTGTGGCACTGTAGGATAAGCCCTCAACTTCAAGGCTGGTTTGAACCACAAGGCCAGCAGTTCAAACTCACCAGCTGCTCCTCAGAAACCATATGTGGTCACTATGAGTTGGAACCAACTTGACGGCACTGAACAACAACATAAAGTTATTAGCCAGGTCCCTTGGTGAGTTTCTGCTGTCACTGCTCAGCAAACCCTGGTCCCCATTCCTTGTGGACTGCCAGTGACCCACAGGAGGAAGCTTAGCTCTGGCTGAGTGGCTCCCGAAAGGGAGGGACAAACACCCGACTGAAGCCTTGGACTCCTTGCCTTTTTGGTCACACACTTAGCATCCACTAGCTCATGTGTGGTGCTGTAGAATAAGCACTGGTCCGAAAGGTCGGTTTGAAACACAAGGTTGGCAGTTCAAACTCACTAGCTGCTCCTTGGAACCCCTCTACAAGGGTGGCTATGAGTTAGCACCAAGTTGGTAGCACTAAAGCAGCATTTTAACAACAAAAGACATTCAAAAGGCGTCCTGGTGGTGTCATTGGTACCCGGCACCTTACTCCCATAAAGATTGCAGTCTAGAAACCATAAAGGGCAAGTCAACATTGTCATAGGTGTTGTTATTGTTAACTGTCATCAAGTTGGTTCTGACTCATAGCAACCCTGTAGGGGCTTCCGAGACTTTAAATCTCAGGAGCAGAAAGCTTCTTCTTTCTACTGAGGAGCGGCTGGTGGGTTCGAACCGCAGCCCTTGTGGTTCACAGTCCAGCGCTTATCGGCATTCCTCTCCAGTCCTATGAGTAGATGGCACACAACACTACGTGGAGACCCAAGGCCATACATAGTGCATGACAGGCACTGTTGAGCAACTTTTTCAACATGTCCTCTGGAAATTCCAAAATTTCAATATTATGGTTATCTTTCGGAAACAATTCTGTTTTCTAATGAAAAGTGCCACAAAGCAAGATGTTTATACAGATAGTGTAGATTTCAGTACAATCAAGCAATCTAGATTTCCGGGGCCAAGGTAACAGAGATAACGGAAGCATCACAACAAATTCCGATCAATGGAAATCGTTGTTTGACTAACAAGTCTCTTAACTGCTCTCTAACTGCTATCTGGTCTTTCTATAAACACCTGTTTAGAAGCAGCAACTGCCAAAGGTACAGACATCATCACAAATTTTCATTAGATATTTTGTGATTTGCTTTATCAGTCCCCCCACCCCATTCGTCTGGAAGCTTTAAGGGAAAAGTGCCACTTTTTGGTAGCCATGGCATCTGCTGGTGTGGCGCTGTAGGACCAGCACTGGACTGTGAACCACAAGGTTGGCAGTTCACCAGCTACTGCTCTGAAAGCTTATGCACAGTTGCTATGAGTCAGAACCAACATGACGGCACTTGACAACATGACATTACAGCACAGAGTTTGACACAATACACAGAGAAAGATGTCAGTGAAAGAAACGAGGAAATGTACAAACGAACAGGTTAATTAATGGTGGTGGTGGTGGTTACATGCGATGGAGTCGGTTCCGACTCACAGCGACCCTGTACAGGGTGTCCGAGGCTATAAATCTTTATAGGAGCAGAAACCGTCATCTTTCTCCTGTGGAGCCACTGACTGGTGGAGTCACATTGCTGGCCTTGCGGTTCACAGCCAAACATATAACCCCCTTGACAAATGAATGAGACGTGTGCACTGTCTAGACCCGAGTACGGGACCCTCAGGCTCACGGCCCTGGATCTTTTTACAACTCTGTACATTGCAAACAACTGATAGCGACGCAAAGTCGTGTGAAGTGTGAAATTGGGAAGGATCTGAACTGTCACCCTACTTGTCGGTTGCCAAGTTAGCCTGCCACAGATTAGATAGAGGCACAGAGTTAGAGAAGCAGGGGACAGTGGTGAAAATGCTTGCCTTCCACTGGGGGACCCAGGTTCAATTCCCAGTCAGTGTACCTCATGTGCAGTCCCCACCCACATCAGCGGAGGCTTCTGTGTAGCTGTCGTGTTGAGCAGGTTTCAATGGAGTTTCCAGAGTAGGACAGAAGAGGAAGATAAGCCTGGTGATTGACTTCTGAAAACCAGTCAGTGCAAACCTATGGGTCACAACAGCACAACCCAGAATGCATCGTGGGGCAGTATTTTATCCCTGTAATAGCTCCATTATGCATGGGGCTGTGACGGGTTGCAGACCAATGAGAGCGCAGCCACGGAAACACAGATGCCAACAGAGAGCTATACTAACAGAAGCTTCTGGCCTCTCCATCAGGGGCCGTTACACACAGGCATCCTGAGCAGCACTGATTCTGAGCAGATACTTGTGGTCATGCTACCATCGTCAGAGAGCAAAGGGAACTGCTGGGGTTGGGAGCCATCAAGTCAGTTCTGCCTCACAGCGACCTTGTACAGGATTTCCAAGGCTGTAAATCTTTACAGCAGCACACAGCCTCATCTTTCTCCACCAGACTGACTGGTGGATTTGAACCGCCAACCTTATAGTTGGCGGCCCAAGGCCTAACCCATAGCGTCACCAAGGTTCCTTATAATAGGCTTTATTGTTGTTGTTGTTGTTCTTGTGTTGCGGGGTTGGTTCCAACTCATAGATAGGGTTTCCAAGGCTGTAAATCTTTGCGGGAACAGAAAGCCTCAACGTTCTCCCTCTAACCTCTGACCTTGTGGTTCACAGTCCAGCACTTATATTGGAGGGCCAATGGGCGCCATTATAAGGAACTCCGCAATGATGAGGCTTGTAGTTTAGAACGGGTGGTGGGTATATCTTCCCCTTCAATAAGAAAGCGACTCTTGGGCTCTGCAATGTTACCCATCTTCTCTGAGGGGAAGAAAGACAGGCCTTTAAGTTTTTATTACTCTTAGAATGTAAGCAAATATTTCTAGAGGAGATAAACCTTTAAATCTCTCCAGAGCAATTCATGATTTCTAACTCCCAAGACGTATTTATATTTATTCATCCTCTAATATAGGTTATCTGCTTTTTATGTTTTTGTTTTTGCTTAGAAAGCCAGGTACTGTCTCTTTCCAGTGCATAATTCTTCTTATACCAGTGGTACGAAGGTTGGATAAGCAAAGATGCCAACTGTTGCAGTCGAGTCAACTCTGACTCCTGGCCACCCCATATGCGTCCGCGGAGAACTGAGCTCCACAGTGTTTTCAGAACGAGATCATCAACACTTTTTCTGAGTAGACTCCACCATGAGCTGCTGGTGAGCATCTCCAACTCTTCTAAAGACAGGAAATTTCATCCACAGTGGAAGAACCCGATCTTGTCTCCATATGCATGGTCAGTTCACTATTCCTGGTGTGCCATTCTAGGATAAGCACTGGACTACTGTCAGATCGGTGGTTTAAGTCCACCAGCGGCACCTCAGAAACCCTATATAGGAACGCTGTGAATCAGAGGTGACTCGGCGGCACTAAACAACAACAGTGGATAGATTCTTCTCTTCTTTGACGTCATTGTAATTCATCAGTAACAACTTTTTTAAAAATTCTCAAAAACGTTATGTGGCTTTTATATTTTAATCTGTACTAGAGTCAAGCTTTTACTTTTTATTTGAAAATGTGCCTCTAACAAATGCACAGTGAGTCATAAGGGTACAGCAGAAACCGTGAAGAAGAAGCGATGGCCGAAACAACCAGAAAATGCAGGAAATTTCGTAAATACACTAAGAAATGGAATGGCACCAAAGCAAGAAAGAAAGGAATGGAATGGAACAATAGTCTGAGTCTACTGGTATCTCTCTCAGAAGAGATTTCTAATAATAGGCACTGTATGCAAAGCAACTGAGTAATTAAGAACTTGATTTATCTTCGGCGGACTGCTGCTTTTACCAAGTGATGACAGTGTAAAGGAAAAACATGCTGTTTAAGCAGTGTGGTTGCAGAGCCCTGTGTGGCTTCATGCTTAATAGCTGCAGGGGACAGATGCGATAAGGCTGCTGGAGCAGGTGGGACAGTGCGTTAAGGGAAGTCCAGAGGTGAAAGGGACGAGCAGCAGTCAGCATTCTGGAGCAAAGTCATGATGCAACCAAGGCTGCAAATGAATCACAGCAGATACTAACTCTTAGAGCCTCTCAGAAGGACTTTATTCTTGAGATTTCCAAAGTAAAGGCATCCTGGCCTAGTGCTGTATGATCAACACTGGACTGATAACTGTGAGGCTGATAGTTCAAACCCACGAGGGGCTCCTTGAAAAGTCTACGCAGGGTCACTGTGAGTTGGAACCAACTCTAGCATTTAACAACAACAACAACAATGAAGCAAAGGTGGCAATCTCTAGCTAGTTCAAATGTTAATGCGCTAGACTGCTAACTGAAAGATTCGAGGTGTTCATGCACCCAGAGGTATCTCAGAAGAAAGACCTGGAGATTTAATTCCAAAAGATCACAGCTACTGAAAATCCAGTGCAGTGCACATCTACTCCAACACAGAAAGTAAACGTAATTATATTATTACAAGTCTTAAACTCCCCATATTTCTCAAAGAAAAGGTCCCAGGAGCCCCTACCTCCGAATCCTGTGGGGTGCATGTTATAAGTACAGAGGTCCAGGTGTCTAACTCTAGACATACCTGAGTCAATGAAATTAGTGTAGTGGTTACGAGTCAGGCTGCTAACCTCAAGGTCAGCAGTTTGAAACTACCAGCCATTCTGTGGGAGAAAGATGAGATGTTCTGCTCCCGTAAAGGTTTACAGCCTCGGAAACCCTGTGCAGGGTCACTATGAGTCGGAACCGACTCCACGCCACACCACCATCACCACCATCACCACAGTGAGAAGGGGTAAGCATAAACTGCCCCAACGATCAAACTGCTACTGAGTTAATTCTGACTTCTAGCAATCCGACAAGATTTATAAATCTTTACAGAAGCAGACACAGCCTCCTCTTTTTCCCATGCAGTGGCTGGTGGGTTTGAACTGCCAACCTTTCATTAGTGCAACACCTAACCCAATGAGAAATCAGGGCTCCTCGGGATAAGCATAAAATCCTTGGGATTTTCATTTTCTCCAAACTTTCAAAGCTCTTGCTCTACCTCTCATCCATTTCCAGCCAGTGAAACAATTGTACTTACAATGCAATTTTGATCCTGAGAAATTTCTCAAACATGGAAGTATTTCATCATATAAAAAAAAGCAATAAACACATATAGCCACAAGCAGCCCTATACATTTCAACAAGGACAGCCACTGGAGTTCATATTATCCTGAATAATTATTTTTAAATTACCTTTAGAATAATCTGTGAAGAAAGGCGTTTCTGTTCTTTAACGTGGTTTAGAAGCTAGCCATTCAAAATGAGATATTTATGTTGGGATTTTTTTAGATTTTATTGCTTAGAGGTATTTAAATACATGTGGAATCATTTGTTTGCTACAAATTCTAAACTAACAAATGGATTTTTTTTTTTTTAATTGCACATTTGCAAGTTACTGAGTCAGCATTTTCTTTTGCTTTCTCAATTGTTAGCTACATTTGATTTATGTAACTAGAAGATACATTATTGGCTACAGGCAGTGGATGAGATGTTGATAGAAGGTCCTGTTTACTTGTTGGCAAGACTTCCCAGCTGGGAGAAAAGAGACCATTTTTTTTTTTTTTACTTCCTCTGTCCCTAATGAGATTCATTAGCCTCTGACACTTAACCTCCCTGTGGCTTGGGATCCTCATTTGCAAAAGAACAACCATAGGAAGGCTTTTGAGCTGCAACATGATTTTTCCATATAGGGTTTTTACACTCAGGCTGTCACTTTGGTCAGAATACTGGTTTCAGAGCTTCATTGGTTTGTTAGTTGTGTGTTTTTGTTCGTGACATCTTGGGTTTCCAATGGCTTTCAATTTTCTTGGTGGTCTATTTTTTCCATCAATCCTTTGTTGATGATCCTGTAAGCTCCATTCCCTTTGGACTCTATTAGCCTCATCTCACAATCCTAATTCAAAGAGCCAGAGAATTTGCTCTCTCTCTCTGTCTCCCTCTGGATATAAGAGGGGACTTCAAAAAGTTGGTTGGAAAATTCCATTATTGTTCAATTCTATTTTTCCATAAACTTTTTGAAGCCCTCTCATACACATATATGTATCTCTCTCTATATCTATGTATGTTATTGTTGTTGTGAAGTACCATAGAGTCGATTCTGACTCATACCAACCTTGTATAGGGTTCTTGAGGAGCGGTTCTGGGTTTGAACCACTTACCTTAAGGTCAACCGTCTAGTGCTTAACCTATAGCGCCACACCAGGGTTTCTCTCTCTCTCTCTCTCTCTCTCTCTCTCTATCTATCTATCTATCTATCTATCTATCTAAACTATACTACTACTGCACTTAATATTACACAGAAGTCACTGCAGGAAAGGCATTGGACTGCTAACCATAACATCTGTTCAAACCCATCAGCTGCTCCTCAGAAACCATATACAGTGTCGTTAGGAGTTGGAACCAGCTTGGATGATACTGTATTTATATACCTACATATATAACTTATATTACATATTTAAGGACCGGAGTCCTGGTGTGGCACTGGGCCACATAGTTGGTTTGAACTTCAAGATGGGTGGTTCAAACTCACTAGCCACCCCTCAGAAACCCTACATAGGCTCACTATGAGTTAACAACTTCATAACATCATTTAAGAAATTTGTTGTTGCTAGGTGTCATTGAGTCAGTTCCGACTCACAGTGACCCTCTGCACAACAGAATGAAATACTGCCTGATCCTGAGCCAGCCTCACAATTGTTGTTAAGCTTCAGTCCACTGCTGCTTCCACTGCGCCAGTCCACCACATTGGGGGTCTTCTTCTTGTTCACTGTCCCTCAACTATTCCAAGCATGGCGGTCTTCTCCAGGGACTGGTCATTACTGATTACATGTATGAGGTATGAGAGATAAAGTCTCACTATCCTGGCTTATAAGGAGCAAACCGATTGTACTTCTCCCAACACAGACCTATTTGATCTTCCGGCAGTCCATGACACTTTCAGAATTCTTCTATAACACCACAGCTCGATGCATCCATTCTTCTATGGTCTTCCCTATTCATTGTCCAACATTCACATGCATATGAGGCTACTGAAAATGCTATGGCATTGATCAGGTGCATCTTAGACCTCAAACTCCCAGCTTTGCTCTTGAACACTTTAAAGAGATCTGGGGCATCACATTTGCCTAATACAATATGTTGTTTGATTTCTTGGCTGCTGATGGCATGAGTGTTGATTGTGGATCCAAGCAAAATGAAGTCTTTGCCAAGTTCAATCTTTTCTCCAATTTACATGTTATTTATTGGGCCAGCTGTGAAGACTTTTGTTTGTTTTGTTGTTGTTGTTTTCACATTGAGATTCCACCCCTATTGAAGGCTACTGTCTTTGATTTTCATCAATATTTTAAGTCCTTCTCAATTTCAGCAAGCAAGGTTGTATCATCTGCATATCGCAAGTTGTTAATGAATTTTCCTCCAACCTTGATGCCATGCTCTTCTTCATATAATTCAGTTTCTCAGATTAGTTATTCTGTGTACAGATTGAATAAGTATGGTGAAATAATACAACCCCGGCACACACCTTTCCTGATTTTAAACCATTCACCATCCCCTTGTTCTGTTCTAACAACTGCCTGTTGGTCTATGTACAAGTTCCTGATGAGCACAATCCAATGTTCTGGAATGCCCATCTTCGCAATGTTGTCCATAACTTGTCAGGATCCACACAGCAAAATGCCTTTGCATGTCACTAAACCACAGGTAAACATCTTTCTGTTAGTGTCTGCTTTCAAACAACATTCATCAGAAATCAGCAGTGCTACCCCTAGTTCCACGTCCTCTTCTGAGTTCGGCTTGAATTCCTGGCAGTTTTCTGCTCATGTACTGTTGCAGTTATTTTTGAATTATCTTCAGCAAAATTTTACTTGTATCTGATATTAATGATCCTGTCTGATGATTTGCACATTCTGTTGGATTTCTTCTCTTTGGAATTGGTCACAAATGTAGATCTCTTCCAATCAGTTGGCCAGGCAGATGTCTTCCAGGTTTCTTGGCATAGATGTGTGAGTGCCTCCAGTGCTGCATCACTTTGTATTTGTATTTTAATTTGCATTCCATCAATTCCTTGAGCTGTGTTTTTGACCAATTCTTTCAGTGCAGCTTGGATGGCTTCCTTCAGTATCGCTGGTTCTTGATCATATGCTTCTTCTTGAGATGACTGAACACCCACCATTTCTTTTTGATACAGTGACTCTGTATATACCTTCCATCTTCTTTAGATGCTTTCTGCATCATTCAATAGTTTGCCCATTGCTGTTGTTATTGTTAAGTGCTGTCGAGTCGGTTCCGACCCATAGCAACCCTGTATAGGGTTTCCGAGGAGCAGCTGGTGAGCTTGAACCACCAACCTTGCAATTCAAACAGCTTTGCAGTCTGAGACATTAACGTACAGCGCCACATCACAGATTATAGTTCAATGTAAATATAACTCTTGCATGCACTGGAAAACCAAAAACCTGTGGGACTTGCTTTATGGCGATACTCATTTGATTGTGGTGATCCGGAACCAAACCTGCAACACCTGAAGGTTATGCCTCTCCATGGGGGTAGTAGACTTCATGAGGAAACAGAATTTCCAATGACCTTTTCTCTAGTAATTTCTGCAGGTTTTAGGGTTGTACGTTCACAGAGGATGGTCTCCCACTTCCAGCATATTCCAGTTATGATGACCCACACTTCACCTTTTTTTTTTTTTAACATCTTAATCATTAGTTATCGGTAGTAAGTATTAAAATACATCTGTAAGTTTATATTTAACCTTTCCAACCCTCCAAAACAAATAAAGATTAGCTTGTTGTTATTGTTAGTGCCACTGAGTCAGTTCTGACTCATAGCGACCCTGTGTAGGGTTTCTAAGGAGTGGCTGGTGAGCTTGAACCACCGACTTTGCAGTTCAAACTGACCTTGCAGTCCAGCGCCTTAACCTGCAGCACCACACCAGGATACCAAAGATTACATGTTGCTAATAAAAGGCAATGATAATGAAAACTGAAAAAAAAAAAAAGAGAGAGCGAGAAGCTGAGGTATTCAACTTAGAGCAAAACTAACTTAGAGCCCCATTGTTGGAATGGAACCCCATTGTCTGTTGGGGATTACCTGGATAAGTGAACGGCAGCTCTCACGTTGAAGGCAGTGTGTGTGTTTGGATGTTTCATAAATTGAATTTAGAGATTCAGTCTGTCCAGAACTAAAATCCCGATCTTCCTTTCCCCTCAAATCTTTTCCTACCTTATCTCAAGTGACAAATCTCAACCCCTCTAGTTGTCCAAGATGAAAACTGTGGTGCCATCTTTAACTCTTTCATTTTCCCACACCCCAACTGGTGTGACATCATAGGATAAGCACTTGACCTCAAGGTCAGTTCTAACTGCAAAGTGGGCAGTGTAAACCCACCAGTTGCTCCTCAGAAACCCTATACAGGGTCGCTATTGTTGGTAGCGACTGAGCCGAGGGTCTCTGACTTAGGGGTAGTTTAACTGAAGGATTGCAACGGAACATTTGTGGTCCAGAAACTCGGGCTGCACCCAGGTTAGGCTGCCCCATAAGGAACTTGCAAATCCTGTCTCAGAGAACAAACAACTTGTAAAGTCTTTCCTTGTACACAGCCATGGCCTTCAGCTCAGCCTGCACAAACATGTAGCTGCTCTAATCTCTGTTTCCTTAGCTACCACAAGTTACTTTCTTCCGATGAAGTCCCAAGCTTTATCGGAAGATGCATGCACAAACAACTCTATATATCCTTGCACTCTTTTCCCCGCCTCAAGCACCTTCTTTTGATATGTGTATAAAATAAACTTGCTGCACTTGGTCTGGGTCACAGTATCTCCATCAGAGCACTGCATCCCACCTGGTCCCAAATTTACTTAATATATTTGTGTCTTGTGTCTTCCTTTTCTTTCTAATCTCCCATCGCCCCTACTTGAGTTTAATCTCTCCGTGCTGTTCACAGAGAATAGCCCATGCCAGATGCAGCAGCTATGAGTCAGAACCGACAACAAGCACTTAGTAACAACAAGCTCCTTCCCTACCTACACTGGTATAACCTGGGGGAGCTGCTGTCATCTACTCCTAGTGGATCCTTGCATTACTTGTATTGGTCTCCAAAGGGTTCTTTCTCCTCTCTCCCTCCCAGGCTGAATGGTGTTCCCCATCACAGGGGCAATTATGATCCTACTCAATGAAGGTGGACCGTGCCACAGCACTGCTGAAAGCTCTCTAGTGGTGGTACATGGTGTTCATAGTAAAAACCGACATCCTTACAACACTGTATAAGATCCCAGGGGCGTTCCCCTCTCCCCACGTGACTCTCTTGCTCTTCTACTCCTCCCTCCTTATTGGCCACACTCCACCCACACTAGATTGGTTGCTGTTTCCTGAACACACCACACACTTGGTAAATTCCTGACTCAGGCCTTTGCATTTTCACTTCCTGTGCCCTGTAGGTTCTTACACCAGATATTCAGGAAACTGGTGCCTTCAGTGCCTTCAACCCTTACACCAAATGTCACCAGCTCAGTTTGGTCTTCCTTGGCTGACCAATTTTAAGTAGTGATTCCTCTTCCTATTACCTATTACCTCCTGTCTCAATTTAATAGTATTACCCTTTTCTGCTTTGCTTTACTACATAAAACTGTGACTGCCTGACATGGCCGTGTCCAGTGTAATTTCATGCCAGGATGGAAATGTTCTTCTTCTGTGGGATCAATACATTCTCTCCTCCCCACAGTGGCTACCAGGCACTTCAAATGTAACTAGTGACACTGAGAAGCTGAATATTTATTTAACTTTCATGATAATTATATTTAGATATTTTTAACATATTTAAGTGGATCTAATTCACTGGTAGCGTAGTGGTTACGAATCGGGCTGCGAACCTTAAGGTCAGCGGTTCGAAACTACCAGCTGCTCCACGGGAGAAAGATGAGGCTTTCTACTCCCGTAAAGATTTACACCCTCGGAAACCCTGTACAGGGTCGCTATGGGTCGGAACCGACTCGATGGCACATAACAACAACAACAATTTAATTACTTAGCTATAATATAACATTGAAAGGTGACTAGAGTACCCCATGGGGTCCTGGTGCAGTGCTGTGGGTTGATGCGCTGGACTGCAAAGTCAGTTTGAACCACAAGGTTGGTGGTTCAAGCTAACCAGTCGCTCCTCAGAAACCCTATACAGGGTCACTATGGGTCAGAACCAACTCTATGGCACTTAACAACAACAGAGTACCCCATACTGAGCAGTCCAATTGGCTAGAATCCATTTGGTGTGTCTGTTCGATGATACAATAAATGCACCATCCATCCATGAGTGAGTCTATAGCTCATTCTTTTTCCCGTTGACCTATTTGTTTAGCCTTGTGTCAATAACATGGGCTTCTGCATAGCCGACTTGTAAAGTGCCTTTCTATCTGGCAGAGGTCAATTGTCCAACTCTGTTCTTCAACACTGATTGGAGTCCTCTTGTCTCTTTGCATTTTATAATTTTAAAGTCTGTTTTCCAGTTTTAATCCAAACCAAGCAGCCAGCCAACAACCTGTTGGAATTTTAACTTGTGTTTGCACCAAATAAATAACAAGTTGGGAAAAATTGGCTGGCATTTATACAATACTGAATTCAGTGGATGTTTCATGTTCCTCTATTGTTTGGGATTTCAATTTATCTAAAGGACATTTACATTTATCCACTGAGACGATTTGGACATTTTTCACTAGAATTATTCCTATGTGATTGAGATTTTTCATACTACTGAAAATAGAATCATCTGACATTTTTTCTGTTTACTGCTGGTTGTTGTTGTTGTTATTATGTGCCGTGGAGTCGGTTCCGACTCATAGTGATCCTGTACATCTGAGGCTGTAAATCTTTACGGGAGCAGAAAGCCTCATCTTTCTCCTGTGGAACAGCTGGTAGTTTCGAACTGCTGACTCTTAGGATAGCAGCTCGATTCATAACCACTATGCTACCAGAGGATGACAAAACTAATTTCATATTTTTATATCAAGTGATCTCCTAAAGTATAATGGCTTACCTATACATTATTTTAGGGTTATCTTAACACATAATCAATCAGGTCACCTGTAAATAAAGAGAATCTAAGTGCTTTCTGTTTAGTATGTATGAGACAGATTCAAAGAGTTCATGGAAAAGTTCATAGGAAGTGAGGGGATATGCACAAGGGTGCCCAAACTTGCAGATAGTGCCTATTGGACCTAGCTTCGATGGCTGAATGATCAGAACCTGACTAGAGGAAGGAAAAGAGGAAAAACAAAACAAAACAAAGTGTACATCGCTACAATCTGATGAACTTGACTAATACATATGGATGTGGTGATAGTTGTGGTGTGCCGTGGAGACAGTTCTGACTCATAGCGACCTTGTACAGGGTTTCCAAGGCTGCAAATCTTTATGAGAGCAGAAAGCCTCATCTTTCTCCCACG
>NW_006408555.1:13794102-13800195 GCF_000296735.1 Chrysochloris asiatica
CATGGAAAAATTCCATTATCTTTTCATTCCATTTTTCCACCAACTGTGAAGCCCCCTCAAATATCTTCTTCTTTTTCTGGCTTTTATTGTACTCGTTGCTGTTGTTGTTGTTAAGTGTCACCGAGTTGGATCGGACTCAGTGGCGCCGAGGAGCTGTCCTGTGCTTATCCTGCAGGGCCACCCAGGACCCCATTGTACTGGTCAGGATTTCCAATACAGTGAGGGACAAAAGTGTTCACAGGAAGCATCCCTGTATTATTGTGATACCAGGGAAAAGGCGGTCAGTATTTCACCATTGATCGGGATATTAGCTACAGGAGTTTTGTGAGTGTTGTTATTGCTGTTAAATGCCATCAAGTGGGTTCCGACTCATAGCATCCCCGTATAGGGTTTCCAAGGAGCAGCTGGTGAGTTTGAACCTTCTACCTGGTTACTAGTCCAGTGCTTATCCTGAAGCACCACACCAGGACTCCCTTCATAACATTAGTAAGATTTCCTTTGATAGGCAATTTATTAAGTTTTCTTTATCTTTTTTTTTTTCTTTTTAAACAGATGCTGAATTTAATCAACTGTATTTTCTGTGCCTAATAATTCCTATATAAATGTATATAAGTAAATACTTAGAGATAAATACGTTTTACATATACATGTAAAAAAAATGATAATTTTCAAAGCTCTCAAAAGTGTCAATCTGCTCAGAGAAATGATTACCAATTTGCTTAAGGACATAACAGAAGCATTTATTAAATGTTCTAAATTATCACCATTCAATAATTTTTGAAAGATTCATATTTAATTTTTCTACTGAATGATACACAGTTCAATCAAGTCGTAGTTTTCAATCAAGTTGCAGTAAGGCCAACTTTCTACGTGTTACATTTTAATTTGGGGTGTTTCAAGAATTCATGCAAATTTAACCATTAAAGGGCAGTTGATTAACTCACCAGTCATATTGCAATACGCAAGAAATGGTCTCAGGGGGCCACTTCCATCGGAGTCTACATAGTAAAATCCTGAAGTGTTTCCTCTGTGTTTATAGACTTCACATGACCGCTCATGGACAGCTATAAAAAAGATCATCATAAATGGATGAGGACAAAATGAAGCCCTTGAGTATTTGGACACAAAAGACTCCAAGTCTTCAAATATAATAATTACATTATCAAGCAGGAGAGAAGGCACATTACTTTAAAATACCAATCTTATTCTAATGTGGATGAAACTAAATTCAATAGGAAAAAACGAAAAGAAAGAGAGAGGCTGTATTTTATAACATTTAGCTTTACATTATAAGGAATAAGGAAGGAGAAGGTAGATGCGGAAACGCTAAGACACTTATAAGTATAATGTGATATCTTTATCTTACAACATCCAGTTTGCAATTTTGAGTTCTCATATCACCTTTTAATACTGAACGTCTGTAATACATTAGCGTAATCTCCTTAAATAACCTGCTGTTATCCAACAAAGATGCAACAGAAAAGCTTCAAATTTGTAACTACACCCTTCCTGGGCCGGGACCACGCCATGGTATTTTCAATAGCCTGATATGCATGTAAGAGTTGAACAGTGAATAAGAAAGACGTTAGAAGAACTGATGCAGTTGAGTTATGGTGTCAGAGAAGAATATTGAAAGTACCATGGACTTCCAGAAGAACAAACAAATCTGTGTTGAACGAAGTACAGCCAGAATGCTCCTTAGAAGCCAGACTGTTAAAGCCTTTGTTCTCTCATGCTTCTAATGTGTTGTCAAGAGAGGTCAGTCCCTGGAAAAGGACATGATGCTCAGTAAAGGGGAGAGTCCTTGAAAAAGAGGAAGACTCCCAACGAGATGGAATGGCAGCAGCAATGAGCTCAAATGCAGCAACAACTGTGAGTCTGGCGCAAGATTGGGCAGAGTTTTGTTCTGTTGTGCACAGGATCGCTGTGAGTCAGAACCAACTTGATGGCACCTAACTACAACAACCACATACTCTTCTCACAAGTGATATATGTTTGCTTGTTTTTCATAAAATTAGTATGATTTATCAAGCTCATCAATCTTTTTAAAGTAAAATACAAAAGAAACCTTCTCTAATGTTTTGTAATGGGAATTGAAGATAACTGGAATTCAAAGCAGAAGATGTAGTTACATCATATGACTCCAGCTGTTGTCGTTGCTACGTGCTGTCACGGTTCCAACTCAGTGTGACCCAAAAAGGATTTCCAAAGAGCAGCTGTGGGTTTGAACTGCCAACCTTGTGGTTTGCAATCCAGTGCTAATCCTACGTGCCACACCAGGACTCCTGACTCCAATTGGTCTATATGTATTCTGATCCTTAGAGGACTGCAAGAATTGATTAATTAATTTTATTTTTCACTATGCATAAAATTTGATGTTAATACCTGCGCTTAATGCATACTTATTAAACATTTGGTCAAATGTACTAATTACCAGTAGGATTTTTAGTTCTGTAAAATGAGAAAGATGCAATGCTCATATCTGTCTCTGAATCTACTTTAGACTTTTTATCATCATTTTAATGAATGTTTAGACAACATGAACTAGTATAGCTAATTTGTTCAATATTTTTTTTTAATTTTCAGACAAACAAATTTACCTTTCCACTCTTCTACAATCTGATGATTTTATTGGTCCTTATTATATATTAAGCCAAAACTAAACCATCTCCCACTGACTTGATTCGGACTCTGAGCCAGAGGAGAACAGGCCCCTTAGGAGGGACCTTCGAAGGCTACAAATGTTTCTGAAGTACATTTCTAGGCCTTTCTTCCACCGGATTGATTCAAACCACCCACCTTTTGGGTAGCTGTCAATTGTTTAAGCATTTGTGCCATCCAGGGACACCTATTATATCAGGGACTCCTTGTATATTATATAGATGGAAATATACACATAGGATAATTTTCAGGGGCAATCGGGAGACTTCTGTGTTATACGTGCTGACTGACGTTTACAGAATGATGGTTAATGGAGGAGTATTCACCTAAGAAAACCTTTCTAAGGGCCCCGTTCCTGAACCGCTCCTATGCTGACAACAGTGACGGCGTCATTCCAACCAGCTCTTTCATTCTGGCCCCAAGGCTCCGAATGATTATTTGCAAAACAAAAACAAAAACAAAAACCAACCTTTTAGTTCCACATCAAGTGCTCAAGGACTTAAATAAGCTGATGACTGCTTCAAATGGTGGGCTACAGGAAGAAATAGCTTTTAATTTATCACCTGATTTTCCCTTAAAGCTGCTTGTGTTTCAATTCAGTCACTGATGATAATTCAAAATGAATACTTAGTTAACACACACTCAGTAGTTGTCTGTTTTGAGTTAGGTACTACACTGGGGACATGAAGGACACCAGAATAAAATGCTGTGTCCCTTTCTGCTGGGTGTCCTGTCTCAGGTGACGCAGCCCTGGTTACAGGTGAGGTGTGGTATTGGCAATCGCAAGCATCCTTCATGAGGTCTTGGTGGACACCCCCAAACAAGCAACCAATGCCAGAGGAATGCACACGGGCTGCAGTGGTAGAAGCATTGCGGGTGGAGCCAGGAGCACCCTCTCCTGCTCAGAATCACAACGTCTGATGGTCCACTGTGAAGCCCCCAGGACTGGAAACCAGGCCACTCTGACAGGAGCACAAAGTCACAGAAACTCATGTAAGAGACCAGAGTGCTAAGTCTGGTGGGTCAAGGCTGCAGGAAGGAGGACCAAGGAGAAGGTCTCCAGAAAATGACATCCCAAAAAGGAAAGAAAAATGTGGGCGTCGCAGTCTCCCTGTTCCTCCACAACCTGTTCCTACAGGTCGCTGAACAAGAACGTAGCCTGGATAGTTCATCAGAAGAGAGGGTTAGGACATGGCAGATGGGTCCTACAGCAGGGATGCAGATGTTCTCGTCCGCACTTTGACCCTACAACTATTGAAGTAGGGTCTCGCAAGTTGGTTAGTATCTGCTTCCTCCTGGGTAAACTACAGGTAGGAATAGTACCCATTTTCCACAGCAGGCCTCAGAACTATGAGTTCACACTGAAAAATAGTAGATCAGAGCCAGCTGGCATTTAGAAAGGATTCAATAAAATTAGGTACCATTACTTTATCTAATCCTTTGGCCTGCATCCTCACCAAACAGGTTGCAAGAGAATTTAAGGACTGTGGTACTGTAGGATAAGTGCTGGACTGCTAACCACAAAGTCCACAGTTCAAACTCACGAGTCGCACCTTGGAAACCCTATACAGAGTCGCTGAGTCGGAAACCAACTCAAAGGCACTTAACAACAAGAAGTCTCTATTTGACGTCTAAATCTCCAGGCTACAGGCCACCTTGTCCCAGTCTACTTGGTACTACTTAAAAGAATGTCTTCATTTCATTGTTTTATTTTTGGTAAGTTCATTTCATTGAGGAAGACCAACAACTTGGTAACTGAGCATTTTTCTATCTGTACCTTGGTTTCTAGAAAGCTTTAGAGTCAGAATGTTGGCTGAGTTCCAATAGCTGAACAAGATTGTGATCTGTTCTGCACTGGTGTTGTTCTTTTCCTCATTTGCTATCTTACACATACGCTCCCTTTGCTCATCACACAGCTCTTATCTATCCTGGTTTATATTCTGTGTCTCTATCATGTATATTGACTACTTTATGAAAGAAGGTGGATTCAAATCAGCTAGAAATCAACTGGATGCTACAATTCCGGTTTGCCCATCCCACATTCAGGGGCCCGCATAACACTACCACGGAAAGGGAAAGCGAATGGGAACGAGGGAATCATCACGCAAGGCAACAACAAACAGGAGTGTCCGTTCAGCTTACAGTTATGGCAAGTCGCTCCGCTGTAACCTGTGTTGGCACAATCGCAGTGGAAGGTGCTCCAGGACTGGGAACATTCGCCGCCATGCTCACAGTAGTTGGGTAAACACCTAAAAGAAGGTGCACACATGTCAGCATCGTTCACTGTTACATATTATAAAATATTCATCACTAGTCTAGAGGTATGGTCCTATCGAAGAGAATGTCAGCAATAACATACAGGGGAACTGTAACGGAACTGTTGGTTGTCCCGTCTGTTGTTGGCTTCATAGAACTAAATGTGAGGTCGATACCACTCATCCAATGTCAACGAACGCTCAGAGTTGTCACTGCTTAATCACCAATGTGCTCTCCTATGTCAGAGGCCCTTATCGTCCCCTAAATGGCATAATACCAATATGTTGCCAACAAAATTCATGCTAAGCACTGGACTGTGAACCACAAGGTTCAGGGAATGAGCTCACCAGCTCCTCTGTGGGAGAAAGGTGAGGTTTTCTGCTCATGAAAATATCTGAAGCCTCAAAATCCCTATACAGAGCCGCTATGAGTCAGAACTGACTCAATGACACTTGACAACAACAACCCTTACCTGGGAGTCCTGGGTGTTTCTCTAAGATCAGCACTAGATTGCTAGCAGCAAGGCCAGCGGTTCAGACCCACCAGCTGCCGCTAAGAAACCCCATATGGGGTCGCAATGAGTGGGACCTGACTTGACAGCACTTCACAACAACATAGTCTGTTAAATGTGTAACAGCTTTGTGGGGAAGTTTGAAATCTTATCAGAATGACTGAAATGGACAGAGAGACACAGGGGCATACGCTGTTAGAAAAATCATGCTGATACATCTGGTCACTGAAGGCTTGCCACAAGTTTCCCATTGGTGGTAAAAAACAAAACAAAACAAAAAATTGCATCGTCTGCAAAGCACAAGAAGGTGAGGCATCCCTATGAGCACAACTGCTTTACTTTTAGACAAGGGTCGTTGTTGTTACTAAGTGCCACTGAGTCCTTTTCAACTCATAGTGACCCTGTATAGGGTTTCTGAGGAGCGGCTGGTGAGCTTGAGCCCCCAACCTTGTGGTTCAAACCGACCTTGCGGTCCGGCGCTTTAACCTGCAGAACTCCTAATAGACTATGGCAGAACATGTATCTCTAATAGACTACAGTAGAACGTGTATCTCTAATAGACTACAGTAGAATGTGTATGTGTAACAGACTACAGTAGAACGTGTATCTGTAATAGACTACAGTAGAAGGTGTATCTCTAATAGACTACAGTAGAACGTGTATCT
>NW_006408555.1:13801660-13815499 GCF_000296735.1 Chrysochloris asiatica
GCATTCCAATCACCAGTAATGATCAATACATCTTGATTGCATGTTTGATCAATTTCAGATTGAAGAAGTTGGTAGAATTCTTCTATTTCATCCTGACTGGCTTTAGTGGTTGGTGCGTAAATTTGAATAATGGTATTAACTGGTATTCCCTGCAAACGCATGGATATTATCCTATCACAGACAGCGTTGCACCTCATGACTCATCTGGATATGTTCTTTTTGACGATGAATGCAACACCATTCCTCTTCCAGTTGTCATTCCCATCATAGTAAACCATGTGCTTGTCAGATTCAAAATGGCCAATAGCAGTGCATTTCAGCTCACTAATGCCTAAGATATCCATCTTGATGCATTCCATTTCATTTTTGACAATTTCTAATTTTCCTAGATTCATACTTTGTACATCCCATGTTTCGAGTATTAGTGGATGTTTACAGCTGTTTCTCTTCATTTTGAGTTGTGCCCCATCATCAAATGAAGGTCCCCGGGCTTTACTCCCATGGGCTTTACTCCATTTGCACCATCATGGTCAACTCTACTTTGAGGAGGCAGCTCTTCTCCAGTCGCATTTTGAGTGCCTTCCAACCTGTGTGGCTCATTTTCCAGCACTATATCTGACAGTGTTTCTCTGCTATTCATAAGGTGTTCAGTGCCTAAAAAGTTGGAAGTCGTTCGTCACTCCTTCTTGTTAGTCTGTCTTCGTCTGGAAGCTCATCTGAAACCTGTCCACCATGGGCGACACTGCTGGTATTTAAAATACCCATGGCATAGCTTCTAGAACCACAGCAACTAACAAGCCACCACAGTAGGACCAACAGACAGACGAGTAGTGGTGGACTCCGTTCTGTAGGACCACTGGAAGTCAGAAGTGACTCAATGGCAGTGGATTGGGTTTTAGTTTTAATAAGTTGTTAGAACATAAGCACTTATTAAATTGTTTGCACCTCAATCGCCAGAATGGTTAGACATTTCTTCTAGCTTAAAGAACTGTGTAAAGTTTACATAGGACGTCATGAACGAGAACGTGTAGTAGGGACTTAACTAGGCCTCTGCACATTATTGATGCCATTTAGAATGTAAAATGAAAGGTACAGGGACACCAAAGCTTTAAATCCTTTCATTCATTTCAGATTTAAAACCAAACTACAAAAACTGCTAGGATTATATTTTGCATTGCTGTATCTGCCACCTCGTTATTAAAACAAAATATAGACACTTAATAGTTCACTTAGAGGACTGTTTCCAAATTTGGTTGAAAATGTTATTGATGGCTCCTGTTTATATAAAACAGTTGTCCAGTGTCGTGAAATCAAAAACTCCAGGAAAGAATAGAAAAGAAATATCATTTATAACAAAGACATTATCTACCAACACTTGGACATCTGTGTGTCTATATAATATTTTTCATAAATTTATCCCTAAATTTTATTTTAAAACCATGTGAACATACATGCCACTTTACAGCCTACTCTCTAAGGGTTCAAAAATCACTAACAGGCATCTTTCTATGCCAATTGTTGTTATTGTTAAGTGGAGTCGGTTCCGACTCATAGTGACCCTGCACAGGGTTTCCGAGGCTGTAAATCTTTACGGGAGCAGAACGCCTCATCTTTCTCCCACGGAACCGCTGGTAGTTTCAAACTGCCCACCTTGAGGTTAGCAGCCGATTCGTAACCACTACACTACCAGAGCAATAAAGGAGATATATTTTTAGCATTTTTAAAGATTCACAATCATCTATCCAAAGAATGTTTCATGATTTATCTAAGCTTCTAAGCACTTCAAAAAGGGCGGTTAAAAAATTCAAACAATTAAAATCCTATTTGATAATCAGTTACAGAAAAACTAAGGGTGTTCTTCATTACCTGACTGCCAAGCATGGTCTAACAGGAGGCAGATGGTAGTTACTGGGCCTTAAATTCTAAAAGAGTAAACTTTTAATAAATGTTTTTCCATGTGTTATTTCTACCTGACCTGTATTTCCCAAACTCTTTCATTCTTCTAAGTCAGACATGGCTTTTCACATTTTTTAATTAAAAAGTCAAAGACTGAATTCTGGATTTTATTTAAATTCATCTTATTTTGAAAGGCTCTGAAAGGTGTGGTTCGGAGATGATACATTCTCCAGATGTGCTTTCAAGCTTTCACTCAAAGTGTCGTGTCTCCCTGAAGAAAGTAGGCCACTTGGGTTCCTTGTGTTAAGTGGACACTTTGGAACATATCTGCTGAGCAAAAATGCAGACTTGTACCAAAATATCCCCTGTATCTGGGATAAATGTAGATCTATTGGTACCAAAATATCCCCTGTATCTGAGATAAATGTAGATCTACTGGTCCCAAAATATCTCCAGCATCTGAGATAAATATAGATCGACTTGTACCAAACAGTCCCTGTATCGGAGATAAATGTGTATCTACTGGTCCCAAAATGTCTCAGTATCTGAGATAAATGTAGATCTGCTTATACAAAAATGCCCCCAGTATCTGAGATAAGCAGAGACAGACTTGTACCAAATATTCCCTGTATCTGAGGTAAACGTAGATCTTCTTGTACTAAAATATCCCCTGTATCTGCAATAAATGGGTATCTACTTGTCCTGAAATATTCCTTATAGCTGAGATAAGTGTAGACCTACTTGAACCAAAATATTCCACGTCTCACATAAATGCAGACCTACTTGAACTAAAATGTTCCCTGGATCTGAGATAAATGCAGATCTACTTGTACTAAAATATCCCCTGTATCTGAGATAAATGGAGATGGACTTATACCAAAAATTTCCATGTATCTGAGACAAATGTAGATCTACTTATACCAAAATGCCCCATGTCTGAGATAAATATAGATCCACTTATACCAAAATAGTCCCTATAGCCAAGATAAATGTAGATCTACTTGTACCAAGATACACCCTGCTGAGTTAAATGGGGAGCTACTTGAACAAAACATTCCCTGCATATTGCCTACCATTAGTAATTAAGTGTAGACCTACTTGCATCAAAGGATCCCCTGCTATCTGAGGTAACCAACAGGCACCTCGGTTTACAGTGTGGACGGCTGAACTACCCAGCAGCCCCGGGTGCTTGGTACTCATGCAGGTAGAGAGGAGGAGCCAGCCTTACCTTATAAGAGCAGACCCAGGAAGTCTCACTTAGCATCCCCAGAGTCAAGTTCAGGGTCCAGAGTCAATGCGACTGCAACTGTGCACAAGCCACAAAGGTCTGACACATGAAATAATCCCCAAATCACACCAACTGAGTTTTATTGCCTGACTTTCCCCATTATATATCATCTTTCATCATAGAAAGAATTATCATCTTTCATCATAGAAAGAATTGTTTTCTCTCCAAATTGTGTTAACAAAATTAAGTTCTTATGAGTACTCCAATCGAGGATATTAGGTTCTTCTAATCTTTTGCTAATAGGATTGCAATGTAATTATTTGATTTTTAGACATAACACTGAATTTCCATTAATGTTCAAAACAGGATCAACTACTTTACTAAGTGGACTATCAGACATAAATGTATGAGTGAGTATATTAATACAATTTTTCTTACAAATAAAAAGTTCCTTTAAAAATTCAGATTGCTTGTATTTATTCAAAATATATATGCTGAGAGCCTTCTACAGAGTAAAGATGAGAAGTGCTACGCTGTAAAATTGTTTGTGTTTTGGCTGACTATGAAATTCCAGTAACTGCCAGTTTAAAACCAACAGCCTTAATATTCAAGTCTAACCGACAAGAATACAGGACTACAGTTGTCTACACCTAAAAGCCACTTATCATTATTTTAAGAGTTGCTGTTTTCTGAAACTTGAAGTTTTGGTATGGCACTGTAGGATAAGCACTGGACTGCTAACCACAAGGTTGGCAATTCAAACCCACCAGCTGCTCTTGGAAACGCTATACAGGGTCGCTATGGGTCAGTATTGACTCAAAGGCACTGAAGAGCAGTTTCTACAACTCCCAAAGCCTGCACTGTTCTCTGTGGTGCTAAGCGCTCCTGCTCCACCTACCTGACCACCCCCCATGCCTTCATCAGTTCTCCACGTAAGCTTTTCCATAGGATGAGGCACTTCTCACTTTCTTTGCAGACCAATGCTAATAGGTTGTTGAAGGTGGACTTTTAGAAAAAGGGCAACCAACTATGTTCCCTTGCATCTGAAAATATTATCCAACTGTCCGAGTAGCAAAAGGCAGCTTGCTAACTGACCATGTGGCTCTCTGATTTATTGGCACCTGATGATCAGTTTTACTGCTGGGGCACCTCATCTACTGAGTTCAGTGATGGACATTTGAGCCACGAATGCTGGTGGTGGCTGTGTGTCATTCAGTTGGTTCCAAGTCACAATGACTCTATATAGGGTTTCTAATTTTGTAAATTTTTCAGAGAGCAGAAAGTCTCATCTTTCTACCACAGAGCGACTGTCAGATTTTAATGAAGGCCTTTGCAGTTAGCAGCTCAGCTCATACTCCGTTTATAGTCATTGTACAAATGGCAGCATGGCAACACCTGACCTCCTTGTCTAGCTTCACAAGGGGAAGCAGACAGAATCATTATCAACAGGAGCAGCCCAAGGCCGATTCCTAGGAGGGGGAGGCCAGACGTGCCTCCTTTCTCCAACTACTGTAACGACTTCCACACCACTTGCCCATCCCACTGCACTCTACTTCTCTGTTGGGTTTGATAATTTGTTGCAATAGCCACTCAGAACTCACAGACAACATTCATGACTGTGGGGTTTCTTTGGGAAGTAATAGCTTACAATTTAGGATCAGAAAGATCTAAGAATCTAGTTCTTCAAACAGGACAGCCCCTTCTCAACCACGCCCCTAGGCAGGCCTCTCTTTGGCCCTCAGTCCCTCAGGTCTCTTGGGCCAGGCCAACCTCTATCCTGTGTAACACTTTGGGGAAGTGTTACAAAGCTCTTAGCTCAGGTAGTAAATTCCCAGAGGCATTCCCCTCCGCAGGTCAGTGAGCCAAGTACAGGAGGCACCCCACTCCATCAGCAAGCCTCCTTCCCCAAGGCACTCAGCCCTCTCTCTCTCACTCTGTGGGCCACGAGGTTGTCTGTTCTGCTGTCTCTGCTGTTACCAGTTCTCTGCTTGTCTTTCCCACTGTCACGGGTGTCCCAGCTCTCTGTTCCCTGGGTCTAGGAGGTTCTCAGCACAGGGATCCTCAGTCCAAAGGATGCACGCTGTCCTCCCTTTTCACCTCTGAAATGGCTGGTTTTCATCTTAGTGGAACGGCGAGGTGACCATTTCTCTCCTTAGGGTTCCATATAGCTTATTTGCATATCCCCATCTCCACACCATTCTGTGCCCCGTATGTGCACCTTATCTGCATAGCCCCATGCCATCAGTTGGTGGGCGTTACAAGGCCATGACTAGAAGGTCATATGAAGGTGAGCTGTCACTCTGTAACTATCATCATAGCAGCAGCAACACTGCATTTTGGGACTTGGGTAGCAAGTGTGTCTAAAAACAGTATGGGCGGGTGTCTTCCGTCTCCATTTTACCATTTAAAATGTGAAGTATAAAATGAAAGTTGTATCTGGACTGCCAACTTCCAGGTCGGCAGTTCAAACCCAGCAGTTGCTTTGTGTGAGAAAGCTGAAGTTTTCTGGTCCAATAAAGATGGGTGCTCTTGGACATCCCATACAGGGTCTCTATGTGTCACAAATGAATTGATGGCAATGGGTATGGTTTGGTTTGGAATGTGGACATTAGCCATTTCTGGTGAAACAGAGGATAGTGAAAAAGAAGGAAGGTGTGTGTGTGTCTAATCTGGTGCCCAAAGTTTGACAATAGATCCAAATGCAGAGGTGAGATTGTGCTTACCGATCTGTGATACCACAGGAGTCTATTTGAAGATCGCTGAAGTTCCCCAGGGCACCCTGCTGAACTGCAATCAAGTCCACCATGTTGTCGTGGATGGAAAGGAGCCTCATACAGCCCTGAAACCCAGCAAGGGAACTGTCACACCGGGATCCAGAGCTGGTGTCAGGACAACCTAATAAATCAAATCAAATCAAATGCCTCATACAGCCCTGAAACCCAGCAAGGGAACTGTCACACCGGGATCCAGAGCTGGTGTCAGGACAACCTAATAAATCAAATCAAATCAAATCAAATCAGCGCAGGATGCGTCACCATGACGGGCTACGCTGGATCAGAGTGAGCGTTTGTTTCATCTTAAAGAAAAGGAGAAGAAAGTTTGATGATCATCTATATCAAAGAGCTCTCAATGACAAGTAGCAATTTCATACAGAGTTGTTTTTGTTGTTTTTTCTTTATTCTCATAAGAGCCACAGAAAGTCACAACTGTTATAAGTATTCGCAAGAATAGTAGCTAAGCTGGACCCAGAGGCTAAAACTCTATGTATGTTCGCTTCAGAATCGTTGTAGTAAAAACATGTTAGCCAGCTATATTAAATTACATATAATGTAAACAATGGAATTTCATCTTAGGGACTGCAAAGTGAGGTGTCTGAAGGATGAAAATGTGCACTGTAATTCAGGAAAGATAAATCAATAATGGTAAAAATACCTTTGTGCTTTAAGCTCACTCTTAGGAGAATAAATTACATTGGCTTGGAATAAAATAATAACTGTTTGTTTATTTTATGTTCATATGGGTAAGAGGCATCTATACAGACATTTTAATAAAGCATATGGTTTAATGCCCAAAACATTTTCCTGTTTGATTTTCTTTGTTATTTGCTTCATAAAAGGATGTTCTGTTCATTTTGGTTTTCTTCTAATATTTACTGAAGACTTTCTTCTAACTATTTAGATAATAGTTTTAAAAAGATAATATTAACCATTTTTGCCTGGCATTTAATGGTGTGTTTCTCTATCCAAGAAAAGTTTTATGGAGCATGAACACATATATGATTAATCTTCCTTTGCTGTTATGGCTGTCAACCATTATTACAATTTCAGAGACTAAGAAATGAATCAGCAACTTCTTAATTCCTGCACAATCCATGCTAGCTTTCTACCTGGGACTTGGCATTATAATGAAATGCTTTGACTGAGGACATTTTCCCTAATGCTTTGTATTCCTAATAAAATACAATTCATATGGCAAGTCAAGGCTGACATTCATATTTAAAACAAATATCAGATACACTGAAATACCCCATCTTCTACTAATGGAGACTTTGGAGTTTGAAATTTAATGTATCTAGAAAAAGTAATCAAAGATTTCTGTATCATTTCATTGTACATGATACCACACATATTTCAAATGCTTACGATCTTCTGTGGAAGGACCAACAGTTATTTTAATCTTGGTATGTTTTCTAGATGACTTATTAACCAATTACAAATGCTAGGATAAGGACTGAAGGACAATCGTTCATTAATATTTAGGGGACAACTATAATGTGCCAGGCATAGAAACACCTTTGCTAATCTCTCTTTCTTCAGGTGCTGTTTTCTGACACATCTCCAACTACTGCAGAATAAAATAAATTGTGCTCTATGCTTGTTGGGAACAAAACTAAGCAAACCCATAGTCACAAGGAAAGGTCACGAGGCTTCCACATCCTAGTTATGATAAATGAGATTCTAAGAACAAAGAAGAATTCAACTTTGGTTAGTCTCATTAGTCTAAGAATAGAAGTATTCACAGTTAATAAAACGCAACAGCACAGAAGTTCAGCACTGAACCCATTTGAAAGTTCTAAACTCTGGAGCTTTCCAGAGAATACTTAATGTGGAGTTAATGGATGGATCCATCTGTTACTAGAGACAGTCAGCTAGTGAAGTACTCGGAGACTGACCGATCAAATCTCACTCCATGGGACTGGACCAGTACTGAGATATCACGGTTACATTTCATTGTGGTGCAGACAGACCACTGGATGGCTTGTGTTCACTTTACACAAGGAGGTGCGGGGGCATGTGTATTCTGCACACAGGTCAGCATCTCCAGCTGGAGCTGTGCAGTGTGTTATTTACTAACACAAAGACTCCATATGGGGAATTTTGCAATAAGGAATTAACCCTGCCCAAAGAGAGGTGAGGAGTCCTGGTGTGGCGCTGTGGGTTAATGCGCCAGACTGCACAGCAGTTTGAACTGCAAGGTTGGCAGTTCAAGCTCACCAGCTGTTTCTTGGAAACCCTATACAGGGTCACTATGTGTTGGAACCAACTCAACAGCACTTAACAACAACAACAAAGAGAGGAGCATCTTTGCCTCTGACTTCTGAGACACAGAGCCACTAAGTCCTTGGAATATATCCTGTCTGGTTAAAACGTGATTCTTTACCTGGGGCATCAAGCTGGACAGTGGATGCTAACAACGTGATTTACAGTGATGGGTCTTGGTCCACATGGTATCTGGAGAATAAAGCCAGCCACCTGGTGGTCAGTCATGTCTATTGGACTGGGCCCCTAGATTCTAGACATCAGGGTTTGGGTATATTTCCCTGGTTGGTAACACTCCATGCATATTGTCACACATACCATAGCTGGGACAAATAACTGCTCCCAGTGGAATTCCACACTTGGTGCCTTCAGGGCACTGCCCTGTGTGTCTCCTCCCCCGGCAGATTTTCATCTGGACCTTTCACTGTAAGTAACCCATCGCATTTCAATGAATCAAACAGCACGGTAGAGGCTCTAGGAGTTCTTTTGGCAATTTATGAAACCTGAGGATCATCTTGGAGACCCCTGAATTTGCAACTGATTCCTGAATTGTGGAGACATCAAGTTATAAAGAATATGAAGGAAAATAAACCCCAAATTCAGATAGCGTTTGCTTAGGGCGAATAAGGGCTATGATACTACAGGGCTAAATGGGCTTTCAGGGATATTGGAAATCTCTTACTTCAAGAAACGCAATAACTGTCTGCTGAAAAGCAATCATGAGTAGTCTTGATAATGCATCTATATATGATGCTAATGACAGGTGAGACTGGGCATGAGAAATGTGAGCAATCTCTGAACTATTATTTTGACAACTCTTCTGTACCGAAACTATCCTAAAATTTAAAATGTTCATTTCAATAAAAAAGGTGTATACATCATGTTTCATAATAAAAACAAGTGGAATTACAATGTGCCTTTGTGAGATAGTTCACCATAAAACAACATTGCAGTATAAATAAAAACAATCGTGAGAGAACAGTTTTTACATAAAATAGTTGAATATTGGTAAAGCTGAAAATATAGGGATGCAAAAGACTTTAAGAAGAATGATTCTATTTTCGTGATTTATAAACACTTTTATCCAGCCTTTTATTTTGAATCAGCTAACAATCTGTTCTTCTAAAAAAACAAAATTAAAATAATGCACTTTTAGAGCTTTAAAATCTTTTCCCTTTGAACTGGAACCTCTTGGTTCAATTGTTTTTGAGATATGACTATTTATGAAAAGAATACAATCCTATGGGTTGCCATAATGTCAATAACATATTCTGAAAAGTTTTATGAACAACCTCATTCAGAAATAAACAAAGCTCAGTAAAGGAAGCCAGTCTGTATTTTTACATTATGGGCATCCCTCCTCCATTCACATAGGGGTAGATGTAGGCTTTTTGTTGTTTGCTTGCTTTTACAGATGACATGAGCTGATTCCTTGTACATCAATTCCTAGAAAGGAATTTGGGGAGGAATAATGATTGGGCTACTTTAACCACATTCAAGAGCGATTCCAGAAACAGCTATTAAAATGCAAAACAACAACAATAGCATTGCTACAATAAGAAGCAACTCAAGTTATAATTACAAATAAGTCTTATACTGCTGACAGTTTTACAACTTTGCATTTCTAATGGTAAAAAAAAAAAAACAAAAAAACCTCCCCAGTTTATTTTCATTTTCTAATGAGACAGGTTCATTCCACTTGCAAGGATTCCCTTTCTAGGTTCTCTCTTTCAAATACCCACCACGCAGGCAGCAAAAGCTTCCTCTGTGTATGATCTCTAAGAGACATGGCTTGGTGTTTACGCTGATGTCCTGCTTTCATAAATGTAGCCCTGCATTATTCGTTCTAACAAACACAAGGATTTGCTACAGTTAATTAAATTAAATTATTCATCCGTTGGCATAATACTGGCCTTCAGTACCCGGCAGTGCAAAAGTAATAAGGATGGGCTACAAGTGCTGATAGTGTGGCACCATAAGGTAAGCACTGGACTATGAACCACTAGGTTGACAGTTCAAACCTGCCAGCTGCTCCTCAGAAACCATATACAGGCTCACAAGGAGTCAGAACTGACTCTACAGCACTTAACGACAACAACGACAAAGGCGCTAACAAGGAGCCTTGATGGCACAGTGTGAAAAGTGTTGGGCTTCTAATCCCAAGGTAAGCGGTTCAAAACCACCAGCCACCCCAAGGGAGAAAGATAGGGCTGTTGGCTCCTGTGAAGATGTTGTCTCAGGAAGTCTAAGGAGCATCTCTCCTGTGACCTATAGGGTCACTGATGGTTTGGAATTAACTCATTGGCAGCTGGACGGGGGTGTGTGGTGGGGAAGTAAAGGTGCAAATAAGCATGATTAAGGAAATACTGCAACAAAATCAACTCACAAAGCCAGAAGGAAAAAACAAAACAAACATAAAAGGGCTGTTGGACATGAGGAAACACAACCAGGTTTAAAAATAAAACCTGAAGAGGTAGGCTACTGAAAATCAATCTTATGGAAATCACAAGCTTAAGTAAGGCTACCTAGTTGAAATGCATTTTAAGTTATAATTTGCAATACAGATTCACTGAAAAAAAGGGAGCGATTACTCCTCAGTGTTCATGTCGCTGGATCCCTGCTGGTGCAATGCTATGACTCCGCTGCTAACAGAAAGATTGCAGTTCAAGCCTACTCAGTGGTTCCTGGGGTAAAGACGTGGTGATCTGCTCATACAAAGATGACAGCCCAGAAAACCCTAAAGGGCAGTTCTACTGCGTCTACAGGCTGGATGGGAGCTCAAACCAACTCAATGCACAACAACAACATGACCAGTTCAAGAGCAAAGAAGTCAGTTCGAGGACTAAAGTGTGCCTGACCCAAGCCATGGTATTTTTAGTAGCCTCATATGCATGTGAAAGTTAGATAGCGAATAAGGAAGACCTTAGAAGAATTGGTGCATTTGAGTTATGGTGTTGAAGGAGAATATTAAAAGTACCATGAATTTCCAGAAGAACAAATAAATCTATACTGGAAGTACATTCAGGATGCTCCTTAGAAGCCCCAATGATGAGATTTCATCTCTCATATTTCAGATGTATTATCAGAAGGGACCAGTCCCTGGAGAAAGACATCATGCTCGGTAAAGTGCAAGGTCAGCAAAAAAGAGGAAGACCCCAATGACGTCACTTGGTACAGGGGCAGCAGCAATGGGCTCAAGTTTAACAATGACTGTGAGGTTGGCGTAGGACCAGGCAGCGTGTCATTCTGTTGTGCGTAAGGTCACTATAGGTGGGAAACCACTCGACGGCACCTACCAACAACTCATGGTGACTTTCCCAAGACATAAGGGGAGTGAATGCAGATATGGCTCAACTGCCCACCTGGTCTGACATGCCCCTTACCTCCAAAATAATAGGTGTCACCTGAGTAAATCTGCTCAGGCCCCAAGGAGGGAGCAGCCGAGGCCAGCTGGCCGTCCACCGTCATGCTCAGGTGATTCCGTCTGGCAGACACAGTGATGGAATGCCATTGCCCGTCATTTACTGCAGGACCTGGGAGGGGATAAGAAGCAGCTGATTGAAAACAAGCACAGCATTTGCATCTACTAATCATGAGGAAACTAAAAGGAAGAGAGGACGGGAGACAAGTGAGGCATGAGCGACCGCGATGCAGAAAATGGGTATCTTTCTCTCTGAAGGCCGTGGGTGGAAACACGTCAAATTCCCACTTCTCTGCCACCAGCACCTTTTCCTCTGACCCTGCGCACTGGAGCAGAGCCAGGGTTCACACCCTAAAGGACAGTCTTCCAGATTACCAAGTCTACTCTAGGCCTCAGATGTTAGCCACCAGCTTGGGAGACCACAGCCCCTCTGACCTCCTAGTACAGACTCGGGGTTTTTCCCACAGTCCCTCAGAATGCCAGCTGCCAGCTCCCTCCATCCCCAAAAGGTTCCTCAACCTTCTGAAGTTACCAGCTATAATCTCAGGGATCCCCACCCCCCTAGTGGTTCCCACTACTCACTTGAGTTCAGGAATATGCTGGAAGTCAGAGAATTCATCCAAAATGCTACATTTGCAACTACAGTTTTATTACAGGAAAAAGAATGCAAATCGAGAGATGCAAAGGACAAGGTCTAGGAGCATTTCCTAACTGGATCTTCCAAATCCCAAACAGGAACACAGTATGTTTCAACAACCACCTCTTGTCTATCAGTTTGTTGTACTGTGAGGACTGACATGTGGCTTGATTCTGGAAGTTACTTTAAATACCAGCAGAGTCACCCATAGTGAACAGGTCTCAGTGGAGCCACCAGATGAAGACCGACTAGGAAGAAGGAAAGGCAGACTACTTCTGAATGTTTAGTCACTGAAAACCTCATGAACTGTCACAGAATACTGTCAGGCGTAGTGCCAGAGGAGGAGGCCCTCAGGTTGGACTGGGGAAGAGTGGCCTCCTCAAAGTTGAGTGTGAATGGAGCAAAGCTTTCAAAATTTTCTTTTGCAGAAAGGGAACAACTCAAAATGACGAGAAACCACTTGAAGCATCCATTAAGAATGGGAACGTTGAAGGTATGCAGTGTGAATCTAAGAACATTGTCAGTTGTCAAAATGAAATGGAATACATAAACATCAATAGCTTAGGCATCAGTGAGCTGAACTGGACTGGTATTGACCGTTTTGAATCAGACAATCAGGAATGGTGTCATACTTATGCCAAATGAACATGTCTACAAGGAAGAGCACTTAATCCCATTATTACTCACATGTTCCCACCAACCATTAAAGCCAGTGATGATGAAATTGAAAACTTCAATGTCTTCCATCTGAAATTGATCAAACATGAAATCAAGATGCATTGATAATTACTGGTGATTTGAATATGAAAGTTGGAAACAAAGAGAAAGGCTCTGTACTTGGAATATATGGCCTTGGTGAAAGACATGGTGCTTTATTGTTGTTTCTGTACTTAAGTGTCACCAAGTTGGTTCTGATTCATAGAGACCCTGTGGTATAGGGTTTCCAAGGAGCAGCTGGTGAGTTTGAACCACTGACCTTTTGGTTCAAACTGATGAAGCATTCCAGTGCTTATCCTACAGCACCACATCAGGACTCCAGAAATGGGCTGGAGACTGCAAGACCAACAACTTATTCATTGCAAGTAAGTTTTTTGAACAACACATGGCATCACCAGATGGAATACACAGTAATGAAATTGGCTACGTCTATGGGAAAAAATGCTGCTAGAGAAGCTCAATATCAATATCTAAACAAGGCCGGGGGCAGATTGTGTAATGGACCATCAATTATTTGTATGCAATGTCTGGATGAAGTTAAAGAAAATTAAAACAAGTACACAAAGCCAAAATATAAACCTGAATATATCCACCTGACGTAGAACAGATTTGATGCATTCGACACTAATGATCAAAGATCAGAAGAGTTTTGCGATGACATAAATAGCATCATGCATGAAGAAAGCAAAAGGTAACAAAAAAGACAGGAAAGAATGACAAGACAAAAATGGATGTCAGTAGCCACAGAGGACTAGAGTGGAGAATGAAGCATCCAGCTGATAAGAAGAGAGGGCATATGCATAAGAACGTCCACACTTGCAGATGGTACCTACTTGTCCTTGCTTCGATGACTGGATGATCGGAGCTCAACCAGAAGTAAAAAGAAGAGGAAAAAAAAAAA
>NW_006408555.1:13815599-13816753 GCF_000296735.1 Chrysochloris asiatica
TAATAGACTACAGTAGAACGTGTATCTCTAATAGACTACAGTAGAACGTGTATCTCTAATAGACTACAGTAGAAGGTGTATCTCTAATAGACTACAGTAGAACGTGTATTTCTAATAGACTACAGTAGAACGTGTATCTCTAATAGACTACAGTAGAATATGTATCTGTAATAGACTACAGTAGAATGTGTATCTGTAATAGACTACAGTAGAAGGTGTATCTCTAATAGACTACAGTAGAACGTGTATCTCTAATAGACTACAGTAGAAGGTGTATCTCTAATAGACTACAGTAGAACATGTATCTCTAATAGACTACAGCAGAACGTGTATCTCTAATAGACTATATATTAGAACATGTATCTGTGATAGATTATAGTCGAATGTACACATCACTTTTATATGGACTGGGAAACCAAGAAGTCCATGTCATTTGTGTCATTGTGATACTTGCTTTGTTGCAAATATCTGGAACAGAACCTGCAATATCTCTGGAATTGGCTTATATGATGTGAATATTAGAGAAAGAATTTACAATATTTTACATTTTCAGGAGAAATACAGGGAGACTCAGCATCTGTCAAGTAATGTTTGAGGTGTTTAGTTAGACCAGGAGTGGGGAACATCATTTGTGGGCCATACAAAATTATCAACCTAAATATTAGCCTGCGATATTTGGTCAAACATTTAATTAACTCACCCCTAATGTGATGTCTGCAAGGAGCTCTGGTAGCGTAGTGGTTACAAATCGGACTGCGAGACTCAAGGTCAGCAGTTCAAAACTACCAGCTGTTCCAAGGGAGAAAGATAAGGCTTTCTGCTCCCATAAACATTTACAGCCTTGGAAACCCTGTACAGGGTCGCTGTGAGTCGGAACCGACTCCATGGCATATAACCACCACCACCAATGTGATGTCTGCAGTCCTGGTGTGGTGCCATAGGATAATACACTAGACCACAAGGTTGTTTAAACTGCAAGGTCGGTGATTCAAACACACCAGACATTTCTCGGAAACCCTACAAAGAACATTATACAATCTTCTTTTATGATGTTCATGATGTCATCCCACAACTCTTCTGGTCTTCGGTCTTTAGTGTTTAATGTATCAAATCTGTTCTTCAGATGATCTCTAAATTCAGGTGGGATATATTCA
>NW_006408555.1:13822236-13874722 GCF_000296735.1 Chrysochloris asiatica
TAGACCCAGAGGGCCTGGAGGAAGGTAGAATCTCCAGTGAGTAGTATTCAATCTGACTAGGCGGGGCTGATGCAATGAAATGCAGACGGGTCTCTTGTGATACAATGGTGAATGATTGTTATCAGGCCTGACTGTGAGGGTTGGAAGTGTAAAGGTGGACATTTTATAGCAAGAAGGGGAATGACTGACTTTTCGGTCTGGGAGCAGAGGTCCCGAGGACCATCAAGGGAGAAGAGCAGAGAGCGGGACCCTACCCGGAGAAGCAGTGATGCCTGAAATGGAGCCAGAGATGATGACGTGGAGCAATGGAGCAGCCGGAGACTTTGGATCCAGAGAGGGAGAGCAGAGCGACTGTATGCTGAAGAACTGGGGGGTACAGGGGAAGGATTGCATGGAGGGGATTGTAACCATGGCAATGAGACGATACACGATAGAATGAATGTAAAACTAATGTTCTCCCACGTAAACTATCACATAATTCACAATAAATCATTAAAAAAAAAAATGGATGTCAGAAGAAACTATGAAACATGCTCTTATGCATGTTGTTGTTCTTAACTGCATTCATAGCAACCCTGTGAAGGGTTTCCAGGAGCGGCTGGTGGATTTGAACTGTCCACCTTGCAGTTCAAACCGATCTTAAGCATTGAGAGGCTAAATCGAATGGAAGAAATGATGAAGAGAAAACTTCAAAAGGCAGCTCGAGAAGGCAAAGTAAAGTATTATACGTAATGAAACGTGCCAAGACCTGGAGTTAGGAAACAAAAAGGGAAGGCCATGCTCGGCATTTCTCAAGCTAAAAGGACTGAAGAAAAAATTCAAGTCTTCACTTACAGGATTGATGGGCTCTATGGGAAAAATACTGAATGATGTAGAAAGCATCAAAAGAAGATGGAAGGTATACACAGGTACACTCCATCAAACAGTAATGACCAGTGTTCCACCATTTTTAGAGGTAGCATATGATCAAGAACCGATGGTATTGAAAGAAGAATTCTATGCTGCATTGAAGGCATTTGCAAATAGCAAAGCTCTAAGAACTGAAGGAATACAAACTTAACTTTGAACAAACTGATGTTGCACTGGAGGCGCTCAATCATCTATGCCAAGAAATTTGCAAGACAGCTACCTGGCCAACATGTTGGAAAAGGTTCATATTTGTGCCCATTCCAATGAAAGTTGACCCAACAGAATGCAGAAATCATCGAGCGATATCAGTGATATAGAATGTAAAATAAATAGAAAATGGTTACAATATCAACAGGGAACTGCCAGAAATTCAAGCTGAATTCAGAAGTGGATGTGGAAGTAGGTAACACCATTGCTGATGTCACATGGATTTGGGCTGAAAGCAGAGAATATCAGAAAAATAGTTACTTGTGGTTTATTGATAATTCAAGTACTTCCAACTGTGTGGATCATCCATCATAAACTTTGAATAAAATTCTCAAGACTGGGCATTCTAGAACACCTAACTGTGCTCATGAGGAACCTGTACATGGACCAAGATGCAGTCTTTGTAACAGAACAAGGTTATACCGAATCATTTAAAATCAGGAACGATATGTGCTAGGATTACATCTTCTACCATCCTTATTCAATCTGTATGCTGAGCAAATAATGCAAGGAGGATAATATGGAGAAGAACATGGCAAGCAGATTGGAGGAAAACTCATTAATAACCTACAATAAACAGATGATAAAACCTTGTCTGCTGGAAGCAAAGAAGACTTAAATAATTACTGATGAAGATCAAGGACCACAGTCTTCAGTATGGGTTGCCTTTCAATGTAGACAAAACAAAAATCCTCATAACTAGACCCATAAATAACATCACCATAACCAGAATATATTGAAATTGGCACATGATTCATTTTGCTTGGATCCACAATTAACACTCATGGAAGCAGTAGTTAAAGGAAGCAAATCTGCTACACAGGATCTCTTTAAAGTGTTAAAGAGCAAAGATATCATTTGAGGACTGTGGCTCTGACTCAAGCCAGAGTATTTTCAGTTGCCTCATATGCATGCAAAACTTGTACAAAGAATAAAGACCTTAAAAGAATTGATGCATTTGAATTATGGGGTTGGAGAAGAATATTGACAGTACCATGGACTGTCAGAAGAACAAACACATCTGTGGTGGAAGATACACAATCAGAATGCTTCTTTGAAGCCAGGGTGACCAACCTTTGTATGTCATACTTCAGGCATATGATCTGGAGGGGCCAGTCCCTGGAGAAGGTTAGTGAAAAAGCGGAATCCCGGCCCCGCACCCCCCTGCCACAGGAGATGGATTGATACAGTGGCAGCAGTAATGGGCTCAAACATATATAACAATAATAGTGAGGATGGTACAGACTGGGCAGTGTTTTGTTCTGTTGTATACAAGGTGGCTGTGAGTCAGAACAATTTGAATGCACTTAACAACAAATTGTCCCAACAAGCACCAACCAGGAAGCCCATGACACTGCCCTGTCCAGAGCTTTATTGGGACCTCATCTGTAGATTTGATTGACTGAGTCCCCCCACTTCCCCTGAAGTCAGCTGATATCACAAGGTGACCTTTTCAGCCTGACTGGGCCACTTCCTGAGACCCCTCATTAGCATCCACTTTCCTGTATGTTCTGGAGGCTGGCAGAGAACAAAGGCACCTCAGTCACTCAGTACATGCCAAGGGTTTAGAGTTCTCTCAGAAACAAGGCCCAAAGGACTTCTGTAAAGTGAATGTCTGAGCACTGGTTGTGAAGAAGCTGCAGAACCAGCAGGCCTTCTTCCGGTTTTACATAAGGTCACAACGAGCTGGAGTCGACTTAATGGCACAGAACCACAATGGTAATGGTAACATAAACCCATAGGCCTCAACAGAGAGAACCAAATCCCCAGCCTGTAATAATCCTCAATAGTTAAAACTCTTCCAACCATTTTGACATGGGCTGATTTTCAGCTTCCATTCATGTAATTTACTCAAATTGTTATGTCCACAAAAGTGTAATTTTTACATAAATATATATATAGATAGTTAGCGAGATAGATAGATAGATAGATACACATTTATATATATCTATATATTTCTTTTTATCAAACCACAGGACCCCCTTGCATATTAGTTTCCTATGCACATTATATGCTCAGGTGTGTTATTTATATGGGTGAATTATATGCCAAAAACTAGTAACTTTTAGAACAGGGGGCATAGGAGGAACTACAGATAGTTTCTAAAAGTCTACATTATATTAAGCTAAAATATTTAAACAACATTCTTATCAATGGAGAAGAGATTGAGGTTGTCAAGGACTTTATTCTTCTTGGATCAACTATCAACACTCGTGGAAGCAGCAGTCAAGAGATCAGACGACGTATTGCATTGGGCAAATCTGCTGCACAGGAACTTTTTAAAGTATTGAAGAGCAGAGATGTCAGCTTGAGGACTAAGGTGCGCCTGACCCAAGCCATGGTGTTTTCAATAACCTCAAATGGATGTGAAAGCTGGACAGTGAATAAGGAAGATCGTAGAAGAATTGATGCCTTTGAGTTGTGGTGTTGGAGGAGAATACTGAAAGTGCCATGGACTGCCAAAAGAACCAATAGATCTATTTTGGAAGAAGTGCAGCCAGAGTGCTCCTTGGAGGCCAAGATGGGTAGGCTTCGTCTCTCATACTTTGGACATATTGTCTGGAGAGAACAGTCGCTGGAGAAGGATGTCATGCTGGGTAAGGTGGAGGGTCAGAGAAAAAGAGGAAGACCCCCAACGAGATGGATCGGCCAGGTGGCATCATTGATGGCGTCAAGGGTGGCAGCGGTGGTGGGGTTGGCCCAGGATCGGACATTGTTTCGTTATGCTGTGCATGGGGTCGCTATGAGTCAGTTCCGACTCGATGGCACCTGACAACAACAACAACACAAGCTTTATATGGTTTTGTGCCCTTCTGTTAGTCATCCATTGTAATTTTCTAGTAGAATATTTGGCACATGTTATCAAGTTGTTGTTGTTGTTGTTAAGTGCCTTCAAGTTCATTCTGACTCACAGCAACCCTTTATAGGGTTTCCAAGGAGTGCCTAGTGGGTTTGAACTGCCAACCTTGTGTTTCAAATTGACCTTGTGGTTCAGCACTTTATCCCATAACACCATACCAAATATTAATAAAAGTAGAAAGTTTACAGATACAGGTGGTTGTTGTTGTTAAGTGCCATCGAGTCGACACCGACCATCATGACCCTGTATAGGGTTTCCAAGGAGTACTCTCCAACATATAAGCAATTAGAGATCTGATGAAGCACTGTGAGTTTTTTGTTTTGCTTTGTTTTAGGATCTCACGGTAAGTAATATGCACTACATACAATGTTGCCACATGTACTGTGCTAATATTATGATTCTCATGCCAACCTTCAGAGACAAATAAAAATCACATTATAAAGCTACAGATAATTAAAGACAATAATAATAAAAACTTAAAAAACAAAACAAAACAAAAAAGCAGTACTAGAGATATCTAAGAAGCAACTTACAACAAAGTTGTCAAACAAAAGTCTGCCCTAAGTCAGGAACCAAATGCACACTGTAAGATTAGAAGTAGATAAAGCAGTGTGTAAAAGCATACACATTTAATCCTAGTTAAATTGCTAATTTCTATATAAATGTGAGAAAAGAACAAAAGAAAGTAGCCCTATTTATAAATAGGAAATTTTGGATGAGAAAATCATGGCTGTTTGTGTTCATTTTTATATTTTCCTCTTTTTTCTAAGCTCGCTAAAAATAGATCTTGCTCTAAATTGCTGTCGAGTTGGTTCTGACCCACAGCGACCTTGTATAGGGTTTCCGAGGAACAAATGGTGAACTTGAACCGCTGACCTTGTGGTTCAAACAGATTGTAGTCCAGCGCATTAACCCACGGCGCCACACCAGGACTCCCAAAATAGATATTTATCATATATAATATAAAGATACCAAATATTATATATCCTTACTATAATTTTTAAAATCAAGGTATTCTTACTTCCTCCAAAACAATCTCTAGTTGGGCTGCTAACTGCTAAGTCAGTAATTCAAACCCACCAGGTACTCCTCGGAAACCCTGTAGAGGGTAGCTGTGAGTCAAAACCAACTCGATGGCCCTGAACAACAATACAAGAAACCTAAAGGCTATAGGCTGCTTTTCTCATATTTCCTGCCATTTCACTCCCCTCCCCAGCTCCTCTCTAACTCAGCCTATCACAAGCATTCAGACATCAAATGCTTTGGCACTCCCTGAAGCGATTATGGATTTTTGTCCTGGATGTGTTTAGTCTAGCACAAATTCCAGCCTGGATATGGAAGCTCAGTGTTACATGACATCATGAAGCAAAACATGATTTTCAAAGGCCTGGCTCTGGTTTGGTTTGTGAAAGGTAATGGGGAAGACCTCAGAATGGAAATATGTACAAAGAAATGTAGGTTAGATACTTTTAGACACATTTTCTAAGAGTTGTCTATTTCAGACACCTGAAAGAAGTTATATAATTCCTGAAGGTTTGAAATAGTACTAACATAAATCAAATGTCCCAGATTTATCATCCACTGCTTCCTTAAAGAGGATACATTTACTACGAAGCTCCATCACACACCTGTGTCAGGTCAAGTGTACGGATACGTCTTCCCCTTTCCTCTCCTTCCCTTTGGTATACCTTCCACCATCTCTTTTCAAAGTTGTGATGTGTCGTAAATAAAAATTATTTCACTTCTGTCATTTCATCTGGGCCTTTCCTCTAGTCTGGTGGTGTGCCATGGAATCAGTTCCGACTTAAAGGGACTTTGTATATAGAGTTTCCAAAGCTGTAAATCTTTATGGGAGCAGAAAGCCTCATCTTTCTCCAGAGAAGCAGCTGGTGGGTTTGAACTGCTGAACTTGCAGTTAGCAGTCCAGTACTTATCCTACAGTGTACCAGTACTTCCCAAACTGCCTGTGGTGATGAGCATACTACTTGCTAATCTATTGTAGACTGATGCTTCTGTAAAATATGGTAAAAACGAATAACGTGGAAAATTAAATAGAAAGTTCTATAAAACACAGACCTACTGAGCATGTGCTTAGATACCGCTGTGGTTGTTGCTGCTGCTAGAATTTGGTTCCATCGAGTCAGTTCTGACTCATACCAACCTTGTGCACAGCAGAATGAAACATGGCCCAGTCCTGTGTCAACCTCACAATCTTTGGCTATGCTTGTATGTTTCAATATTCCACAGTCCGATGCTATCTGACAGTGTTCCACTGCTATTCACATGGTGACTAAACATTCAAGCAGTCTGCCTCCCCTTTTCTCTAGTCGGTCCCAGTCTGGAAGCTCAGCTGAAACCTGTCGCCATGGGGAACCCTGCTGGTATTTCAAATACCCAGGGCACAGCTTCCAGCATCGCGCAGCGACTGTTGTGTGTGTTCAGACTACTCCACCAACTGGCTAGCGCCCTGTGTCTCTTCCTCTCTTCAGGCCTCCCTCTTGTGATCTGTGACAATATTGAAACTTGGCCAGGGAATAACCCTACAATGACCTCTATGTGTTCAAGCAAAAGGAAGAGTCAATCTGTGAGGCAAACGTCATTGTTGTCTTGTTTTACGAAACTGCCACAGCCACGCCAACCTTCAGAACCCTCAACTGTGATCAGTCAGAGCCATTGACGTGAAGGAAAGACCTCCCACCAGCAAACCATGACAACTTGCTGAAGGCTCAGGTGGTGCTTAGCATTTTTAGCAACAAAATATTTTAAAACTAATGCATACACATATTTTAGACATACTGCTATTGCATGCTTAACAGACTATATTATGAACATAAGCCCTGGATTGCTAACTGCAAGGTCAGTGGTTCAAAGCCACCCAGCCACACCTTGAAAACCCTATACAGTGTTGCTATGAGTCGGAACTGACTCGATGTACTTAACAACAACAACAACATTTATATACACTGGGAATCCAAAATGTGTGTGACCCACTTCAATGCAGTTGTCTGGAACTGAACTCCCAATATCTCCATGGCAAGCTTGTGTTTATCTTGTGATGAATCTCGTTATTGATTTTGTTGCTAACTGCTGTCAAGTTGGTTCTGGCTCACAGTGGCCCCGTATAGGGTTTCTGAGGAGCACTGGTGGGTTTGAACCACAGACCTTGTGGTTAGCAGTCCAGTGCTGATCCTACGATGCTACACCAGGTGTCTATGTGACGAATAAGCAACAAGCACCCTACTGAACTAAGGAGCTCTGGTAGCGTAGTGGTTATGAATTGGGCTGCAAACCACAGAGACAGCAGTTTGAAACTAGCAGCCATTCTGCGGGAGAAAGATGATGCTTTCTGTTCCTGTTAAGATTTACAGCCTCAGAAACCCTGTGCAGGGTCGCCATGAGTCCACGGCACGTAACAACATCACCACCACCACCCTACTGAACTAGTGCCAGTTCAAGAACATTGGCAGGATGAAGTCAAAGGCTCAGGGAAGCCTCGGAATAAAGCAGTCAATGTGGAAGCCAGGTTAGATTAAGACGTTACAAAAGACAGCCCAGTCTTCAGTTTCACACAGTCAAGTGCAATCATTGGAGCAGCTCGCTTGCTCTCTATGATGTTCTTGGAGAAACCAGTGGCTGATCTCAAGTCTCATTTGTAATCTGTCATCCGTCTATGAGGAGGAGGCTTATTACCTGCCAATGAATGGGATTTATTACACAAATTAAATAATGAAGAATCCATGTAATTCACTTCACATAACTCTACATAACGAGCACAGGAATTTATTAATCAGGCTCTGCTGTTTTGAAAGTATACAATGCCTTCCCATTTCTAGGCCTGAGAGAGGGGAGCTTCTTTCAAAGGCAATGCAAGTGTGAAAGGAAGGAAGGAGGAGGAAACTTGGGAACAGATATAAATTATCAGGGAGCAATTTCCATGATCTTTAATGTAATGTTTCCAAAAACTTTTTGAAGTCCCTTCATATACACAGACATACCTCACTGGGGGTCTTCCTCTTTTTCTCTGACCCTCCACCCTACCAAACATGATATCCTTCTCCAGCAACTGGTCCCTCCTGACAATATGTAAAGTATGAGAGATGAAGTTTGGCCATCCTGGCCTCCAAGGAGCACTCTGACTGCACTTCTTCCAACACAGATCTGTTGGTTTTTTTGGCAACTCATGGCTCTTTCAATATTCTCCTCCAACACCATAACTCAAAATCATCAATTCTTCTAAGGTGGTTCTTATTCACTGTCCAGGTGAATGAAGTTATTGAAAATACCATGGCTTGGGTCAGGCGCACCTAAGCCCTCAAGCTGACATCTTTGCTCTTCAACACTTTACAGAGGTCTTGTGCAGCAGAATTGCCTACTGCGATATGTTGTTTGATTTCTTGACTGCTGCTTCCCTGAGTGTTGATAGTTGATCCAAGAAGAAAGAAGTAATTGACAACTTCAATCTTTTCTCTGTTGATAAGAATGTTGTTTATTGGTACAGTGGTGAGGATTTTTGTTTTCTTAACATTGAGATGTAAACCATACTAAAGGCTGTGTGTGCACTTTGATCTTCATCAGTAAATGTTTTAAGTCTTCTTCACTTTCAGCAAGCAAGGTTGTATCATCTGCATATCGCAGGTTGTTAGAGTCTTCCTCTAATCCTGATGTCACGGTTTCCTTCATATAACCCAGCTTGGTTTATTTGCTCAGCATACAAGTTGAATACGTATGGTGAAGGAATACAACACTGTCGCACACCTTTCTTAATTTTAAACCATTCAGTGTTCCCGTGTTCTGTTCGAACAACTGCCTCTTGGTCCAGGTACAGATTCCTCATGAGCACAATTAAGTGTTCAGGAATACTCATACTTTGCAATGTTGTCCATAGCTTGTCATGATCCACACAATTGAAAGCCTTTGCGTAGTCAATAAAGCACAGGTAAACATCTTTCTGATATTCTCTGCGTTCAGCCAAGATCCATTAGACATCAGCAATGATATCCCTCATTCCACAGCCTCTTCCGAATCCAGCTTGAACCTCTGGAAGGTCTCTGTTAATGTATGCTTGTAGCTGTTTCTGTATTACTTTTAGTAAAACTTTATTTACATGGGATATCAGAGATATTGTTCAATGATTTCCGCATTCCATTGGGTCACCTCTCTTTGGAATGGGCACAAATATGGATCTCTTCCAATCACTCGGCCAGATAGTTGTCTTCCAAATTTCTTGGCATAGAGGAGTGAGTGTCTCTTGTGCTGCCTCACTTTCTTGAAAGATTTCCATTTTTATCCCATCAATTCCTGGTGCCTTGTTCTTTGCCAATTCCTTCAATGCACCTTGGACTTCCTCCTTCAGTATCATTGGCTCTTGATCATATGCTACCTCTTGAAATGGTGGAACATTAACCATTTCCTTTTGGTACAGTGACTCTGTGTATTCCTTCCATCTTCTTTTGATGCTTTCTGAATCATTCAATAATTTGTCCAGAGGATCCTTCAATAATGAAAGTCAAGGCTTGAATTTTTTCCTCAGTTCCCCCAGCTTGAGAAATGCAGAGCATGTTCTTCCTTTTTGGTTTTCTGACTCCAGATCTTTGTACATTTTGGTGTAATACTTGGCTTTATCTTCTCGAGCTGATCTTTGAAATTTTCTGTTCAGCTCTTGTACCTCCTCATTTCTTCCATTTGCTTTAGCATCTTTACACTGGAGAGCAAGTTTCAGTGTCTCTTCTGACATCCATTTTGACCTTTTCCTTCTTTCTTGTCTTCTTACGATAACATTAATAACAGTAGGTAGCTCGGTCTTTTGTGATCTGTGCTTTACATACATTCTGTTGTTTAATAGTTACCACAACTATCCCGGAGCCCTGGGATTGTTGTTGTTGTTAAGTGTTGTCAGTTCCCACTCTAAGTGACCCTGTATAGGGTTTCCAAGGAGCTGCTGGTGATCTTGAACCGCCAACCTTGCGATTCAAGCTGACCTTGTAGTCCAGCATAGTAACCCACAGCACCACACCAGGGCTCCTTAGAATAAAAATAAGCACTGGACTGCTATCCACAGGTTCAAATCTACCAGTTGCCCCTTGGAGACCTTATAGAGGATCACTATGAATTAGAAATGAGTCAAGGTCACTTAATAATAACAAACAACTATCATTATTCTAATTTTAAATACTGAGAAAGTGAGGTTGAGGGACGGTGAACTCATTATCCAGGGTTGGACCCAGTTGATGAGTTTTGAGTCCAAAACAGAACCCTAAGTCTGACTGCAAAACTGTATCTTCTCTACCTGTTTTGTCTACATTAAAAACTTAACTATGAGAAAGACACAAGCAGTCTCTAGGAGTTAGGAACCAGTCCAGCATTATCAGTGAGGCTTTGCTTTCGCCCGTGGAACATAATTAATTTCACCAAACACCAACGTCAGACAAGGTCACTCTGTGATTCGAAAGGAGACAAAATGCAACAAATGAGACTTCTCAAGCTTATCCAGATACAGACAAAAGCAAGACTACTGTGCCAACCACAAAAATCTCAGACTTCTCCTCCTCTCCTGGATCGTGTGAGTGAGTGACTTACACTGATTCAATCTGTGCTCTCATGTGCCCTGTAGGTGGTGTCAGTGGTGGTAATGGTGGTTGTTTGCCCTGACTCATGAAGGATTAACTGATTCTTCATCAGTTCCATCTTTAGCCTTACCTTACTCCTCCATCTTTCCAGAGGAGAGTCACAAAGAGACGTGCCCCATCACCGAATTACCCTCACCTTCTGAAAGCATTTCATCTAAAACAAATCTTCACTCCCCTAAAATCTCCTCCAAATCATACATACACCTTTAATCCTGTAAATCATCCATAACATCCTTTTCTGGGGAAGTGGATAATTCTTGGACTGTGTGTGTCCCTGCTGACATGACAATGAAGCTAACTTGGTGGGCTGTAGGCATGTTCACTGTGGTCTTTGGATGACAGCAAGGGAACTCCAGATGGAATCATGGGAGAATGGAATAATCAATGTGTTTGCAACCATAGTTGATGGGAAAGGATGGGATTTTATACCAGAATCTTTTTTTCTCTCTCTCTCTCATCATTCCTCTCAGCCCCAAAGCACATAAACACACTAACTGTTGTTGCTGTGAAGTGCCGTCAAGTCAGTTCTGACTCATAGCAACCCTGTATAGGGTTTCCAAGGAGCAGCTGGTGGGTTTGAACTACTGACCTTGCAGTTCACAGTCCAGTGCTGACCCATAGTGCCACACCAGAAGTCCAAACACACAAGAGACAGGAGGAAAAAGGTTTCAATCTGCACTCTCATGTGCCCTGTAGGTGTAGGTGGTGGTGATGGTGGTTGTGAACCCTGACTCATAGCAATGCTGTATCGCATGGGTCAGAATATCTGGCTTGCAGACAGTATGTTGTTGTTGTTGTTGTTATGTGCCGTTGAGTCGGTTCTGACCCATAGCGACCCTGAACAGGGTTTCCCAGGCTGTAAATCTTTAAGGGAGCAGAAAGCTTCACCTTTCTCCTGCAGAGCAGCTGGTAGTTTTGAACTGCTGACCTTGCGGTTCACAGCCTGATTCGTAACCACTATGCTATCAGACAGTATAAGGCCTTTAAAATCATTTGGTCTGCCCCTGCCAAGGCAACCACAGTCCAGCCATCCAAATGCAGCAGGCTGATTTTTTAATTGGTAATTTTGTATGGCCCACAAATGATGTTCTAAATATCCAAGTGGCCCTTGGAAGAAAAAGGGTTCCCCATCCTGCTACATAGGGTTTCTGCAGATATAAATCTTTATAGGAGCAGAAAGCCTCCTCTTTCTTCTGCCTGAGAGCTGGTAGATTCAAAGCGCTGACCTTGCAGTTAACAGCTCAACTCATAACCCACTAAGCTCCCAAGGCTTCTTAAACTTCAGATTTTAGCCATGAATGGTTACTGAACACACGGCAGCAGTCAAGCCACGTCATCCGCTCAGAAGACGTTAACGCACATCCAGGCTTTTTGTTGTTGTCCAGTCACATTCAACTCATGGCAACCCAATATGGGCGAGGCACAGAAAGAAAAATCATGCCTGCTGCATAGGGTAGGTTCTTTGCAAAGGCGCAAAAGGCATTACTCAAGAAGCAACTCGAAGGTCTTGTCTTGCCTCATATATATACCTCTTCTACTGCCAGACATTTAAGGCACAGATCGCCAGGAAGCGCCGGTCCAGATGAAAATATGGAGGCCATTGGTACCAATCACATTAGTAAGGAGCAGATGTATAAAAGAGAGACAGGTCTATCCTCTGAAAGACAGAAAAACTCCAACAGTAAGAGGGAGGGTGGGGCACTAAGCCAATGGCTTCTTCTGGTTAAGGCAGGCCATGCTAGCTCCTCTGCTTTCTGGATGGCAGGATTCTCAAGAGGCCGAAAAGGTGAGCCAGGCAGAAACATCTCAGACCATATAATTCTGCCCCTGCCTACATCCGCCTGTGGGAGCCAGAGGTTGGTTTGTAGTGCTGAGTTTTTACCTTTAGGCAAAAGCAGCAGCGGAAATGCTAAAATCATAGCAGAAATCTCAAAGGTGATAGTCATTTGTTTTAAAGATGAAATATCACTCTATTATTCTCTGGGTTCTTCATGCTATCTGAGGGATTTTATTGTTGGCTTTGGCCTCTCTGTGTAAGGACTGGACATGGATTGTGTTGCTACTGTTGTTAGCTGCCATCGACCCTGCTCCTGATCCACGGTGAGCCTGACTGAGCACAGTGACATTACAACCTTGCCCAACTCGGTGCCACATCCATGAGGAGTTGGGGACCGGCCACTGTGATTTGTAAGAGCTGAACAGAAAATTTCAGAGGGTAGCTCGAGTAGGCAGCCAAGTATTACGATGAGATGTGCAAAGACCTGGAGTTAAAACACCCAAAAGGAAAACCAGGATCAGAATTTCTCAAGCTCAAAAGAACTGAAGAAAAAAATCAAGCCTGGAGTTGTAATACTGAAGGAGTCAGTGGGCAAATATTGAAATGATGCAGTAAGCATCAAAAGGAAATGGGAGGAAAGCAAAGAGTCATTGTACCAAAAGGAATTGGTTGATGCTCAGCTATTTCAAGAGATAGCATATGATCAAGAACCCACGGGACTGAAGGAAGAAGTACAAGATGCAATGAAGGTATTGGCAAGAAAGCAAGGCTCAGGAATTGATGGAATACAAATTGAAATATTTCAACAAACTGATGAAGCGCTGGAGATGCTTTCCGAGCGACGCCAAGAGATTTAGAAGAGAGTTAGCTACCTGGTCAGCCAATTAGAAGAGAGCCATTTTTGTGTCCATTCCAAAGAAAGGTGACCTAACAGAATGCAAAAGTCATTACTATCACAGCAAGTAAGATTTTTCCGAAAATAATTTTTAAAATGATTTCAGTACGCTTCAAAAGAGAATGTGGAACTACGAATACCATTGTTGGTGTCAGATAAATCATGGCTAGAAGCAAAGAATCCCAGAAAGACGTTTACTTGTGCTTAATAGACTGTGCAAAGGCATTCAGCAGTGTGACAAAGTAAGGATGGCATTATAAGGAGTGGGCATTCCAAAACACTTCATTGTGCCCATGAGGAACCTGTACGTAGATGAAGAGGCCGTTGTTTAAACAGAACAAGGGGATATTGAACAGTCTAAAATCAGGGAACGTAGGCCCCAGGGATGTATCCTTTCAAGCTTCTCAGATTATTTGCTTAGCATACCAATTGAATAATCTGAGAAGCTTGATTATATGAAGAAGAATATAGCATCAGGATTGGAGAGAGACTCATTAGCAACCTGTGATATGCAGATGATACAACCTTGCTTGCTAAAAGCAAAGAAGACTTAAAATAATGATGAAGATGAAAGACTACAGCCTTCAGTATGGGTTGCCCTTCAACGAAAAGAAAAAACAAAATTCTCACAACTTGACCAATAAATACCATCTTTTTAAATGGAAAAAAAAATTCAAGTTGTCAAAGCCTTCATTTTGCTTGATTCACAATCGACGCTCATGGAAGCAGTAGTCAAGCGATCATATAACAGATTGCATTAGGCACATCTGCTGAAAAAGAGCTTCTTTAAAGGGTTAAAAAACAACAACAACAACAACAACAAAGATGTCACTTTAAGGACTAATGTGGGCCTGAACCAAATCACAGTATTTGCAATTGCCTCATATGAACGTGAAAATCGGGCAATGAATGAAGCAGACTGGACAAGAATCAATGCATGTAAATCATGGTGTTGGAGAAGAATATTAAAGGTACCATGGACTGCCGGAAGAACCAACAGATCTGTGTTGGAAAAAGTAGTCATAGTGCTCCTTAGAAGCCAGGCTGGTGAGACTTTGTCTCTTATCCTTTGGACGTGTCAGTAGGAGCCGGTCCCTGGAGAAGGGTATGATGTTGGTAAAGTGGAGGGTGAATGAAAAAAGAGGAAGACCCCCAATAAAACGAATTACACGGCAGCAGCAACAGCACACACAAATGCAACAATTGTGAGGATAACATAAGGAAGGGCAGTATTTTGTTCTGTTCTATGTACGGTTGCTACGAGTTGGAACCAACTGTACATACAGCACATAACAACAATATTCTCTGGGTTCTTCATGGCATTGAGTGATTTTATTGTATTTTATTTTTGACTTTGGCATCTATGTATGTTGTTGTTAAGTGCTGTCAAGTTGGTTTCGACTCATAGCAACCCTGTATAGGGTTTCTGAGGAGCAGCTGGTAAGCTTGAACCGCTCACCCTGAGGTTCAAACCGACCTTGCAGTCCAGCGCATTAACCCACAGTGCCACATCACGACTCCATATGTATATAGACTGAAAATATTTTGTGTTGTTGTTATTAGCTGCCATTGAATCGACTCCCAATTCATGGTAACCCCATCCACAATGAAACCAAATGCTACCCAGTTCTGTCCCAGTTCTGTGTCATGTCCCAGGATCAGCTGGGGGCTTACAACCCATTGTGATTCATAAGATTTTAAGTGACTGATTTTGGGAAGCAGATAGCCCAGCTTTTCTAGTCTATTGTAGTATGGAAGCTTTGCTAACGTCTGTTCGGCATCTTAGCAAGACACCAGCTTCCACCAATGGATGCTCCGGGGTTGTGCATGAAGTACATTAGCTGGGAATCGAACTCGGTTCTCCAACATGGAAGGCGAGAATTCTACCACAGAACCACACTGCTTCACAAGGGATTTTATAGCACTGCTACATCTTATCATTTAGAATAGCATTTGAAATATTTCAAAAAATGATACAGTCTGCCATAATATTGTTGAATAATTCGAAATCACAATTTGCAAAACTGCATCACATTAAAAACGTAGGCTGATAATTCAAACATTTGCACACTTCAGTTCTTTCTCAGTCCAAGTTAATCTTGATTCTTTTGTAAAAGATCTAAAAACATTTGAGTTTTAAAAACATATTAAATGGGCAAACGAGCTCTTATAGTCAAGAAAAATTAAGCCATCTTATGAAATGGGAAGCGTTAGTATAATGTGATACTGATTCATGAGTAAGTGTTCCATTCTGTTTAGATAGTCATTGTGAAACATTCTGACAACCGATTTAATATTGAACACCATATTTGTGAAACACACATGGAAATTCTTTGTGGTTGGGAGAAAATACTCACCACCCGCCCACCTACCACATGAGTAGTTAATTTTCAAAAGAAAAATGTATTTGCTTTTGCTGAAATTAGCCAAAGTTGGTATTTTAAAAGAACCTGGAAACATGAGGAGAGTGGGGATTGGTATATAAAAGTACACTGGTGTAACCTGAAATGTAACAACTTTACTCTACCAGGTGATATTCACATGGAGAGTCCAGGGTCCTTATTATTCACTCTGGGAATAATCACACTAAGTCATAGGATGTCAAGAGGAATTACATTGTATCTGGATTTAAACATTAGGGGATACTTTCTTAACAGTCTTACACCTAGTAATTTATTCAGTGAGCATGCCTACAATGTCGTTCAAAAGCTTCACGGGGCTCTCACTGTATTAAAGCAGTTTCTTTAAGATGTCGAAAATTAGACTATGAATATAACCACTTCAGAAGATGTCAAATGCATCACAATAAACTACACATTAAAGGCAAGCTTACATTTTTAAGCCATAGTTTTAGGGAGCCTATTAATTATTAATATGACACTGATGAATTTATTTCCTCCCCAGCCTGCAAATCTATCACAGTTTTGAGCCTTACACAAAAAGTCATAGCATAGCACCTTTTAGAAAAATGATAATTAATATTCAATTTGCAGGTCTTACCTTTAATCTGCAACAATGTGTGAACAACAAAAATTTATGTAATACGCATTTGGGTATTCATTTGTAGACTTGTTTTCCATATACATAATATTTAGTTTCCAGTCCAAGTTTACTATTTCTCCCCCTTTTCCAGTCATACTCTATGAAGTCTGGCCATAGTTCATACACAGAGGGCATCTTTAAATTGTGTTTGTTGTTGTGTTAAGTGCTGTCGAGTCCTTTCTGTGTCACAGAGGCCCTGTCTATGGTTTCTGAGCAGCGGCTGGTGCGTTTGATCCACTGACGCCATGGTTAGCAGTCCAGAGATCATTTATGAAATTAACGGAATGATTTATCCCTATGTCACTGCTGGGTGTCTGGATGTGATGTTACTCTACAAATGTGACACTGTATGGAGATCCCTAAACAAGAGCAATATAATTTTAATAAAGAGATGAAAACATCCCTCACTGAAAGCACTGACCTCAATTAGACATTAACTTCCCAGTCACTAAGATCATCACCTTAATTATATTACTTATAATCATTGAAGCAATACCTCACCTAGCCTAGATATGGAAAGAATTCCATCTGGTGCCCAAATAGGTGCATTCTGTGTAATCTTTGCATCTCCCCTCCTCCAGCTCGGTACAAGATACCTCAGCAAGTTGGTTTGAAGAAATACTTAGGTATTCCATTACACACTAATATATATCGATATCACCCCTTTTCTACTCTCTCAGACTCTTGGGGACGCAGAGCCCCTCTCACCACCCTTTGCCCTGATGTATTCAACTTGAACTTCTATCTTTGAAACAAAATCAACCGCGTAGAAGTTCTGGCCCGACACTTATAGACCCCACCTGTAAAATAGCAGCTTTTGGGGAACCTCCCCACTTTCCTCACATCCTTTCTCTTCATTCCAAACAGATGGGCCACCATCTGTCATTGCTCAAGAAGGCCAAATGAACAAGATTTTGAAACATGTCCAATCACAATGACAACAAATACAAAAGCATTACTTTGCAAGGGACTGGGGAAGGGTGGAAGGACTGAGGCACAGGCAGTAGAAGAAGATACAGCCGCCAAAAAACACGTCATCTCCTCCACGTTGTTAGACCTTAGTGTAGGCAAAATCATCTTCAGAGTCCAAAGGAAGCAACTGAGCTAAGAAAGGCTAAGTGATTTGTTCAAAGACATAAAAACAGTGAAAGAAGAATTAGGGTTCAACTCTAGCTCTGCCTTTCCTACTCTGCCCTGCCACATGTAGACCTGAAAATGAGCCCCTGCCATAGTCTGGTGAACAAGACAGCTTGGCATTTGCCAGCATATTTCATGATAAATCACCCACTTGCCAAGTACCATTCATCAGCAGAATAGCTATTTTTTCATAGCTCCTCTGGTAGCATAGTGGTTACGAGTTGGGCTGCGAACCTCACGATCAGCAGTTTGAAACTACCAGCTGTTCCACGGGAGAAAGATGAGACTTTCTGCTCCCGTAAAGATATACAGCCTCGGAAACCCTGCACAGGGTGGCTATGGGTCGGAACTGATGCCACGGCACACAACCACAGCAACCACCTCACACACACAACAGGACAGGAAGTGCAAAGCAGAGATACGCACCCAAATATTTTCTATCTCCTGAGGGCTCCCAATAATTGAAAAAGAGTCCAGTTAAAGGATTACTGACTGTAGCTCCATGGAATGGATTTATCAGGCAAGGGGGCTGGAAGAGCTCCTTCAAATATTACACATATAAGGCTATTTGTAAGACAAAATGATGATGACCATACAGATACAAAACAAAATCTATCACACGGTTTATTGAACTCTTTATTGAGGGGCCCAGGATAATATAAGAACAGGTTCAAATGAGAATCCACAGAGCACACACAAAGAAGTGCTGTTAAATCCCATCGAGCCAGTTCTGATCCATAACGACCCTGTATAGATAGGCTCTCCCTGACTGTATATCTTTCTGAAAGCAGAAAGGTCTTATCTTTCTCCCATGGAGAGGTTGGTGGGCTGGAACCATCCGCCTTGTGGTTCGCAGTCCAGTGCTTGTCGCATAGAGCCACTGCATTCTAAGACCAGAAAAAAAACAAAACAAAACAAAAACCCTGAAATGAATTCATTTTATAGAAGCAAAAGTCCCTTCGTGCAGACGGTTTGCACTCAACTACACTCTAAAGATCGGAGTTCTAGTGTGGTGCTGAGGGTTCATGTGCTCAACTATAAAGTTGGTTTGAAGCAAAAGGTTGGTGGTCACACACACACTCAGAAAACCTATACGGAGTCGCTATGGGTCAGAACGACTCAACGGCACTGAACAGCAACAAGAACGTAATATACCCCAAAGATCAGTGGGGAGAGTCAGGTAGGACAGGCTCCGTGGGGGAGGGACTGAAAACCCAGAGAAACTGCTTTCACGGAACAGCCCCAGAGCTCTGGAGTAGGGTGTCAGATTCCCGCACATGCCAGTGGGAAAATCATGGTATAAAGGAAAATACTGTAATTTAGGAATCACTCCAGACACGGGACTCCCTCTGCTGCCACTCTGCCCAGGCCAAGTGCAGAGGGCGGGGCTATAGCCAGACCAGCACAGGGAACCAGCGCTGAAAGCAATGCAGTCACATTTGCAAAAGGCGGTGCAGTCCCAGATGACTTCATGGGGGAGTTCTACCAAACATTCAGAGAAGAGCTGTCACCAATTCTACTCAAATTCTTCCAGACTATAGAAGAGGATGGAAAACTTCCTAATTCTTTTTATGAAGCCAGCATAACTCACATACCAAAACCAGGAAAGGACATTGCTAAGAAAGAAAATTATAAACCAATACCCCTTATGAACACAGACACAAAAATTCTCAACAAAATCCTAGCCAACAGAGTCCAGCAGAACATCAAAAAAATAATACATCATGACCAAGTGGGTGTCATAAAAGGGATGCAAGGATGGTTCAACATTAGGAAAACAATCATTGTAATCCACCATATAAATAAGAAAAAGGAAAACACCACAAGATGATATCGATGGATGCAGAAAAGGCATTTGACAAAATCCAACATCCCATTCCTGATAAAAACACTCAACAAAGTAGGAATTGAAGGGAAATTTGTCAGCATAATTAAGAGCATATATACAAAACCAACAGCCTACATTACTCTCAATGGAGAAAAACTGAAAGCCTTCCCTCTGCGAACGGGACCCAGACAAGGATGCCCTTTGTCACCACTCCTATTCAATATTGTTTTGGAAGTCTTAGCCAGAGCTATACAGCAAGATAGGGAAATTAAAGGCATCCAAATTGGCAAAGAGGAAATAAAACTCTATTTGCAGATGATATGATCCTATACATAGGAAACCCCGAAGACTGAGTGAAAAAAGTTTCTAGACCTCAGTGGAAGATGGTATAAGATTAACATAAAAAACTCAGTTTGATTCCTCTATAGTAACAATGACAGTGCTGAAAAGGACATTAGGAAAGCAATACCATTTACAATAGCCACCCAAAGGATGAAATATCTGAGAATAAATGTAACCAGAGAAACAAAGTTCCTATACAAAGGAAATTACAAAACACTACTACAAGAAACCAAAAGAGAGAGACTAAGACTCGACATCGTGAAAATGTCAACACTACCCAAAGCAATATACACATATAACGCAATCCCAGTCCAGATTCCAGTGACATTCTTCAAAGACATGGAAAAGACAATTACAAACTTTATATGGAATGGAAAGAGACCCAGGATAAGCAGGTACTGCTTAAGAAGAAGAACAAGGTTTGAAGCCTCTCACTCCCCAATTTCAAAATCTACTACACGGATACGGTGGTCAAAACAGCCTAGTACAAAACAGCCTAGTACAGGTACAATGAAAGATACATTGATCAAGGAAACAGAATCGAGAATCCAGGAATTAACCCATCCACATATAGCCAACTGATTTTCGACAAAGTGCCTAGGTATATTGCATGAGGAGGAGATAATCTCTTTAACAGATGGTGCTGGCAGAACTGGAAAGCGATATTCAAAAGACTGAAACAAGACCTTTACCTCATGTCTTATATAAAAACCAACTCAACATGGATTAAAGACCTAAATGTGAATCCCTAAATTATGAAGGTCATCAATGAAAAAATAGGGACAAATGTGAGGGCTCTAATTCAGGAAATACACAGACTACCAAACATTTTAAAAGTACACAAACAAAAGTAGACAAAATAGATTATTGGGACTCAAATATTCATTTATTTTTGTTGTTGTTGTTAAGTGCCGTCGAGTCGGGTCCGACCCATAGCGACCCTGTACAGGGTTTCCGAGGGTGTAAATCCTTACGGGAGTAGAAAGCCTCATCTTTCTCCCGCGGAGCAGCTGGTAGTTTCGAACCGCTGACCTTAAGGTTCGCAGCCCGATTCGTAACCACTACGCTACCAGAGCTTCATTTATTAGACAAGTATTAAATTTTGGGATCTGTTTAAAGCATTGCGGAGAAGGGACAAAGAGAGAATAAAATGGTATAAATATGTTTTGTCTGTGGGGATTCTTACGTTACCTGCTGTGAGGTCGCTGGGTAGCCTTCCTGGCTGGAAGAGGTTCAGTCTAAGTTTTCCATCATTAAGAAAGAGGAGGAGACCTCCTGAGACCAGATGAAGTTCCGTGAAGAGGAGCAGTCCTTCGTTGTTCCAAGTTCGAAACTGAAAAGCAGCAGAAACCACATCCTCTCCAGATGTGCCTGGGAGTGCAAGGTAGCTCCTGGAGCTTGGAAAAGTCACAGGCACTAACTGTGGTTGTGAACAAGAAAACGACACATTGCCCTGAGAAGAAAACACGAGAAAAATCACTGTGAGGCCCACAGCACACGGGGAAGAGGATTTCCAACATTCACATCCTCCTGGCTTTCAAAACAGCCGCAACAGAACCTGCTACCAACATGAACATGACATTGGGCTTCAAGATCTTTCCGTGAGCATCACGGGTGACATTCTTTTCTCCCATTTCTGCAAATTTAATCAAAGCATTGAGCTCATTGTAATTGAATTGAATAAAAATGTATTTGATTTTTTTTTTTTAATATTCAACTTGACTTTCTCTTTCCGTTCATTTCACCTGCTTTTCAGCATCTGTCTTCTAACCTGCCTTAGAAGTCAATAATAATGAACGCATGTTTGTCTTTCCATAGTTTTCTCCACTCTCATCGAATCTTATGCATACACATACACACATACATCGTTGTTGTGGCTGAGTGCTGCCACGTCGGTTCTGACTTATAGACACCCTGTATAGAGTTTCCAAGGCTGTAAATTTTGGTAGGCACAAAAAGTCTCATCTTCCTCTGGGTTCAAACAACCCATCTTGTGGTTCACACACCAGTGCTTACCCTACAAAGCCAAGGCACCCTCCCCACCCACATCCCCCATATATAGACAGATTCAGTTATTTGGCAATCAGATTTAGCAGTATTTGGTTTACAAAAACAGTATCCATATTTTATGCACAATTATCATGCTTTCATCGCTAAGCAATAACCTATAGAAAATCCTTCCTGTGATCTGGTGTAACCTTAATTCGCTCTTTTTATTGGCTGAGTGAGTAATAGTCTATTATGTATGTGTTCTCGGTTTTTTACTCCATTGTTCCCCTTATGAAGGTCATTCACTGTATTTCCAGTTGTGTCTCTATCCCCAAAGTTGCATTGTTTCTCTGTATGCTGACAGTCTGAGTTCTATGGAAAAGCATCTGAGATACAGAACTGCTCCACCCATAGGTCTTAGTTAAGTGCTCCCAGATTGCTTTCCAAACAAACATTGAAATATTGTACGTTTCCATCAGTAATATACCAGGGCATCATTTTCCTCATCCTTACCAGACATTGGTATCATTGAGCTTTTAAATTGTCACTGGATTGCTGTCTCACTTGGGTTGGTCTTACAGTTACCTGAGCAGTAATGAATCGGAGCATTTTTCACAGGCTTGTTGCCCATCTGGACTTGCTCTTCTACAAAAGGCCTATTCATGTCCTCTCTGTCCAGTTTCACATTTTCTTTCCTTTTTGAACCGTTTGTTTTCATTTTTATCATGCTGTCCTGTTATTAGATTTACATATTTGCCTTCCTGATCTAATGGCTTTGCAATAAATATTCAAGACATACCGGAATTTCATGAATTTAGCGATTAAAATATTATGTATAGAAAAAAAATTAGTTTGCCATGGGAATAAGATATTTAAAGACATAAATCGACTTTTAGGTGTTAGTTCTTTTGAAATAATTAAGTATGTCCTTTATCTTGCTTAAGAAATAAAGACAAATACTTTGGGGTTCTTTCTTTTTTTTTTGAAAGCTCGGTCATACCGGTTCCATTTAGAAGAATCCACATTGGCATCAGAACCTCTTGTGATTCTGTTAGAAAGTGAGCTGGCTTTCACTGCTAGGGAATAACAAAAGCCAAAGAATAAACCGCACTGACCCATGATGTAAAGGCAATTTTAAGACCATCAAACCTTGTAAAAAGGAAGCCACATTTGACCAGCTGCAGTATGGTCTAACACTTCCTTTGGACAACTGCCTGCTACCCTACAAAGCAGCAGATCCCTTTACCAAGGAAGAATGGGCATCAGTTGCCTGGTATCCAGAAACTCTTTGGCTAATATAACATACACAGGCTCATACACCTATCTATAATGTTTTTATTTTTCTTTCAGATCATTCTTCCTTTTATATACACACATACAAAATAAACCATTTTAAGATCTTGCTGGATGGTGTGTTCATAAAAATACTATCAATTCACACATGGAATTAGAAATAAAACACTTTATAAACAACACATTTTCTCATAATGTGCTTTGGGATTTGTAGAAACAACAGGAGCTTAAATTTACATATTCTGAATTGAAACAATGGAAGACACTTATTCAAATGGATGCTATCTGTCTGCTTTTCTATTGTCAAGCTGCTTAGGTTGGAAACCAAGTTTCCCAGAACCCCATTCTCTGTCTGACCCAGGGTAAAGGTTAGACCAACAGAGGGAATCAGGGTGAAACCTGGGTACTTTTTTGTGACCGTGACAGTGAGGGACAGGTCCTGAAGCTCCTCCTCTACTTTTTCTTCCAGACAAGCAGCAAATTCAGGCCCACCAATGGGTGTTCAAACAACTGCTTCTTGGTCCAGGTACACATTCCTCATGAGCACAATTAAGTGTTACGGCATACTCCTACTTCACAATGTTGTCCATGGCTTGTCATGATCCACACAATCGAAAGCCTTTGTGTAGACAATAAATCACAGGTAAACATCTTTCTGATATTCTCTGCTTTCAGCCAAGATCCATCAGACATCAGCAATGATATCCCTCGTTCCACGGCCTCTTAGGATTCTGGCTTGAAATTCTGAAAGTTCTCTGTCAATGTATGCTTGCAGCCGTTTCTGTATTACCTTTAGTAAAACTTCACTCGCATGAGATATCAAAGAGATTGTCCAATGATTTCCACATTCCATTGAGTCACCTCTCTTTGGAATGGGCACAAATACGGATCTCTTCCAGTTAGTCAGCCAGAACAGAACATGGATGGGAACACTGAATGGTTTAAAATTAAGAAAGGTTGTATTCTTTCACCATACTTATTGAACCTGTATGTGAGCAAATAATCCAAGAAGCTGGGTTCTATGAGGAAAAACATGGCATCAGGATTGCAGGAAGACTCATTAACAACTTGCAATATGCAGATGACACAACCTTGCTTGCTAAAAGGATTTAAAACATTTACTGATGAAGATCAAAGAGCACAGCCTTCAGTATGGATTACATCTCAATGTCAAGAAAACAAAAATCCTCACCACTGGACCAATAAACAACATTCTTATCAACGGAGAAAAGATTGAAGTTGTCAAAGACTTCATTCTTCTTGGATCAACTATCAACACTCATGGAAGCAGCAATCAAGAAATCAAATGATGTAGTGCATTAGGCAAATATGCTGCATGAAACCTTTTTCAAGTGTTGAAGAGCAAAGATGTCAGCTTGAAGACTAAGGTGCGCTGGAACCAAGCCATGGTATTTTCAATAACCTCATATGCATGTGAAAGCTGGACAGTGAATACAGAAGACCATAGAAGAATTGATGCTTTTGAATTACGGTGTTGGAGAATACTAAAAGTTCTATGGCTACCAAAAGAACCAATAGACCTGTTTTGGAAGAAGTACAGCCAGGGTGCTCCTTGGAGGCCAAGATGGCCAAACTTCGTCTCTCATACTTGGGACATATTGTCAGGAGGGACCAGTCACTGGAGAAGGATATCATGTTTGGTAAAGTGGAGGGTAAGAGAAAAAGAGGAAGACCCCCAACGAGATGGATTTGCCAAGTGGTAGCATCAATGGACTCAAGCGTGGCAACAGTAGTGAGGTTGGCCCAGGATCAGGCAGTGTTTCATTCTGCTGTGCATAAGGGCACTATGGGTCTGTACCGACTCGATGGCACCTAACAACAACAACAACACTGGGTGTGGTTGAGGAACCACACAGCAGGCAGCTTCCCAGAAGAAACAGCTAGAAGAGGCTTCAAGGGCATCCTTTGCAGACTGAAACCACTCAACTGCTTAGGCTCCCTGCAAACTCCACCATGTCCATGCACACTTGCACTTCTGGGAGAACCTGAGACTATGCCTTTGTCTTCCCCTTCCCTCACCAGACCCTCCCTTTCCCAGGTCCTCTGACAACTATGAAAACCCACCCAGTGCCGTCGATTTAATTCCGACTCATAGCTACCCTATTTGGGGTTTCCAAGAGCAGATAGCCTCATCTTTCTTCTGTGAAGTGTGCTGGAGGGTTTGAACCACTGACTTTGCAGTTAACAGCCCAATGCTTAACCCCCAGCACAACAGGGCTCCTTCTGACAACAGGATAAAAGAAAAAAAACTTCAATCCATTTGCATTGAGCTGATTTTGACTTATGGCAACCCCGTATGTGTCAAATTAGAAGTGCGCTCCACAGGGTTGTCAATGGCTGATTTTTCATAAGTACATTACCAGGACTTTCTTCTGAGGTACTGATGCCTAGACGCGAATCTTCGAACTTTCAGTTAGCTGCCAAAGGTCAACCAGGGACTGCTGTAAGATGGAAGCTGTGTAATAAATGCCTCATTTTTTAATCCTCCTGAGAAAATCCTGACCAACAAACAGAGTTCAACTTCAGTTCTGTGACATTTCTATGCAATTAGAATAGAATACAGCCTAGCCAATCGGCCGACTTGGGCAGACTGACAGATGCAATGTTGCTAATTAACAAACAGCCTATTACTTTCTTATTTTTCTTATGAATGACCATAGCAAAATACAAGGGTTTCACATTTTCTCTAACATGCATGGTTGTTATCTGATTCCAAGAAGTTGGTGTGCTCTTCTTGCAAGTTTGTCAGGGAAGACCTTGCTAAGGAAATGAAAGGGTAAAATAAATTTGTCTCCTGAGTTTCCTAGTGTCACAACCAAGTTAAAGCATCAACTGTAAACAGAATGCTGCCTTATTTCATATAAAAATGGTCACATCCTCGGAATAAGAATTTAATTCAGCAGAATGAGTCCTTTATATGCCTGTTCTTTGCCAGAGATAATTTTTAGAAGAATAAGAATCATAAAAAACGGAAATCCAAACTAGAGTGACCTTACTACGTGGACCGGCAGTATGGTATGACTTGTTCATGAGCAAGGCAAACTCTTACCGTAGTGATGATCTGAGGGTTGTGTCCCCGGGTCAGATCAATGATATCCACTCCATCATAATAGAGATTTTCTAAACACCCGTGAAAATTTTTCTGGGAGAAGGATACTGATTTTTCAGGTGCTGAAATCCCTCCAAAGCTGATCTTAGAAAGAAAAATGGCATCAATAATATTGTTTAGTGATTTTTCTGAAGATTTGCTTAAATATTTGTGATTAGCAAGTATAATTGCAATCATCACCGATAGATCGATTTTCATCACCCTGCAATGTGGTGCTGTAGGATCAGCACTCGACTTCAAACCACAAGGTCGGCAGTTCAAACCCACCAGCTGCTCCTTGGAAACACTATACAGGGTCACTAGGAGTTGGAGTTGACTTGACAGTACTTAACAACAACAACAACAACAACAACACTGCCACATTGTTGATTTCAAATGGAAGTTTGGAACAGAAAGAAGGTAAGGTGCAGAATTTGAAATTGACAAGCATTCCGTTTTCACGTATACTAGAGCGTCATGACTCTTAAAGGCTGCTAGTCATACTGGGTTTTGAAATTCACATTTGTTGGAAATGAAAACAATATATCATTAGAATTATGGAGAATCTTGATCTGTTTCATGAGGTAACGCATTATAATGGCATTTTATTTGATACACATTTCTGGCACATATTACTATTTGAAACATTTGCTAATTAATGAACTTGTTTGTGGCTAGATTTGCTGTGTGAATCTACACTGCTCCGGAGTGCCCAGTGACACCAAGAACTAACCCAATACATTCTACATTTACTTCTCTCGGAGAGAATTCTCCTACAGGTGGCATGATGGGACTACACATCCTAGAGAAAAAGATGTTCTTGAGCTCTAATGATAAACTATTGTGTGGCAGTTGAAGTTTCTTAAAAAGTTTTCCTATTTACACTAGAGAACGAACGTACTTGACAAGAACTAGGGTTTACTCAGAAAGGGAAGTTCTCCAGAGTGGATTTTCTTTAGGCAGGTTGTCGTTATGTGCCATATTCCGACTCACAGCAATTCTACGTAGGGCTTCTGAGGAGTGGCTGGTGGGTCTGAACCACTGAACTTGGGGTTAACAGTCCAGTGCTTATACAACAACGCCACACCAGCACTCCTAGGTAGGTTATGTCACATAAAAACCAAAGCACACCAAAACCAAATCTAATGGATTCTACCTCATCATGAGCCTGTGGAACAGAGAACTGCCCCAGAGGGTTGCCAAGGCTGTCAATCTTTACGGAAGCCAACTTCCTCATCTTTCTCCATGGAGTTGCTGGTGAGTTTGAACTGCTGACCTTTTGGTTGGCAGCTGAGCGTGTGAAGCGCCCACGGCACCACTGTGGCTTCTTGTCTATCACATGTTGTTGTTGTGTCTGGAAGCTACTTGAGCAGTTTGTTATTGTTGTTGTTAAATGCCACCAAGTGACTCTGTGGAGTGGCTGGTGGGCTCAAACTGCTGACCTTATAGTTCAAAGTCCAGTGCTTATCCCACACAGCCACTGTGCTCCCCTATGTATCACATTTATTGTTGTTGTTGTTATGTGCCGTCGCGTCAGTTCCGACTCATGGTGACCTTGTATAGGGTTTCTGAGGAGCCACTGGTGAGGTTAAACCTCCAACCTTATGGTTCAAACCAGCCGGGCAGTGGAGTGTTTATCCTACACCAGAAGTCTATCTATCACCTACCCAGCATAGAATGGTTTATTCATTGAAATGCACTCATCACACCTCATAATCAAGATCCAGGTACGTGAGCTCCCCCTGCATCTGGAAGCGATGACTGTGTCCATCCACTGTGAAGTTGACTTGTTTGCCCAAGTGCTGGATGAGCACTGAATGCCAGTGCTGGTCATCCAGAAGGCTGCCCAGGGAGAGATTGACCAGGCTCTGGCTAGAGGGCAGCTTAGCTTCACCTTACAAGAGGAACAAACAAAGACACCATTATTTCCAGTTTCCAAAAAAAAGCTTCCCTTTTGTGGAGCATCACGTCTCATAATCATAACTGCAGTCTCCTTCCATGGGTTCCATCACAAATGCTGCGTGGCTTTATCTGGGGCTCCGCTCAAATACCCTTTCGACCTTGTTGTAATTTCTTCCACTGCTAACTCTTTTCATTAGCATGACTCATTGCATGCTCGTTTTCTATGTAAATTTTATCTTTGTTACAACCTCATTATTTTTACTACCTTAGTATTTTTCAATGACCCATCCCTTTCTTTACGATGTTAGAAAATGGCTATGCAGTTACATTGGCGCTATGTTAAAAAAAATATATATTGAATAAGGGTCTTGAACAATTTGCAAGCTAGCAATCATTTTTACATAAAAGTTATATATGTATATACTTACAAAAGCACACACAAGGGGCTTCAAAAAGTTCCAGGAAATGTCCATTATTTTTTAACTCTATTATTTCCGTGAACTTCTTGAAGGCCCAATGAGTGTATACACACACACAAAGTCCTTGAATCTAAAATTAATGCATCTTGCCTGTTAAAAATAAGCCATGAACGTGCAGTTACTTACCTGACATCCAAATAGTCCCATTTCATGGTCCACCCGCAATAGCTTTACCTGAATTGATCAGTAGAAAGAGTCTCCCTCTTCGTAATTCCAGTGTGAGGTGGTCCCCATGCTGCCCATCTCGGTGGAGTAGAATCCCATCACTCTTCATGGTTTTAAATTTCAAAGAAATAATGTCTTTTATCGGGCTCAGGGATTTTTTATCAAATTTGTAAAGAAGGGAGCTTCTTCCATCAAGATCAATAACCTCTGATCCTAGAAACAAAGATATTCACAAGTCATTTCAGAAACAAGGCTCTTGTTACAAAAGCACTGAAAATACATAAACAGAGACCATCACATATACACAAAGGTGCAAAGTAGAGTTCAGCTCTGGGCTGGCCTGACAGAGGGAAACTGACCTGCTGACGACTCAGTTTTATTCACTGTGACTCTATAAAACAGAATAGAACCTCCTAGTATGGTTTCCTAGGCTGCAGAGTTCACAGACTTCTGGTGTGGCACTGTCGGATAAGCACGGGACTGCTATCGGGAAGGTAGGCTGTTCAAACCCACCAGGCCCTTCCTGGAATTCTATGCAGGGTCGCCATAAGTCAGAACCGACTCCATGGCAATTCACATCAGCAGTCTTCATGAAAGTAGACAACCACATCTTTCTTCTGTGGAGTAAGTTCAAACCTCAGCCTCTGGCAAGCGCTTAACCACTGTGCCACCAGCTCTCCTTACTCTGTACAAACTGTACATAAAAGAGGTCCACACACAAATGGCACACATATTTTAGCTGTATTAAAGGTTGCTTCGAGGCCCTATTAAACCAGCCTACGTGTTTTGTTTTTCAGGGCAATGCTCTGTTCTGCCTTTCAAGGGCACTATGGGAAAGACATATCATAAGGGCTGTTGGGCTGCCTTTGTGTCATAACCGTAACACTGATGTGTGTTTTCAGCTTCCTGACAGTGTCTTATCTACTCATTGTCAAGATCACTTTCATTCTGTTCATCTGAAAAAAGATGTCATGTTACACCAGGACATCTGTCAAAATCAGTTGTGCCCTGAACAGGAGACACGACAGAGAACTGATAATAATACTAAGGTTGTCTTCCAGTGTTTCTACACTTCACAAGTCAACGTTGTTTGCTTTTTGTTTTTTTAAAGGTAATTACCCTTGAAAGTACATTTGTGTAATAAATGAAGAGGCTGGGAAACCCAATAAAACCTGAAACTATTTTTCAACCTGTTAGCCGACTTCTTCCTGCCAACAGAATGACATTACAGTTGACTCATATAGTTTCCTTTGGTAAAATGATTACAGTCACTTGTATGCCCATACATGCATTCCATGCTGACTATCCATTATATTCAATATGAACCATTTATATGCAAGACCCTCCCAGAAAAAAATAATTCCATCTATGTTATGCAGCTATTTTGTTTGACAACTCAGAGGTTTGATTTTCTCACATCTTGTTAATGCGCATGTAAGAAACTCATTTACCAAGTGCACATGAATAAACATTGCGTCCATCCTGGTCCTGTAACAATGTTAACCACACAATCATTCCTTGTTAGATAGTGGGATAGATGTGCGTGATAAAAACATAACTTTGTGTCACATAACAAGAATGTGTTTTATGATTATTAGACTACAATAAATTAAGGCAAATTCCAATAAGACGGCCTTTAAATGCTGACACATTTGGAGCCACGCTGCTATCTCTGCATTCGTGTATTGCTTCAAGGCAATCATTATGATGATGATGTGATTTTAGGTAAAGTCTATTTCGGGAATTCACCACCATGGGAATTTTCTCCCAAGAAAGGTTTAGTCTGCGTTACTTTCGCCTACTCTCTCCTTTGTCCCCTTCTTTATTGTTGTCATTATTACACTATAATGGTGATACTCATTTTCCATGGTGCCCACAGCGCTTGTGCCTGGCATTTTTCCATCCGCAAAATGAGGGAATCAAAAATGTATCAGATAATTGATGCCTACAGCAAAGATGTAGCTTTGTCTCTTAAACTGAAACCGTGTGCAGATTTCTCTCTCTCACCCTTACCTACTGCCTACTGACTTCACAAGGGAACCACTTTGCGATGCGATGCTGTCATTTAATAAATATTTACGACCCCCGACTTTGTGTGAGGTGTTGTGCTGGCTCCTGAGATGGAGGCGTTATCCACACAAACATAGTTCCTGCCCTCAGGGGATTTTCATTCACTGAAATGAGCGAACAAATAAGTTCAGAACACTGGCACAGAGCATGGAAGCAAAGAAGGCGTTTGGACAGAGATGAATACCTCAGCAACAGTCTTTGGGAAAGGCCTGTCTCAGCTCTCAACGTTTCAAAGGTCTAGAAACCTGAGGCCCAGACACATCCTAATCAGTAACCATCCCACACTCCACAGTCTTCACCTCCTATAACCTTTCCCCATAAACCAGAATGACTTCTGGGATGTTCAATTTCCAGATGCCTCGACATTCTCCTGATTCTTTCGCTCTTTAACTGTCATGCAGGAAAACTCTGTGGATTACTCAGAAATGACAGGGACAATAAATAATTTAGTGCTCAGAAGAAGGAAGGGGGTGGGCTCACATTGATCAAAGTGGCCAGGATACAAGAAAGCAGGGAAGTAGGGGAATTAACAAACTGGCTACAACAAGAAAGTCTATCCTAGCTGTGACGCGCAGATATATCACCATTCCAAAATAAGCTAGAAGTCATTCAGAAAGGGAGTTTGTGACACTGTCACTGCCAGAAAAGTTTAAGGTCCAGACACATAGTACAGAGGTGTACATTGTCCTGAAAGATCTCTAACTGTACTACTTATTATAGATGGGAAACTTACCTGAAGAGCTCCATTGTTATAAAAAAGTTATTTACAATAGCACTTGTGATGTACAATAAACAATTTTAAAAAACCCAAAAACCTAATATTGTTGCTGTTGAGGATATACACAGCAAAACATGCACTGATTCAACAGCTTCTGCTTGTATAATCCAGAGACACACTGCATGTCTCGAGTTGTGCCATTGTTCTTACCTTCCTGTCTGAGCTGTCCCTTCTCCGTTAACCTAAACTTACTGACCATGAAGGTTCCTATCTAATCTTTTCAGTTACTGCTGAGGATGCTTATATACAACCAAACACCTCCTGGGATTCAGTTCCTTGCTTTAGAGGTTTAGGGTCATGGTTTCATGGGACATGCCAGTTAATTGACCAAGTAATGTATGTGGTGTTTCTGTTCTATCAACTTAGTTGTGCAGTGCCTGGGGTCTTAAAAGCTGGCAGGTGGCCATGCAAGGTACAACAGGTGATTCTATCGACTGGGGCAACAGAGGAAGAAGGAACGTTACAAATAAAAGCAGGATCTGGAATGTGTGGCTAATTGCCTCCATGAACTCCTGCCCCGTTTGTCATGAGACCAGAAGAACTGGATGGTGGTGCCTGGTTACCATTACTGATCATTTGATCAAAGAATCTATACATCTATATTGATCAAAAGAAGAAAAATGCAGGACAGAATTGGAAATTCTCAGGAACTCCATGGAGCCATGAAACAGCTACTCTGACAGAATCTTTGAATATTAACCCCAAAATATCCCCTTAAGGTCTTCTTCAAACCAAACAAGAGTTTAGCTTAACTAGCAAAAAATGTCTGCCTTGAGCATTATGTTCTTTTAAGAAATTATCTACATGGGATTTATTTGGGAGAAGAAAAAGAATATAATTTTTAAACAGCATGCACAAAAGACTGAGTCATGTATGTGTTTATAGAGTTGTTGGCATCTAATTTGCATTCAATACAGCATTAGTTGCTATGAAGGATCATGTTGTTGAGATGTTAATCATCAGCCAGTCAATTCTGACTCACAGCGACCCTGTAAAGGGTTTCCAGGGAGCAGGTGATGGGTTTGAACCACCAACTTTGTGGTTAGTGTTGTTGTTGTTAAATGCAGTTGAATTGGTTCAGACTCATAGCGACCCTGTAATGGGTTTCCAAGGAGTAGGTGATGGGTTTGAACCACCAACTTTGCGGTTAGTGTTGTTGTTGTTAAATGCAGTTGAATTGGTTCAAACTCATAGCGACCCTGTAATGGGCTTCCAAGGAGTAGGTGATGGGTTTGAACCACCAACCTTGCAGCTCTGATGCTGCAGCATCCTGCACCAGTATCACACCCAGTACTTATTCCACTGCATCACATCAACACTCCTAATAAATGAAAACAGTCTTCTTTTTTGTTACAATAGTCAGCAGAGAAGGAGACGGAGCGGAAACAGTTTAATGAATACATTAGGTATTGTTGTTGTTAGGTGCCATCGGGTCAGTTCTGGCCCACAGTGACCCTACAGACAACAGAGTGAAACACAGCCCAGTCCTGCATCATCCTCACAACTGTTGCAACACTTGAGCCCATTATTGCTGCCACTGTGCCAATCCATCTCAATGGGGGGCTCCCTCTACTTTGCCAAGCATGATGTCCTTCTCTAGGAACTGGTCCCTCCTGATACATTTAAAGTAGAAGACAAAGTCTAGCCATCTTCATTTCTAAGGAATATTCCAGTTGTATTTCTTCCAAAACAGATATGTTTGTTCTTCTGAAAGTCTGTGGTACCTTAAATATTCTTTTCTAACACCAAAACTCAAATGCATCAATTATTCTATGGTCTTCCTTATTGATTGTCCAACTTTCACATGCATAAGAGGTTATGGAAAATACCACGGCTTGGGTCAAGAACACTTCAGTCCTCAAACTGACATCTTTCTACCTGGACACTTTAAAGAGGTCATGTGCAGCAGATTTGCCTAATGCAATACGTCATTTGTTTTCTTGACTACTGTTTCCCTGAGTGCTGATAGCTGATTCAAGCAAAATCCAACTTCAACCTTTTCTCCATTTATCATGCTATTATTTACTGAACCAGTGATAAGGATTTTGGTTTTCTTTACACTAAGGTGTAACCCTTACAGAAGGCTGTGGTCTTTGATCTTCATCAGTAACTCTATTTGAAGTTCTCACTTCCAGCAAGCAAGGTTGTAGTATCTGCATATGGCAGGTTGTGAATGAGTACTCCTCCAGTACAGTCCCCATGCAGTGAAGCTTCTCAGATTATTTGCTCAGCATTCAGACTGAATAAGTATGGTGAAAAAATAAATAAAACCCTGGTGCACACCTTTCCTGATTATAAAACATCCAGTGTCCCCTTATTCTGTTCTATGGACAAGTTCCTCAAGAATACAATGAAGTGTTCCAGAATCCTCATTCTTCACAAAGCTGTCCAAAGCTTGTCATGATCAACACAGTTGAAAGCTTTTGCATAGTCAATAAAGCACAGGTAAACATCTTTCTGGTATTCTTTGCTTTCAGCCAAGATCTATCTGATGTCAGCATTGTTTTCCCTCATTCCACAGCCTCGTCTGAATCCGGCTTGAACCTCAATGTACTGTTGCAGTATTTTTATTTTTATTGATCTTTAGCAAAATTTTCCTTGTATGTGATATTGTCTGATGATCTCCGCATTCCATAGGCCTCTCCATGGAATGGGCACACATATGGAACTCTTCCAATCAGTTGATCAGGTAGCTGTCTTCCATATTTCTTGGCGTAGATGAGTGAGTGCTGTTATCAGTTTGTTGAAAAGATTTCAATTTGTATCCCATCAATTCCTAGAGCCTTGTTCTTTGCCAATGCCTTCAGTGCACCTTGTATTTATTTCTTCCTTCAGCATCATTGGCTCTGGATCATATTCTATCTCTTGAGATGGTTGAACATCAACCATTTCTTTTTGGTATCATGACTCTGTGTGTATTCCTTCCATCTTCTTTTGATGCTTTCTGCATCATTCAATGTTTTGCCCATACAATCCTTCAGTATTGGAAGTCAAGGTTTGAATTTTTGCTTCAGTTCTTTCAGCTTGAGAAATGCTGAACGTGTCCTTCCCTTTTGGTCTTCTTACTCCATATCTTTGCACATTGTATTATAATACTTGACTTTGTCTTCCTGAGCTGTCCTTTGAATGTTTTTGTTCAGCACTTTTACATCCTCATTTCGTACATTTGCTTTAATATCTGTAGAGCGGTTTTAAGAGTCTCTTCTGACATCCATTTGGTCTTTTCTTTCTTCCTTGTCTTTTTAGTAACATTTCGATTTTTCCTCTGTATGATTTTTTTTTTAAGTTTTGTTTTAATGTTTTATTGTGAATTATATGATAGTTTACATGGGAGAACTTTAGTTTTACATTCATTCCATCGTATATCATCTCACTACCATAGTTCCAATTCCCTCCATGCATCCTCAACCACCCAAAGGGTATATCCCAGAAACCCACCCCCTACTCTTCCCCCTCCTCCCCCCAGTTTTCGGCCCACAGTCCCTTTCCCTCTCTGGATCCAAGGTCCCCAGTCGCGTCATCACTCCACGTCATCATCTCTGTCTCCATCTCAGGCATCTCTGTTTCTCCGGGTATGGTCTTGCTCTCGGCTCTTCTCCGTTGATGGTCCCAGAGGCCTCCGCTCCTATCCTGGAGAATCAATCACTCCCTTCCGTGTTACAAAACTTCTACCTTTGCATTTCCAACCCTCATAATCCATCCTGATAAGCATTATTCACTACAGTATCAAGAGTTACCCATCTGTATCTCCTTTCATCAGCTCCGCCCACACAGACTGAATAGTACCTACTGGAGATTCTGCCTTCCGCCATGCTCCCTAGGACCAGGTTCCCTCTAGAAAGCTTGTAAGCCAGTCACTTCTTGCCTTTGTAGTGCCCCCCTCCCTATTTGAGTATCCAATGTCCAAGCTGCCCTTCTCCGTCCACTCTGTGTGTATGGGGGTGTGTGACTGTTTCTTGCTGTGAGGATTTGTTCCCTCTTTTGAGTTGCTGCTCCATTGGTATAGGTCAAGTTCATCAGACTGTATCAGCTCACTCATTTTTCCCCCCTCTTCTTTCCTCTCCTGGTTGAGCTCTGATCATCCAGTCATCCGGTCCAGGTCACGTGGGTATCATCTGCAAGTGTGGGCGCTCCTGTGCATATGTCCTCTCTTCCCATCGGCCAGTAGCTCCACTCGCCTCTTGAGTCCTCCGTGGCCACGCCACTGTCTCTGGGCCCAAGAGTCCCCAGGTCTCTTCACACTGCTTGCCAACCATGTCCCCAACTGGGTCCACATGTATGATGTTTTTGATGTCAGCCCACAACATTTCTGGGTTTTGGTGATTAGTGCATAATTCACCAAATCTTTTCTTGAAATGATCTCTAAATTCAGGTGGGATATGTTCAAGGTCATATTTTGAGTTTCGTGGACTTGTTTTTAAACTTCTTCAGATTCAGCCTGAGCTTGAACTTGGCAATAGATGTTCTGTCCCACAGTCTGACACTTGCTTTGTGTTGGCTGATGATATGGAGCTTTTCCATCATCTCCTCTCACAGAAGTAATCCATTGGATTTCTGCGTATTCTACCTGGTGAAGTCCATGTGTATAGTCTCTTGTGTTGTTTAAAAATATATATTTGCAATGAAGAAATCATTGGTCTTGCAAAATTCTATCATGAGATCTCCAGCATCATTTGTTTCACAACAGCCATATTTTCCAACTACTGACCTTTTTTCTTTGTTTCTAACCTTTGCATTCCAATCACCATTAATCATCAATATATTATGACTGCATGTTTGATCAGTTTCAGACTGAGGAGGTTTGTAGAATTCTTCAATTTCATCATAACTGGTTTTAGTGGTTGGTGCATATATTTGAATAATTGTTGCATTAAATGGTCTTGATTGAAGGCATGTGGATATTATCCTATCACAGACAGCATTACACTTACTTCAAGATCGATCCTGAAATGTTCATTTTGGTGATAAATGTGACGCCATTCCTTTTCAAATGGTCATTTCCAGCAGAGTAAACCTTGTGATTATCAGATTCAAAATGGCTAACACCAGTCCATTTCAGCTCACTAATGCCTAAGATATGGATGGTTATGCCTTCCATTTCATTTTTGACAATTTCTAATTTTCCTACATTCATACATATTCCGATTATTAACAGATGTTCGCAGCTGTTTCTCCTCATTTTGAGTTGTGTCCCATCAGCTTTACTCCATTTGTGTCATCATAGTCCACTGTACTTTGAGAAGGCAGCTCTTCCCCAGCTGGCTTTCTGGGTGCCTTCCAGTCTGAGGCGCTCATCTTCTGGCACAATATCGGACAATATTCCGGTGCTGTTCATCTTGTTTCAATATTCACTATTTTGGTGCTCTCAGATAGTGTGTTTCACTACTCTTCACAAGGTTTTCTGTGACTAAACATTCAGAAATACTAGCCGCTCCTTCTGCACCTAATTGAGACTGGAAGCTCAGATGACACCAGTCCACCGTGAGTGACCCTGGCAGCATTCAAAATACTGGTAGCAGCTTCCAGGATCACAGCAACACACAAGCTACCACAAGGTTACAAACTGACAAGTGATTGAGCTGTTTTAAAAAAACCCGGATGCTTTAACACGAGATAAAGAAATGTCGGCAGCTCAGGTGAAACTCCTAGTGATCAATAAAATTGCCAGGTCATGCAACAAGAATGAGGGTTCTGAGGAGCGATCTCGAGGTTCTGGGGCTCCCACTCTGGATGTCACTCTCTACATCAAGTGTTGCTGATCTAAATCGTCCTCCATGAACACCTGCACCCCCCACTTCCTATTTAAAGCTGGGCCCAAGGGAAGAAGTGGTCATGAAGGTTGTAGACCCTACTCTTATATCAGTGTTCCCTGTGATTCTGGGGAAAAAGTTGTGTGTTTGTTGTTGTTGGTGTCCAGTGGATTCGGACTCCAAGTGACCGCACAGGACAGAGTGTGACTGCCCCAGTGGGGAGCAGATCTTTTCGCCCAAGGGGCACTAATGGGTTAAGGCATCAAGCACTTAACCATTGTGTCACCTGGGATCCTTAAAAGAGGCCTGGTCTGCTTTGTTCACAGGATTCAGAAATGCAATCTCCTGTGAAATTAAGAGCTGCCCAACAGAGCACGCTGAAAGGTCTCTCGGGGAACTGTGTCAGAAGTGGCGATGCTGAACCATTGGCTCTCTTTTCCCTGCAGCACGTATTTAGGTAGGACTTTCAGTGAATACAAGGAAGACAGAGCAATGCATCCCAGCACAGAAGACCTTTTCGAAGGAGTTTAGAGCTCAGTGGGGAAGATACACGTGCCTTGGATGTGATTACTCACATCTGTCTTCAGAGCTGTGCTTCCATCCCAGGTCTAGGAACCCCAGTGGTTTAGAGGACATGCAGGAGAAAGAGGCCACCTCTACAGCCTCTGAGGCCAATGGCAGCTCACCTGTGGAAATGCTTTGCCTCTTAGAACAGCAAACCAGTTTGCTATCTGCATATTTCAGAGAGGAAGCACACTTCTCACTGTTATCTCTTCCCACTCTACCTGGTGTTCTCCCCTCATCCTGAACCCGATCCTGCCTCTAGAACTTTGAGGCTTCCTGAATCTTGTTGATGTTGTTAAGTGTCATCGAGTATGTGCAGATTCATAGCGACCCTATAAAGAGTTTCCAAGGAACAGCTGGTGAGTTTAAACCACCAACCTTGCAGTTCAAGCCAACTTTGTGGTCCAATGCATTATTCTGCAATTTAGGGATTACCGTTTGAAAAGCAATGATCTCAATCCCCTGGTGGATAGCTAAATATATAAAACCTATCCGAGAACGCGATTTCTTCAGCTGAGCTCCGTGGTCCAGCCATATCACAGTCCACCTAAATGGGTCTCTGGATAGCTCCATGAACAGCCGTAGTATAGGCTCACCAGTACTTTCCGAGGGATCCTCAAGCAGAAAACTGGAGGATATTTTTGTCAGAAATGGACAAATTGATTATAGAAACATATTCTTTGAAAATGACTAACTTCATTACATACTGAATTATACTATGGAAAGATAATATGTTTCATTTATTCCCACTGTAGGCAGCACTTGGGAACAATGTGGAGGTGATAGGGACATATCCCTGAAAGGTAAGTTTCAGGGATAAACTGACTCTGTGGGGTTAGATGTGAGTCACTGCATTAATGATGACATCGGATGACTCAAAAACTTGAATGAAAGAAAACAGACTAGAAGATGGATGAGCTGGAAAACAAATACTTGAATAATAGAAACATTAGGTTTCTTTGAAGGTCATGAAAGAGTTCTTTAAAGAAAAAAAAGAATACTTAGAACAGTTGCCTATGAATTCTCTGGGAACCCCTCCGAAAGATATAAATAGGAAAAGAGTTCTAAACTGAAAGAACAAGCAAACAGAATTTTCATTTACGTAGAGAAAAGGACCATGATCCAAATTCTTCTTTGTGATAATGTGAAGTCAGCCTTAGACACAGAGCATAACTAGCAACTGACCCACAATGACCTCTTCTGTGTCACAGCAGAATGGTGCTCCACAAAGTTTCCAGCGGTTGATCTTTCCGAAGCAGAACTCCAAGTCTTTCTTCCCAGGTGCCGCCAGGTGGACTGGGACGTCTTGTCTTTCAGTGAGCAGTCGAGCGTGTTAACCATTTGCATCAACACCAATTATACTGCTTCTTTATTGGAAAATGACTACCATGACTTACTAAACAAACAGAGACATAACTCTGACTTCTAAGATGCATAAATCAGACAGACACCACACTCACACCGTTAAACTATTACCCGGTGAAATGAGGAGGCAACAGCATGATGAACAGCCACTTGAGATCTGCATTACTGCATTGGTTTTAAAGAGATGGAGAAGAGAGATCAAGTACTTGTGAAATCAACAGGATATAGGTCGGACTATTTTTGCACTTTAGCATAAAGAACAGAGTGATTTAAGGGACTCTTAAGTTCAAAACAACTAAAATTAATACAATAGAAAGGAAAGCAGCACAGAAGCAGGAGCTTCATGGAACCACAGGGAAAAGGTGACTTTACTATTAAGGCTTTAAATAGACTGAGTTCAGGCCAGCGACACCACTCCAGGGGGTTATAAGAACAAGCCTGATTGTTGCCATTGAAACATCAATCTATATTACCCTTTTTAAGAGATCTGAAAGTGGTAGCATCTCCTATGTCAAGGGCACTTGAACACAGCATCAGAGGGTGTAATACTTATTTGTGACTGTTGGAATGTTATAGAAACTGCTCAAATGCTGATTCTCAGTTAGCTCATCTAGAACATATGGAGACCACTGCAAAGCTACACAGAGACTCTGTAGGTATCAACTGGAAGCATCAGAGGGCCTTAGCATTTATTAAAGATGGTGTAAAAATAAACAAAACAGTAGTCCTTTGGTCAATTCCAACTGAGGACAACCCCATGTGTTTCAGAGTATAACTGTGTTCCACTGGGTTCTCATAGTTGTGGCATTTTGGAAACAGATGGCCAGGCTTTTCCTCTGAGGTGCCGCTGGGTGATTAAAATTGCCAAGCTTCCCATTAGGAGTAAGTAGCCAAGAGTGTAACCATTTGTGCCACGTGCAGCTTTCAAGTGCTGCATATGCGATTACTGTGTGAGAGACAACAGTCTTTGACATCTCATGGTGGTCTCTCCATTAACAGTCTGCCTCAGTGTAAGAGGAATAAGTTTGTGATTTTTATATGTTCATTTATTATTCAATTTACCTTGTGGCTAATTGGATTTTTCACTTCATGCATCCATTTAGTAAGTAGTTCTTGACACTGATTGTGCGAAGTGCTATAGTGGGAATGGGTGTTGGCGACAGTGCATGCACCCTGCACTCAGAGATCCTCCAGTCAGAACGAAAAGAGAGACATCTGGTAACCCATCCCATGTGCACTGACACGGGGCAGGGGGGAGCTGCACAAAGTATGTGGGGAAACTCCATTATCTTTTCATTTTTCCTCAAACTGCTGGAAGCCCCCTGATGTATTACAAGTGGTGGGTGGAGCATGAGTTCCCTGGTTGGTGCAATTGGTAAATGCACTGGGCTGCGAACCAGCTTAGCTGCATTCAGTCGCTCACTCACTCACTCCATTCGCTCAGTCAGTCAGTCATTCATTTAGTCAGTTGCTCACTCATTCAGTCAGTCACTCACTCACTCCATTCATTTATTCATTCATTCAGTCAGTCACTCACGCATTCATCCACTCACTCACTCCATTCATTCATTCATTCATTCATGCAGTCAGTCACTCACTCATTCACTCACTCCATTCATTCACTCACTCATTCATTCATTCCTTCACTCACTCATTCATTCATTCAGTCACTCAGTCACTCACTCCATTCATTCATTCAGTCACTCACTCACTCATTCATTCATTCATTCACTCATTCAGTCAGTCGCTCATTCATTCACTCACTCACTCACTCATTTATCTATCAGAAGACCAAAGACAAAAAAGGAGCTTCCAATTACAATGCAGTATGACTAGCATGGGATTCCTGGGTAGCACTATAGAAGCAGCACTGGACTTCGAATCATAGGTTGGCAATTCAAACCCACCAGCTGCTCCTCAGAAAACCTGTGGTGGTGGTGGTGGTTATGTGCCGTGGAGTCGGTTCTGACTCATAGTGACCCTAAATAGTGTTTCTGAGGCTGTAAATCTTTACAGGAGCAGAAAGCCTCATCTTTCTCCCACGGAATGGCTGGTAGTTTTGAACTGCTGATCTTGAGGTTAGCAGCCTGACTCGTAACCACTACACGACCTATACAGGGTCCCTCAACAGCACTTAACAACTTAACATAGCTAGCATGTGCAGCAGAGTTCCTGGGTTGTACAAAAAGCTAAGCATTTGACTACTAACTGAAAGGTTGGTGGTTCAAACCAACCCAGAGGCTTGAAAACCAATCTACCCAGCCTTGAAAACCCGAGGGAGCAGTGTTGCCCTGAACACGTGGGATAGCCACAAGTCGAAATTGACTTGATAGTAACTGACAAGAGAAACAACAGTAGCATGTACATGTTGTGAGGGGGACACAGGAAATGCTGCTCATGGACCAGATGGGCATGTCCTCTGTCCTGTACGTCAGGTGTCAGGGATGCCGCCAAAACCAAAGTGATTGCTATGCTGAGACAAGAGCGCGAGAATCACGTAGGTAGAGGAAAATGGGATGGCTGTGTAGTCAAGAATGCCTCCAGGCATTGAGCCCAAATCCCCAGGCTGGAAGAGTCAGAATGTTCATGGTATGTCAAAGAAAGTGGAATAATTCAGCACGACTCGAGAACTGGGTATTCCTCTTCACCTTGTGTTGGGAGTGGGAAAGAGAGGACCATGAATTGCAAAATGACTAGAGAAAAGCAGTTTGGAACTTACACTAAAGACAACTGCCTCAGCAGTTCCAGCCACAGTTAAAGAACATCACCTCCTGTGGTTCAAGCGTCACCTCCTGTGTGGAGCTGTGGGATAAACACCTGACTGCTAACCTCAAGGTTGCCAGTTCAAACCCACCAGACACTCCTTGGTAACCCTATGTCGGGTCACTGTGAGTCAGAACCAACTCGATGGCACTGTACAACAACAAGGACACCTGAGATACCACTGTCACCCAGGTATGCTCCTTCCTTATCTTTCTTTATCACTGCGGACTATTCTTTGGAATGCTTAACTAGAGCTGTTTTTCTTTATCCACAAACAGTTTTCTTCTTTCTTTCACCAGGTACTTCCTCTCATACCTCTCTATATCTATAAATGTACTCACAGCTGCAATGGCCAGGACATCTGAAATTTATACTTCCACTTTGGTCCCATAAAACTTAGCTTCTACCTCTTTCATTATCCAGAAAGCAACTTCAAGTTTACTGACATAAAAGTGGAACATGCTCTTTGATATGGATTTTCCATTCACTTGATGTTCTTTCATAACCAGTTATTGCTCTAACTCTTTAGGATAGAGGGCAATAAAATTATCTGTGATTCTTACAATGGCCATTTGCCCTACAATACCCACAAGATCAGTCTGTACCTCTGACCTCAGTAAACACACATGTCTTAGGCACTACCTGAAAAATAACATAAATGTAATTTTTTTAGCATATGTGTATACAAGAGGACTTTTTAAAAAGTTCATGGCATAATCTTTTCATTCATTTTTCCATGGGCTTTTTGAAGACCCTTCATGAATACAGGCTCTGCTTTAATTGTGGTAGAAATGAATTTCCCTTTCTGAAAACAAGGGTACTCATTCAAAAACAGAACTTCCCACTTTTATTATTAACAGCAATGCAATATGTAGAACTCACTACAACTTCCTACCAAGAAATCAAGCCAAGTCTGACTCATCGGGACGCTAAAGGACATTGTAGGTTTCGACAAGCAGACAGTCACATCTTGCTTGCTCCTATGTGGCAGCTGGTGGGTTCCAACCATTGACTTTTTTTTTTTTTTTTTTTTTAAGTTTTTATTGTGAGCTGAGTGATACTTTACATGGGAGAACATCGGTTTTACACTCATCATTTCATTGCACTGATTACAATCTCCTCCGTGCACCATCATTTAACAGTATTTGCTTCTATTCCTTCTGGGTTTTTTTGGGTGGGGGTATACATAAAAACACTCAGGAATATAAAATCATTTAAATAACCAAAGGGCACATTCTGTGAGCCTGCCTCCTGGTCTCCAGCTCTCAGTCTTTCTCTTTCCATGAGTCCAGAGTCCTCAGCTGCTCCCTCTCTCCATGTTCTCACCTCTGCCTCCATCTCTGGTGTTGCTGCTTCTCTGGATAAGGTCCTGCATTCTACTTGTGCTCTTCTCCCTTGATGGTCCTAGGGTCCTCTGTTTCTGGACTGTAAGATTAACTACTCCCCCACTTTTGTTACAAAACTTCTACTTTTACTGTTGTAACAGTCACAATTAGTCATGATAACAATTACTCACTATTGAATCATAAGAATCTTATCCCCATCTCTCTTCACCCGACTCGTCTAGACAAGATGAATACTATGCAGTGGGGACTCTACCTGCCCCTGCACATTCTGAAACTAAACTGCCTCTTGAAAACTTGTAAGCCAGTCACATTGTGCCTTTATTGCCCCCTTAGGTACCTTTTAGGTAGCCAATGTCTAAGTTACCCATCCTTATTTACCCTGTATACAGAGGGGATACAATTGATACTTGATGTGAAGACTCCTTCCCTCTCAGTTAGTATTGTGAGCTACTGCATCCATAAGTATAGGTCAAATTCATCAAACTGTAGTGCTTTACACTTTCAACCACTGACTTTTAGGTTAACAGCCGATTGTTTACCTCCAGAGCCACCAGGGTTCCTTCACCAACAATAATGATAGTTATATAGGTGCAATTCAGATCTTCAGCACCGAAGGTTTGACGTTCCCACCTTCCATAGCTTCTGCACTTGAACTCTGTCAACTGACGCAGTCACTCTCCAGCTCCCTTCCAGACCAGTTTATTCCCCAGAGGCCCCTCCCACTAACAAGACTCCACCTTCCAGACAAACATTCAAATGAGATAACTCAGCTTCCCATCACATCCAATCATCAAGCTCTCTCTCAAGTCAATTATCCCCAGTATATTTGAATATGTCTGCCTCTCTCCCTATTGATTTCTGTTCCTCTGGTTCAGGTTTCCATTGTCACTTGCCCAAATGAGGGCCAACCAGTTGTCTTCAAACTGATTGGAATTCACGGAGGTCCCCTTGAGTTTCAGTGTAGAACTAACTGTGCTCCACAGAGTTTTCAAGGTGTATGATGCTGGTCCCATGGCTATGATCCAGGAGTGGGACGTGCCTGGTGCCCTAGTAACACTTTTCCTTAGTTTAGATATTCCAGGAAAATGGGCATCAATGTCTGGGAAAAGTCCAGCTTGAGTGATGGGATTCAGGTAAACAACTTGCAGGTGTATGCCTGTTCTGAGAGCAGCTGGAGTCTGTCTGGGGTGTGAGAAGCCAGCAGCAGTTTCAGATAACTCTGAGACAGCAACCCAAGAGCAAGGCACAGGGCTCCTTCAGCTGGCCACTGTGCTCTCTCTTCACACTCCCACACAAGATGGTCACCACACACACACACTCCAGTGCGTTGTTAGGGCTGCATTGAAAACGTCCGTGAATAATACTGTCTGACACTCAAGTTCATGAATGGTGCTTATCCAGTATCATATGTGAGCAAATTAAGATTTTACAAAGCTGATGCTGAGAACGGGTGGAGAATCTGGGTATGATAACGTGTAATTGAGGAGTTTGTTAATTTCATCAAAAACATTTCTGTGACATTGGCCACCCAAAGTGGAGAGGCTACAAGGCAAGAAGTGACTGGCTTACAAGCTTTCAAGAGGGAACCTAGATCAAGAGGGTGCGGAGGAAGATACAATCTCCACTGAGTATTATCCAGTCTGTCTAGACAGGCTGATGAAAGGAAATGTGGATCGGTCTCTTGTGATACAATAGTAAATAATTGTTATCAGGACTGCTTGTGAGGGTTGGAAATGCAAAGGTAGATGTTTTGTAGCAAGGAGGGGAATGATGAACTTTGCAATCTAGGAGCAGAGGTCCCTGGGACCATGAAGCGAGAAGAGTGGAGTGCAGGACCCTACCCAGAGAAGCAGTGATGCCTGAGATGGAGGCAGAGACAATGACGTGAAGAGATGGAGCAGCTGGGGACTTTAGACCCAGCGAGGGAGAGGGGCTGTGTGCTGACGAATGGGGGGCAGGCTTGTAGTGTATACCCTTTGGTTGGCTGATGATTCATGGAGGGGATTGTAACCATGGCAATGAAAATATATACGATAGGATGAATGTAAAACTAATGTTCTCCAATGTAAACTACCACATAATTCACAATAAAACATAAGAAAAAAAAATTTCTGTGAGGGATCCACCCAGCCCACCCTTTGCCTGTTTTCAGGTTATCTACGAGTCTTCTTTTTTCCCACTGAGTTTGCTATTTTTCTGTCTTTTAATAATTAAGCAACAACCACTGTCCACTGTTGCATGTGGTCACTGAGAGTTAGAGTCAACAAGACAGCACCCAACAACAATAAGAAACTTCACATTGGATCCTGTCATACCACTTTACTATGGTGGTGGTGGTGTGCTGTGGAGTCGGTTCTGACTCATAGTGACCCTACACAGAGTTTCCCAGGCTGTAAATCTTTACAGGAGCAGAAAGACTCGTCTTTCTCCTGAAGAACAGCTGGTACTTTTGAACTGCTGACCATAAGATTAGCAGTCTGACTTGTAACTACTATGCTCCCAGAGCTCCTTTACTATACGTGTTTATTTTTTAATCTAAAATTACACTGGCTCCCAACATTGCTACTTCATCACAGGCCAATAAAAAAGAAGCAGACTTAACATGTGAGGGATGTGCTCTCAGCATACGATGTCACAGCAGGCTGGGCCAAGGAACGCTCCCCAGGACTGCAGACCAAGGGAACGAAAATGCACTACGAATGGGGACAGGATAAAGGTGGTCTCCTTTCAGTAACATGCTGTCAATTGGTGTTGTGGTCAAGTGACCTCGGTCAGTTTTGTCTCATAGTGACCCTGTATAGGATTTCCAAGGAGCGGCTGGTGGGATTGAACAGCCAGCCTTGTTGTTAGCAGTCCAGTGCTTATCCTATAGCATCACACCAAGACTAGGCATGTTACATTAATGAATGTGTATTAGATATGTGAAAAGTGATTAATTTTTCTAAAGAGTCACTTTCCCCTCTGCTATATGAGTGGTGGGAGCCCTGGTGTGGTGCCGTGGGCTAATGCATCAGACTGCAAAGGCATTTGAACTGCAAAGTCCGTGGTTCAAGCTCACCAAGCTGCTCCTTGGAAACCCTACACAGGGTCATTATGGGTCGGGATTGACTTGATGGTACTTAACAACAACAACAACAACACATGAGCGGTTGTTGTTATTGGTGGTGGTATGTCATGGAGTCGGTTCCAACCCATAGCGACCCTGCACAGAGTTTCCAAGGCTGTACATCTTAATGGGAGCAGAAAGCCTCATCTTTCTTCCATGGAACAGCTGGTAGTTTTGAACTGCCGACATTGAGGTTAGCAGCCCGACTCGTAACCACTATGCTATGAAAGGTTATTGTTTTTGTTAGGTGCCATCGAGTCGGTACCAATTCATAACAACCCTACACAGAAGAGAATAAAACACTGCCCGGTCCTGGTTGTTGTAGTGGTGGTGGTTATGTGCTGTGGTATTTGTTCTGACTCATAGTGATCCTGTACAGGGTTTCCAAGGCTGTAAATGTTTACGGGAGCAGAAAGCCTCATCTTTCTCCCACAGAACAGCTGCTCATTTTGAACTGCTAACCCTGAGGTTAGCAGCCCGATTTGTAACCACTACGCTACCAGAGCTCCTGGTTAGAGGGATTCCATTAGAACTTCTCTGCAAAGAACCGTATCTGGCCTCCAATCAGTGCTCAACAACTGTTCGCTATTATTATGCTGTGATAAATAGTATTCTGCTAGATGGATGCTCTGCATAGATAGAAACTGGAACTGGAAATATGGTACACTTTGAATTTGGGTCGTTTTACTAATTACGTGCTTTGCTAAATTCTATAATCCCAAAATGAGTAAGACTGTCCAGGTTTTATGTTCCAGAATCTCAATTTGGGGTGGGATTTTTTTTTTTTTTTTTAAAGGATGATTATATTCAAGTGTGGCTAACCATAAAAGAAAAAGCAAACACATAACAGAAGTACGTAAGCTGGATTGTTGGGCAGATGTTGAGAAACTAGCTGCCCACATGCTCATCTCTGGAGTCCGTGTGTGGCGTTGTAGAATCAGCACTGAAATGCCAACCATAAGGGCTACGGTTCAAAGCTACCAGCCATTTCTTGGAAACCTTATACAGGGTAGCTATGAGTTGGGACCACCTTGAAGGCACTTAACAACAACTGGCAAGAACATGATCGTGAACTTGGAGTGGAGTCCGGCAAGCTTGTCTGCAATCCCTACTCTGCCACTTTCTGTCTGGGTGACTCTAAGGTTTTGCACCCTCACTTACAAAATAAAGAAATGGCTGTAGATAACTAAGTGCTTGCTTAGGCTGTTGTGAAGAAGTCTAAGCTTCTTAGCAGAGTGACAAGCACAGAATAGCAAGTACTCAAGCAAAATTTGCTATTTCTAGAATCATAAAAATGAATATTACTACTATGAATATCAGTGCTATTACTGTGATTACCATTACTATTGATATGGTTACCGTTGTGTGCCATTGAATTGATTCCAACTCATAGCAACCCCGTGGCTGCTGTGGGATCAGGCACTGGACCACAAGGTCAGTCTGAACCACCAGTCACACCTTGCAAACCCGATTCAGGGTCGCTATGAGCCGAAACTGACTTAACGACACTTAACAACAACAACACTTTGTGGTTAGCAGTGCAGTGCTTATCCGCTAGTGTGCCACACCAGGGCTCATACCTGTCGGCCCCACATGGAACAGAAGTCAGGCTGTGTTTTGTGGGAACTTCAGTGGCGTTACAAGGACACCTGTGCAATCTATGAAAACCAATTACCCCTGAGTTGATTCTAACTCATGGTGACCCCTTGTGTGTCACAGTGGAACTGTGCTCACAGAACAGGAGCAATTTCCAGCGGATCACCAGGACTTTCTTCCGAGGTGCATTTGAACCTCCAATCTCTTTGTTATTAGCTGTGCACATTAACCATCTGCACCACCAAAGAACTTCTTTCTATGCACTCCAAACTGTTTGTTGCTGTGAGTGCCATCAAGTTGATTCCAATTCATAGTGACCATTTATGGGGTTACTGAGGAGCCGATGGTAGGTCTGAACTCCTGATCTTGTGGTGAACACTCTAATGTTCATCCTCCGGAGCCAAAGCAAGACTCTATAGGGCACAGTTTATCTGTCTTGATGCGGTTCAGACAATTTTAACAGGTAGCTTGACATCTTTATGGCATACTTCTGTTTTATGTAAATAAAGTGAACCAAAACTCTCTCAGTTGACATCACAAAGTGATAAAATATGAGTCCGAGAAGCTTTAGTGGTTAAAAAAATCAGTGTTTACCAGAGGAAGGACGATGTCATGGAATTGTATTTCCCGATTCTTCCATGTACTGGCTGTGAGATGCTGAGCAAATTACTGAATCTCGCCAAACCTCAGTCTGCCCAGCTGCTAATTGTGGATCATATTAACTAGCTCATTGTTCTATAATAAAAAAGCAAAAAACAGCATGGTGTGGCTTGAGGTAGACTATCTATCAATAACTCTCAGGTCCCTTCCCCACAAAGAAGACAGAATAGAATTCTTCAGAAAGAGGAGACTAAGTGAAATCTGTGGTTTCAATCTTTTTATGTGAAAGTATTTCCAACCAATTTTATATTTTGGCAGAGCTCTTTACCCTTTCTATTAATTTATGCTGAAGGTATAGCAGATTTAAAAGTTAATTAATGAAAAATATTATTTTTAGGTGAGAGACAACAACATTCTTTGGTCTCATAACAGATGGCCGCTTATAATAAGTGGAACACTATCTCTTTTATTCAAGTCAGGGTATCTCAAAGAGAAGCCATCAAATCTAAGTCATGGAGAGAAAGCTCTGATGTTGGACAGTTAGGATCCAGTCAATAATATTAAAACTCCTTGTCACCTACTAGATTCTGACTCCTGGTGGGCCCATGTGGTACAGTGGAGAGCTGAGCTCCACAGGGGTTTGGGTTTTCGATCCTCACAGATGGAGACCTCCAGACCTCTCTTCCTTGGAGCTACTGCGTGCATTTAAAGTGATAACCTTTCCATTTCCAATGGAGCACGAAGCATTGCGCCACCTAGGGGCCTTAGGGAGCCCTGGTGTGGTGCAACAGGATACGCACTGAACCTGGAGTTCAGTTCAAATTCATCAGCTGCTCCTCCTCGGAAACCCTTACAGGGTCGTCATAAGTCAACGGCATTTAACCTTATGTGAATAAACCCTCTGCTCACTTATCAGCAAGTTTACGTTCTATACCAGGCTGTTGTGTGAAAATTGGCGTTTTGTGAAAACGGAGGATGACCGCGTCAGACCACAAGATGGAAGACAACGACATCATTACGTAAGTACCCCAGTTTATGGGAATCAGGGTCCAGTCAAGTTCACACGGATCGTCAAATTTCACATGTTAGGTGTTCATTGCTGCCAGACATAAGTTGTTAATGTACAAAACAGTTAGACTGTAGATTTTCTACTATGATCATAAATGCAAAATGCCTGATAATGAGGTAGCTGACAAATCAGGAATAATATTAGGTTTGAATACATGCACTCCAACGTGTCCATCTATCCATCCAATGCCTCCATCTCCGAACTGAACCAAGAAGCTGAAAACTAAAGTCAATATTAGCACCTACACCATACAAAGCTTTCCCAAAAGCATTTCTGTTTTTATATCTCTTTACATAACCAAAACATCAATGTCAGCTTGCAGTTTGGCTTTTAAAACGTCTCCTGTGGTATCTATTTCAGTAGGTTGGATAAACAAACACTTACTATATGCACATCCAAACACCTCGATTCGCAGTCCAATTCTGCCCTTGGGGTTCCACTCTAAAGGGATGAAGCGCAGAAATTTGGCTTTGATAGAAGGCTGGAGTCTATAGTACACAACACTGTCTGCATTTGTGTTTCCTGAAAATCCCTAGAAGAAAAGGGAAATAAGGAAATCAGTGTGTCTGCAGAATATGTGTTTCACCTTGTCACCTCGAATGCAACTAAGTAATGTGTCAGCTCACTTTTCTGGCTACGAAAATGGCTACCTTTTAGAAAAACTAATTTACAGCTATGACACCGTATCTCTTCATCTGCAGAAGCCACTATTGCCCAAATGTTTCTTTCTATTAACAGCTGCTTAAATTCCACAATTTCTAGTACACTAATTTCAACTGACACCCTCAACAAAGTTTACTTCTATAAAGTGCAATTAAACTTGAAAGTGGGGCACGTCTCTAGTCATTTGTGAGTAGCAAAAAAAAAAAAAAAGTGAGAGCGGGAGAGAGAGAAAAAAAGCAATGCTCTGAGAAAATAGTATTCAGTATTCAGAAACTATTATAATAGTCTGCAAAGAGGCTGCTTATATTAATGATGAGTGAGTAAGGTGTGGCCTATTTTTGTTCTCTAGTTTTTTCATCTTTGCCACAAACATAAATGAAAACACTGCCCCACACCCATGTCAGAAACACACCACAATAAACATCACTGACACTGCTGGATACATGTATTTGGGTGGAAAAGGTAATGGGCATTGTCAACAAAAATAATGTGGGAAAGCTCTCAAATTAACACATACAGACCAAGAGTCTCGAAGCTCCAGGGATTTGGAGATAATGTTAAAGCAGCAAAGTCAAATGGCAGATAAGGAAATTCAAGGCCAGAGAGGTGACAGAGGCTGTGGACTAAGCAGAATGACCACCCAGAGCCAGCAGATGTTCATGTCACACAGCACCTAAGACCTGAGCAACTTTCATTGTCTTCTACATGACGTCTGTGGGCCTCCACATGGTGAGAAGTCAGGACGAAGCCCAAGCAGTTGTTCTCAATGACTGGAATTTCATTTTTATTGATCCCTTATTCCCTTTTGTCCTTGGCATTATCCGCATACGTAGGAACAACCACAGGAATGAGGCCACGACCTGTGTAATCTTTGCAAGGTCAGCAGCTTCTCTGCATTTCAGGAGTCGGGTAAAGCGGTACTACCAAAGACAGACCTTTGGGGTCCATGGCTACTGACATTGTGTATCGCCACGGACACCCCAGCCTCTTGAGAACCTGGTCTCGAGGCAGCCAAGCCTCATCAGACCTCTCAGACTTTTGATTCCGCTTTCCTGGGTGCCACTGACAGGCTAATACAGTTCCTAATTAAGATTTCTTGCCAAGTGAACAGCTGGATGATTACTTAGCTAGCCCTCGGAAAGATCCCACATTTTATCCAATTAATCTGAGTTCATAGCTTTAGATAGATGTCACTAGGATGAGCTTGGCATCAGAAAGGATTGGGGAAAATATGCTGGGTGGATTGACGACAGACTGGTAAATGAAACGGGGAAGTCGGAGAATAGCAATGCTTTCCTTTGGGCCAGGCCTATTTGTTTTAGTTCTCTGAATTTTTGAGACTATAAAGAAGAAATATAAGATACATAGTTTATATTCGCAATGAAAAGACCTCCATGGGCACGTGCGAACGATTTAGCAGCAGTTTCTTAACAAAGGGTGAATTTTGAGGGAGAAAGTGGAGAAGGGGAGAAGAGACTTTTACTTAACACATTTCAGTCACATTTTGATTTTTTAATGAACATGTATTAATTTTATAATAATTAGTGAAATACAGCGGCGCACAGACACAGGAAATGTGCATAGTGATGGAGCAGGCAGAAGCTTACTTTTGCAGCACCCCAAGTACCTTAAATAATGTCCTTATATCACTTGGGGAAACATACAACATTTTCATCATTCATTTCAACAGGCAGTGGACATTCAGACTTCAAGTGCATCATAACAACATGCTAATGGAAATCAGCTCTGTATTGGACAATGTCTGGTCATTAAAGAAGTTGAACTACAAGTTAGCATTTGCATTTTCTTTGTTGTTGGACATGTTAGAATATTTTATGTAAAATACATAAGATAACAAGCAAAGATTCTGCTTTAGATTTCGATACTTAATGGGATTTTTGTCTTTTTTTTTTTTTCCTTCCAGAATGTCTGTGAATGAGGCCAGGGATTGACGTTGTAATACTTTATAAGTGAAAACTCCAATGCAAGCTACCAGGTTTCAATTATATTCTGTTGCCTAGGAGACATTCCACAATTTTCTATGCAGATTTTTTTTTTAAAATACTATAACAATTCATTGTAAAAATGCATGGATTAAAATGTACCCCCTTCTTAAATAATTTTCTCACATGTGCATATATGTCTCCCCTTTATATTGTATATTTTGAATTTTCATATATGTCAAAATTGCTTGAGGTGGTTTTTAGAAATTCAGATTTCTGGGCTCAGCACTTTCCTCACTAAATCTACGGGGGG
>NW_006408555.1:13874822-13901795 GCF_000296735.1 Chrysochloris asiatica
GGGGGGGTCCTAGAATCTGCATTTCTAATGAATGTCTAACTAACTGTGTGATTTTAATCTTTGGCTTAGGACTCCAGGTGAGGCGCTGTAGGATCAGCACTGGATTGTGAACCACAAGGTCAACAGTTCAAACCCACCAGCTGGTCCTCGGAAACCCTACACAGGGTCACTGTGAGTCGGAGTCAACTCGATGGCACCACCACCAACAGTAACAGCAATCTTTGGCATATCCTGCATCCAGGATACAATCCTGTTCTTTCTTTCCTCTTATTACAAAACTCATCAGGGAAGAAAACCATTTTAGAAGAGTTCATTAAGGTTGACCTCCAAAGACAGAAATCAGTAGCAAGTTGATTCTGTGCTAACAATCTAAATGTCTTCAACGTGCTCATTTAGAGCTCAAGTCAGGCAAAACACAGATGTGTTATGTAGGTTTAATTCTGGCAACTACTTACCCTGTGAAGTAGTTATTATGATACCCATTTTGAACCAAAATACCAAACAAGCTGCCATCAAGCGGATTCAAATCATGGCAACCTCAATACGTGTCCGAGCAGAATGATGCCCCACAGAATTTTGAAAGGATGATTTTGCAGAAGTAGATCTCCTCCGGGGTACTTCTGGACTAACTAGAACTGGCAACTCAGAGCACTAACAACTTGTGCCACCCAGGGATTCTGCACCCACTTTACAATTGTTGGAAATGAAGATTATAGAGGTTAAGTTATTTGCCCAAAGTCACATAGCTGGAAAATGGAAGGGCGGCAAAGATTTAATTCAGGGTTTTTCTGACTCTAAAACCTGTCCTTTATCTAAACCACCAAAAGATCTCACTCTCCCAGAACATAGAAATCAGCAGCCCATCCAAGAAAGAAGTTGAAATTTCATCTGAAGTTCTTTTCTTATAATTTATATTTAAATTATTTTACACATTTGAAAAATAATGCAACTTAGATTATTGCTGAACTAGAACTGAGCTCTACAAATTGACTTTTATAAAAAAAAAAAAAAAGGATTATTCTATTAAGCTTTACATTTTCTCAAAATTACTTAAATAGGAAAAAAAAGGAAAGAAAAATGTCCAATAAGCAATATGATCCTTGCATATAAATAGTAACTGAATAGACACAGACTGTAAGGAGATATGTCATCATTATCATCACATATATAGGGTATCTAGAAGGAAAATTAAGGTCATGTGTCTTATTGATAAAAATCACAAAGTCTTAATTGGATTTTTCTTTTCTCTTAGACTTGATGACTTTTAAACTCAATGAGGTGTTCACATATGGTACAGAAATTTATTCGAACCAAGATAATTTATGGAGTTAATGGATTAAACTTTTTGACAGGGTTTTAAATATTTACAAAGTGATTTTAAAGTTTATGAGCAGGGGTAATAGCATGAATTTCTCTTTCAAACATTAACTGAGCAACTCATCTATGTAAGCTGAGATGAATAAAGGGAGATAGGTGCCCATATGGCAGCCCACAAGGGGCTCGAAAACATCCCTGTAATAAATCAGCATCGCAGAGCCAGTCACATGTGGTTAACATGGCAGACTCTGTAATTACATGTAAGTCGGTCCAGCACCCATCAAAACAAACAGCGGGCCGAGTGGAAACTCAGCAAAGAAAACAAACAAACATGAAGCACCCCCCACCCCCCCATGCACATACACGCACCTTGTCATTGCTGATCTCTCTTAGAAAGAGAATTCTAGTTACCCACGTGACCTACATCTGATCAAATTGTCAGGTACAACTCATTTTGACAGTCAGCTGACATACAGACACATCATAGCATATGCAGTCTTTATTTTATGATGTCTGTTACAAATCATTACCAAATGTGTCTGTCTAGACATTGTCTAGCCCAGAAAAGCACAACACAGAAGCAAAGATGCAATAAGGACTAGTGAAAAGTGGGAGATGGTTTTCTAATCAAATCCAGATAAGACCTTTTTAGCATCGGTTGAACAAGACATTGTCAATATATCTATATATTGATTCTATCTTTAGTAAATGTGAATATATTCATGAATGAAAGCAAAGTAACTAAATTTGCATGGTAAGTTTTGTTTGTTATATATGTTGAAATTCAATTTTCAAAGTAAACAAGAAAATATAGAATTTTATCCATTTAAAATCAGCTTCTACCCCCCTTCCCCCCCCCAAAAAAAAAAAATTTCGGTGTCTTTCAAATATTCATTTTAAGAAGCACCAGATTGTTTTCACCATGAGAGTGAGGCCCCGCATATTGATCATTGTATTAGATTCTCTGTAAACCCATAGGTATAAACTACATCGTCAAGGCCCTGTTAGCAGAGGGGAGTTTGAACTCTCAAGACAGGTCAAATAACAAGAGAGGCAGAGAATGTAAAAGACACAGCTTTGGCTATAGTCCATCACCATCTCTGAAGCAAGAGCTATATAACCTGCTCTATGGACCAATAAATAATATCATGATAAATGGAGAAAAGATTGAAGTTATCAAAGACTTCATTTTGCTTGGCTCCAACATTAACACTCATGGAAGCAGCAGTCACGAAATTAAACAAAGCATTGCAGTAGACAAATCTGCTGCACAACATCTCTTTAAAGTGCTCAAGAGCAAAGATGTCAGTTTGAGGACTAAGATATGTCTGACCCAAGCCATGATATTTTAAATGGCCTCATATGCGTGTGAAAGTTGTACAATGAATAAAGAAGACTGATGCATTTGAATTATGGTGGTAGAGAAGAGCAGTAAACCTACTGTGGACTGCCAGAAGAACAAATACATCTGTGTTGAAAGAAGTAAGATCAGAATACTCCTTAGAAGCCAATCCCTTGAGACGGACATCATGCTTGGCAAAGTGGAGGGTCAACGAGATGGACTGGCACAGTGGCAGCAACAATGGGCTCAAGTGTAGCAAAAATTGTGAGGTTGGCACAGGACCAGGCAATGCTTTGTTCTGTGGTGCATAGGGTCACTGTGAGTCAGAGCCACCTCAATGGCATCTAATAATAATAATAATAATATGAAAGATACCTAGACACTAATAACCATTATTATGATGACAAAGTAGGACCTCACGGTAATCCTACACACATTAAAGGATACTAAGAACAAATTCCAAAGAAACTGCAACTTACCAGAAGTGATGAGAGCTACAGTAATCTCAACTGCTAATATCTGTCAAAGAAATTAAATCTATAATTAAATAAACATTCCCACACACAAAATTCTAAGTCCAGGTTTCTTTCCTAGTGGAGTCTTCCAAACATTTATAAAAGAAATAACACCAATTGTAGACAAACACCTTCCGAGAACAGGAAAACAGAGACTGCTTTCCAATGTGTCCTGGGAGACCAGAACAACCTGAATATCCAAGTCTGACAAGGAGTTTGCAAGGATCTTAAGTCAGTCTCACACATAAACACAAACCCTACCATCCTTCAAAACCATTTGCAAATGATTATGAAATGTAGAACTAGAGAACAAAGGATAATAGACGATGTCTAAATCAAGTGTATTCCAGGAATGAAAGATGTCTTTAATATTTTTTTATTTATTCAATGTAACTAACCACACAGCAGAGATAATGTGACCTTTTCAACAGATGCAGAAAAAGAATTTGATAAAATTCAACATCTATACAGATGGAAACTCTTAACCATGTTGGGAATTTCTGAATCTGTAGAGGAATCTACAGAACTATTACAGCAAGCATCATAGCTGAATAAGACAAGACTGTCCTTTGTAGATCCTTTCAGCCAACATAGAATGAGTGACTAGTCATGTAGTGATTATCTAGTGGCCTTTGTATCCTTTCATTCAACATATAGTTATGGTTGTTAAGTGCCATCAAGTTGGTTCCAACTCATTGCAACCCTGTATAGGGTTTCCAAGGAGATGTTGGTGTATTTGAACTGCCAACCTTGTGGTTAGCAGTCAAGTGCTTATACAGCAGGATTCTAACTACCAATTGTTGTTGTTGTTAAGTGCTGTTGAGTTGGTTCTGACCCATAGCGACCCTGTATAGTGTTTCCTAGGAGCAGTTGGTGAGCTTGAACTGCCAACCTTGCAGTTCAAACGGCTTTGCAGTCTGGCGCATTAACCCACATAGCCACACCAGGACTCCAACTACCAAGAGGCCATGGAAAATATTTAAAAGTCAATAAGGATTAGCAATAATAATAATAATAATAAAACTATCTTTACTCATAGAATAATGCATATAGAAGAACACATTTTTAGTCTTTAGAATGATTTAGCAACTTTGCTGGATAAGTCTATAAAAAGCATTGGTACAATGGTCAATCTGCAGATCATGGCCCCCAGAGACAGTGTTCTACATCCTACTTTGGTGAGTAGGAACTAAGATCTTGAACACTTGTTGAGTGTCCATGGAAGATGAATCTATTGGGCTCTCCCTGTTGGAAGAAAAGTGAGGAAATCTGAAAATTCTAGGAAACAATTTGTCCAATAGACTAATGGACCAAGTGAGTGTCAGTGTCCACAATCTTTAAGTCCAGAAAACTAGATGGTCCCCATAGGGACACAAAATTAAGGCTTTCAAATGACAGTGCCATGGTCACCTCAAAGCCCTATCTTTTGTCCCATTCCTTCTGCCCCTGCTATTTAGGAAGAGCAAATAGCCACTCCTGCAATTATCTTGTTCCCAGCTTTAGTCATGCTGGGAACATATGCTAGGAAGAACCCCTCCCCTAACCATGCTTGCAGAAACCTCTTTGTTCTCTAGGAGAGACAGATAGCCTGGCACCTTTGACTCTCTTCCCTCTCCCAGTTCTATATACCACCCCTAATTGCCCATGATCTAAAGGGACCCTTGCTCCTGCCCCTCACACAAGAAAACTTCATAAGCCCGCCAGCACCACTGGACACAGCCCTACATCACCATTTGTAAATTGTCTTGTCAGTAAGCTCTCTCTTTTGTTTGCTTTTCAGTAATAAACTAATGTCTCTCTGAATGAGTTGTGGCCTTTTTGTTTCGATCTCTAGGCACCTATGTAAGAAGCTCTGGTAGCATAGTGGTTACAAGTTGGGCTGCTACCCTCAAGGTCGGCAGTTTGAAACTACCAGCTGTTCCACAGAAGAAAGATGAGGCTTTCTGTTCCCGTAAAGATTCGCAGCCTCAGAACCCCTCTGCAGGGTCGTTATGAGTCGGAACCGACTCCACGGCACACCACCACCACCAGAGGCACCTATGTACTCAGAAGGCTTTTCCCTTCTGGACCTGAAACCCAACAGCGCCCAGCTACCACTATCAACTGCTCTGAAAGGAATCACATTAGAAGGTCTTGGAATGTGTGAGAGAAAATCTGGAACAAAATTCAAAATCATAAAGAAGACGAGTTTTACTGGCCAGATAGTGACTGGTGGAACCCAGAGACTAAGACCACTGGCCATGGGTCAGGTCTGGAAGTCATCTCACCCCTGTGACTCAGTTTTCAGCCAAGCAATAGATAGGTACATGGAGAGGACAGCAATACTAGTGAGGAACACACACCACAGAACGGCCAACCATACAAGATCAAAAGGGCAAAGTTCAGAAGGGTAGAAACAGAAGGAAGAACGGAAACAAGGATCACATAACTGCTGTTGCAGGGAGGGGGTTGCAATTGACATGAAACAAACTGTATGACTTGTTGAATGTAAAATTGATGATCTGCTCTGTAAACCTTCACTCAAATCACAAGGGAAAGTGAAGAAATAAATAAGTGGTGTATTTACATACCAGCAATAGTTAGAAAATGAAAATTTAAAATGACACTACTGACTTTACCATCAAAATACATGATTTATCTAAGAATAAATCTAATAAAATATGTTTCCTATAATACATAGAAAATTACAAAATTTTGAGAGCAACTGGAAAACATCTATGAAGTAGAAAATTCAATATTAAAAATATTGGAATTCTCCCCCAATTTAATCTACAGATTCAATGTAAAGGGACAAAAAATAACAAAATACTCCTCAAGAAAAACCAAGTTGCCAGACTTCATTTCCTGAGTAACAAAACTTATTACAATGATGCAAGAAATAAAATAGTGAAAAGCAGCTCTGGCAGTGTAGCGGTTACGAATAGGGCTGCTAACCTCAAGGTCGGCAGTTCGAAACTACCAGCCGTTTCGCAGGAGAAAGGTGAGGCTTTCTGCATCCGTAAAGATTTACAGCCTTGGAAACCCTGTACAGGGTCGCTATGAGTTGGAACCGACTCCACGGCACTTAACAACAACAACAACATTGACAGGAAGGTACTCGAAATAGACCAATGGAACAAAAGAGCGAATCCTGAAACCGTCTCTAACATATATGGGGACTGAATTTTGGCAATAATTTCAATGCAATCAGTGAAAATTTTATTTTAAAGAAATACTGCTAGGAGATCCTGGATAAAGTGGAAGAAAAATGTCGGACAAAACTTAAAAACATCAAAAAGACCAGGCTTCCTGGTCTGATAGACTGATGGAATCCTCAAGACTATAGCATTTGTTGCTGTTGTTGTTGTTGTTATGTGCCGTCGAGTCTGTTCCGACCCATAGCGACCCTGAACAGGGTTTCCAAGGCTGTAAGTCTTTACAGGAGCAGAAAGCCTCATCTTTCTCCCACGGAGCAGCTGGTAGTTTTGAACTGCTGACCTTGAGGTTCGCAGCCCAATTCGTAACCACTACGCTACCAGAAGTGCCATCAAGTCGGTTCCAAGCCATAGCAACCTTGTATAAGGTTTCCAAGGAGGAGTAAGTAGCTGGTGGTTTGAACTGTCGACCTTGTTGTTCAAACCCACCTTGCGGTTCAGTGAATTATCCTGCATTGCCAAACCAGGACTCTTAGACACCCTTCAAATCTGGAAATGAACTGACCCTTGAGGCTCAACTTTCAACCAAACAACAGAAAGGTCAATGAGAGTGAACAACAACACCAGGGAGGTACACCTAAAATCAGTCCAACATAGTAGGTCAAAAGGTCTGCATCTGTCAAGGGACAAAGCTCAGAAGACTGAAAGGGATCGAAAAGAAGGATGATGGGAAACAGGAAACGGGAAGAACATGGGAAGGGTGCTGCTACATTGAGAGGAATACAATTGATGTCAACAATCAAAATGTGTGTGAATTGCTGAATGGAAAACCAATTTTTCTCTGTAAACGTTTACCTAAGTCACAATAAAAAGCTAAAATGAATAAAGAAAGGCATCATTTTGAGTGTCAGTTGGATACTGATGTTGAAAAAGAATTAAATTAAAAATAAGAAAAGAATGATCACTACATCATCCCATACATAGAAATCCATTCCAGAAAGATTTAGACCTGAACGTAAAAGGCAAAACAATGACTCTATTAGAAGGTAACACACCTGAATATTTTCACAGCTTTGAAGTGGCAAAGATTTCTTAAATATGAAAAAACAAAGCTAACTATATACGACCAGTCATCTACTTTAGTAATGCTTTGCTTATCCAAAGACTCTTTCGTTTCCATATAAAGTTAGTGATTCAATTTTTCCATCTCTTTAAAGAATGATGTTGAAATCTGGATTGTGATTGCATTATATCTATAGATCTCTTTGGGTAGTGGGGACATTTTCATAATCTTAAATCTTCCTAACCAGGAGCATGGTATATTCTTCCATTTTGTAAATATCTTTAGGTTTTTGCTGTAGTGTTTTGTATTTTTCTTTGTAAAAGTCTTTTGTTTCTCTGGTTACATATATTTTTAAGTATGTCATCTTTTGGGTGTCTATTGTAAATGGTATTGTTTTCCTGATTTCCTTTTCAGAGCTCTTTTTATTAGTGTAAAGGAATTTAATATTTGAATGTTGCTCTTATATCCTGCCACGATACTTAATATTTCAATGAGTTCCAATATTTTCTCACTGAATCTTTGGGTTTTTCTATGCTTAGGATCATATAATCTGCAAATAGAGTTCTACTTCTTCTTTGGCAATTTAAATGCCCTCAATTTCCCTTTCTTGACTTATAGCTCTAGCTAAGACTTGAAGCACAATTTTGAATAGGAATGGTGACAAAGGGCATCCTTTATGGTAAAGAAAGGGACAGCAGAGAAGCAAAGCAATACTGAAGAAAAAGAACAAAGTAGGAGACATCTTACTTCCTGACCTCAAAACCTACTACACAGGCACAATGTTGGTCAAAACAGTCTGGTACCGATATAACGAACAATCAGCGGAACAAAATTAACCCAAAATTAAATTCATCCACATACAGTCACTTGATCTTTAACAAAGAGCCAAAATACATTCAATGAGGAAGAAAGGATCTCTTCAACAAATGGTACAGGCAAAACTGGAAATTGATTTGAAGAAAAATGAAATAAGACCAATATCTCACATCATATACAAAGATAAACTTAACATGGATTAAAGACCTAAATGTAAAACCTAGAACGAAACAGATCATCAATGAAAAAATAGGAGAAAACTTGTTGCTGTTGAGTGCCTTGAAGTCAATCCTGACCCACAGTGACCCTGTATAGGGTTTCCAAAGAGTGACTGGTGACCTTGAACCACTCACCTTAAGATTCAAACGACTTTGCAGTCCAGCACATTAACCCACAGCACCACACCAGGACTCCAGGAGCAAACTTAGGGGCTCTGATATATGACATAACAAAAATCACACAAATGACAAAATAGATAACTAGAAACTCCTAAAAAACAACAACAAAAACACTTACATGCATCAAAAGATTTCATGACAAGAGTAAAAAGAGAGTCCACAGACCAGGGGAAATATTAGCAACAACTGATCAGAAACTGGACTAATCTCTAAAACTTATAGAAAACTTCAATGCTTCTACAAGGCAAAAACAAAGAATCCAATTAAAAATTGGGCAGAGAACATTTCATAATTATTAGTCACTATTATTGCTAAGTGCCTTCGCTCAAGTAGCTTCTGACTTACAGAAACTCTGTATAGGATTTCCAAGGAGTTGTTGGTGGATTCGAACCACCTACTTTACAGTTGGTACTCCAATGTTTATCCTCAGAGTTACACCAGGATGTCTTATTAGCCATTGTTGCTGTTAGGTGCCATCAAATTGGTACCAACTCATAGTGACCCTATGTACAACAGAACAAAACATGCCAACCTCACAATTGTTGCCAGGCTTGAGCCCATTGATGCTGCCACTTTGCCAATCCATCTCGCTGGGGTTCTTCCTCTTTTTCTCTGACTGTTCACCCTACCAAACATGATATCTTTCTCCAGCGATTGGTCCCTCCTGACAATATGTCCAAAGTATGAGAGACGAAGTTTGGCCATCCTGGCATGCAAGGAGCATTCTTCCAACACAGATCTGTTTTATTTTCTTTTGGCAGCCCACACACTTTCAATATTCTCCTCCAATACCATAACTCAAAAGCATCAATTCTTCTACAGTCTTCCTTATTCACTGTCCAGCTTTTGCATGCATATGAGGTTATTGAAAATACCACGACTTGGGTCAGGCGAACCTTAGACCTCAAGCTGACATCTTTGCTCTTCAACACTTTAAAAAGGTCTTGTGCAGCAGATTTGCCTAATGCAATATGTTGTTTGATTTCTTGACTGCTGCTTCCATGAATGTTGATAGTTGATCCAAGAAGAATGAAGTCCTTGACAACTTCAATCTTTTCTCCATTGATAAGAATGTTGTTTATTGGTCCAGTGGTGAGAATTTTTGTTTTCTTTACATTGAGATGCAATCCATACCAAAGGCTGTGCTCTTTGATCTTCATCAGTAAATATTTTAACTCCTCTTCACTTTCAGCAAGCAAGGTTGTATCATCTGCATATCGCAGGTTGTTAATGAGTCTTCCTCTAATCCTGATGCCACGTTTTTCTTCATATAAGCCAGCTTCTCGAGTTATACGCTCAGCATACAGGTTGAATAAGAGTGGTGACAGAATACAACCCTGCACACACCTTTCTTAATTTTAAACCATTCAGTGTTCCCATGATCTGTTCAAACAACTGCTTCTTGGTCCAGGTACAGATTCCTCATGAACACAATTAGGTGTTCAGGAATATTCATACTTTGCAATGTTGTCCATAGCTTGTCATTACCCGTGCAATCAAAAGCCTTTGCGTACAGAGATGCGAATCAAAACAACAATGAGATATCACCTCAGTCCAGCATTAATAAGAACATTCAAAAAACAGAAAACAACTAACACTGGTGAGGCTATGGATAAACTGGGACCCTTCTACACTGGTGGTAGGATGGTAAAATGGTACAACCACTGTGGAAAATAGCATGGTGCTTTCCCCAAACATTGGAAATAGCAATACCATATGAGCCAGCAATTCCTCTACTTGGCATATACCCTCAAGAAATAAGAGCTGTGGCACAAACAGATATCTGACCACCCATGTTTATTGCAGCACTATTCCCAGTAGCAGAAAGATGAAGACAGCCTAGACGCCCATCATTGGAAGAATAGATAAGCAAACTTTCATACATCCATATAATGGAATACTTCACAATGTTGAAAACTAACGCTGAATCCTTGAAACACCTCATAACGTGGATGAACCTGGAGGCCATTATGCTGAGTGAAATTAATCAATCAGAATAGGGCAAATATTGTATGAGATCACTGCTGTAAAAAGAAAAGATTTCTGTGCTAAGAGAAACATTCATTGATGGTTACCTGCGGGGGGAGGGAAAGAAGAGTGATATGCTGGCTAGCGGGTAGACACGAGTTAACTCTGGTGAGGAGAAGGTAATATACAACAAGGAGGAGGTTGGCAGAAGAATGACGAAGACAGGTGAAGACACAAGGAGAAGTGCAACAGCAGTGCTTTATGGGTAGACACAGGCACAGATACACAAGCTGAAGGGTACAGGAGGGAAAGGGGACGTACAGCACAAATATATGAGGCTTTGACAGAGAATGTTTGTACATGACAGAGACTGTTTGCTACAAACCCATCTGTGAATGTGGTAGAGCACACCGGGGGCAAAATGATGAAAACTTCTCAGACCTTACCAAACTGAGGTCATGAAATGCTGGGTCTAGGGTCTCGGGACCATAATCTCAGGGGACACCATGGTCAAGTGGCATAACACAGTCCCCAAAGACAATGTTCTACATTGGATAGAGTTGGCGAAAATGTGTAAGGAAACTCAAAATCTTAGAAAAGACCAGCTTCCTGGTCATAAAGAGACTGAAGGCCCCTGGGACTGTGGTCCTTGGCCACCCTTCATATCTGGAATAGGACTCCCCCTTGTGGCCTGATTTTCAGCCAGGCTGTAGACAGGTATTTAAGGGGGGACAACAGCACTAGTGAGGTCTGCTCCTCATGGGATGGTTAACCCCTCAAAATCAAAAGGGCAGCAGTTGGCTAAAGACAAAGTTCAGAAGGAGGGTGGACCAGAAGTAAGAACCACAGGAAGGCCAGTGGGTGACTGCTGTAGGGAGGAGATGGCAACGACTTGAGACGAAGCAAAGTGTATGCTTTGCTGAAAGTAAAACTGTTGATAAACTCTGTAAAGCTGCATTCAATTCATAATAAAAAGTCTCAAAAAATTTTTTAAAAAGGATCTATCAAATGAAACATTAAAATTGAGACTTTTTGTGGATCTGAACATATTAAAGTAGAAACGAGGGAAGGTACAGAGGGGGTGGCACTTTTCAGCACAGTGGTAGCCACACTACAAAAAAAAAAAAAAAAAATGAAAAAGACAAAGTGAGACAAAAGAGAAATATCTAAATGACTAATCAATCTTTGAAGCTTCGAACCATTCCATTAGTAGCTGAGGCAATGCAACTGAAACTCAGTGTGAAAACCCTGCACACCAACCCGAATGGCTGAAACTGGCAATAAAAACCCAAAGTTAAAACAAAAGGAAACTGACTACACTACCAGGTGTCGTCAAAATGCATCATTTTCAAACACTGCTGTTGAATGTAAATTAGAATGACCTCTATAAAAGCTCTTTGTCCACTAAAGACAAACACATACATATGTTATGACTCAGTGTTTCCACACCTAAGAATGCTCTCATTAGGAAAGCAGGCACTTGGTCCCCAAAACTGCGAACATGAATTTTCCTGCACTTCATTCACAGTGCTCCTAAAGTGAAAACAATTCATGTGACCATTCATAATCTGGATAGGCAATTTGGGATATATTCCTATAAATAATAAATTGTCTAAAGCCATAAAAATAAATGAACTATACCAATTCACGCCCACTGCCAATGAGTAGATTTCAAGTCATAGCGACCCTGTGTAGGATTTCCGAGGCCGCTAATCTTTATGGGAGTAGAAAGTCTCCTCTTTCTGCCAAGGGGTGCCTGGTGGATTCAAACTGCTTACCTTGCAGCTAGCAACCCAACATGTACCCCACTACACCATCAGTTTGAGGACTAAGGTGCACCTGACCCAAGCCATGGTTATTTCAATTACCTCACGTGTATGTGGAAACTGGACAGTGAATAAGGACGATCCTAAGAACTGGTGCATTTGGTTAAGGTGTTGATGAAGAATAGTGAAAAGTACCCTGAACAGTGAGAAGAACAAATCGGTGTTGGAAGACGTACAACCAGACTGCTCCTGAGAAGCGAGGTGGTGACATTTTGCCTCTCTTACGGTGGGCATGTTGTCAGGAGGGGTCAGTCCCTGGAGAAGGACATCATCATGCTCGGTAATGTAGAATATCATCATAAAGAGGAAGACCACCAACAGGATGGATTGGCACAGGAGCAGCAACAATGGGCTAAAACATAGCAACAGTTGTTGAGAATGGTGTTTCGTTCTGTTGTGCATGGGGTCACTATGAGTCCATCTTCACTCTATCGCACCTAACAACAACATACCAATATACAGCAACATGGATGTGTTTCACAAGTATGTTGCAGTCACTAAGTGCTGTTGAGTCTATTCCAACTCATAAATGACCCTGTACAGGGCTTCTGGAAAACAAAAATCCTCACCACTGGACCAATAAACAACATTCTTATCAATGGAGAAAAGATTGAAGTTGTCAGGGACTTCATTCTTCTTGGATCAACTATCAACACTCGCGGAAGCAGTAGGCAATAGATCAGACGACATATTGCATTGGGCAAATCTGCTGCACAGGAACTTTTTAAAGTACTGAAGAGCAGAGATATCAGCTTGAGGACTAAGGTGCGCCTGACCCAAGCCATGGTGTTTTCAATAACCTCATATGGATGCGAAAGATGGACAGTGAATAAGGAAGATGGTAGAAGAATTGATGCCTTTGAGTTGTGGTGTTGGAGGAGAATACTAAAAGTGCCATGGACTGCCAAAAGAACCAATAGGTCTGTTTTGGAAGAAGTGCAGCCAGAGTGCTCCTTGGAGGCCAGGATGGCTAAGCTTCGTCTCTAGTACTTTGGACATATTGTCAGGAGAGAACAGTCGCTGGAGAAGGATGTCATGCTGGGTAAGGTGGAGGGTCAGAGAAAAAGAGGAAGACCCCCAATGAGATAGATTGGCCAGGTGGCATCATTGATGGACTCCAAGTGTGGCAGCGGTAGTGAGGTTGACCCAGGATCAGACATTGCTTCGTTCTGCTGTGCATGGGGTCACTATGAGTCGGTTCGGACTCGATGGCACCTGACAACAACAACAACATAGAGCTTCTGAGGAACAGCTTGGGGGTTTGAACTGCCAACCCTCACATTAATAGTCCAGTGTTTATGCATCACCTTAGGACACCAAGGCACAAAATGTACATTCTGTATGATTTCTTTCATACATTGTTCAAAGTGCAGTCCTAGAGAGGCACTGCAGGATAAGCATTTGAATTCTAACTGAAAGGTTGGTGATTCAAACCCACCAGCCATTACTCAGAAACCCTATACAGGGTCACTATGAGTCGCAACTGACTCGAAGGCACACAACAACAACATAGCTCAAAACACTAACTTATGGCGCTGCTGTTGCATGTGGCTGAACCGGGTCTGATTCACTGCGACCCTGTATAGGGTTTGTGAAGCGGTAAATCTGTACCAGAGCAGAAAGCTTCTTCCTTCTCCCACATCTATGGCATGATGGTGGTTCTTTTAATGAAGAGCAAAGAGAAAAGCTGTTGAGAAACTGTAATATTCTTGACCTGGGTAATACTTTCACTGCTATTCATAAGGTTTTCACTGGCCAATTTTTTTAGAAGTACACTTCTAAGTCCTTCTTCCAAAACTGTTTTAGTCTGGAAGCTCAGCTGAAACCTGTCTGCCATGGGTATACCCTGCTGACATTTAAAACACCACTGGCATAGCGTCCAGCATCATAGCAACACACAAGTCATCACAGTACAACAGACTGACAGGGTACTATGTCTGCAGGGATGTTCATGCTTTCATAATCCACTGAGCTGTACACATATGCTTCTGACTCCCCTTAGGGGGGTGTTGTACTTCAATATCAAAAACAATCACATCATCTGTAGAAAAAATGGTGTCCCTAACACTTTAAAAGATGATTCCACAAAGACAATCAAAATTTAAGTTCGGCATCTATTTATCCAAAAGCAGTAAGAGATTTTGAAGAACACCTCATTAACGTAGAAGGTTTCACTTTTGTGATTTTCTATAGATCATTAAGAACACCATGAGAAGTGCCTTTCAACTTCATACTTTAGATATCATATAATTTATCATGCATTATACCATAAAGAGCTCCATTAGCATCTTTCTCTTTACCATTAATATCACAAAGAACAATGGCATTCTTCTGAGCATGACCATTATGAAAACTATTGTTAAGTGCTGACAGAAACCTACAGAGTTCCCCATTAGGGGCTTTATAAAAAAATTAAAGTAAATCATTCCATGCTTACCTCGATATTTGATTAATGTTTTCATACAGTCATTCTAATATATTGATTAGTCTCCAGAGTACTTCAAAATGCCATTTATTTATTAAAAATGAATCGCTAATGGTTTTCCCAAATGGAAATTTAAATATGCATTTTAGAAAGAGACTAAAGATCAAGCAATCTTTCCAAGCAAATTAAAATAGAATGTCCACTTTATTATACTTAATTTGAAAAATTAGAATGTTTAAAAGCTTGGATGGAGTTCAATCAGACCTTATTGTTCCTTATAATTTTAGAAGCAATGCCTGTCATTTCAGTCTCTGAAGCTCATATATAAACACACTGCCATTGAATCGAGTCAGACTCACAGCGACCCTACAGGCAGAGCAGAGCTACTCCACACGGTGTCGAAGGCTGTCCATCTTTATGGAAAACTGATCGCCCCATCTTCCTACCATGGAGCAGCTGGTGGGTTTGAACTGGTGACCTTTCTATTGGCAGCCCAACCTTAATCCCCTGCACCACCAGGATCTGTGAGGTAATATACAGTAGGAGATGACCACCACATCTTCCAGTGAATCATAATCTTCACTTTCATGCAAAACTCTGGGTGGGACAAATGGTTAACTCACCTTGGAAAACTGGTCTGCTGATCTACTTCCAAAACACCAGCTACTGAAAACCATATGGAGCACAGTTCTACTCTAGTACACACAGGATTACCATGAATTGGAATCTACTCAACGTCGACTACTCTGCTGTTTTGAGATGTGCCTAATCATAACACTGAGCCTTAGCAGAAACAAAGATTAATAGTCCTTAAAGGGGTATTTTGATATTGCCAACTTTAAATTGTTCCAATTATTTTTAGAACACACAGACAAAAATAGGATGCAGTATTATTATGGACTTTTCACCTTCAGATTCTATATAATTTGGTCACACGATTTAAGTTTCATTTCACAGAGAGACTATTTAGTGATAATGAAGTTAGGGAGCAAAAAAAAAAAAAATCATGCAGACTTTGTTAATCTGTTTTTCACCAAAGATAAAACTCAAGTCTCTTCTGGGGCACAGAGTGATATCAATGAATTCAGTACACACTTGGTTCAAGAGATTGGTGCAAAAGAATGTCTTTTATTTCATTTAAGAAGGACATCTGCCTAGTTGCCCTAACTTTGGAAGTAGTGCCGGGTGTAATAAAGCAAAATAAATAAATAAATAAATAAAAATTAACCAATAAAGGCAAGATTGAGGCTTATGAAGATGACTTCAAGGCACAACTTATAATCAGGGACTAATCTAGTCCTATGTAGATAGCAAGGGCCAATCAAAGCAATAGTTTCTTAGGGGATCTGTTGGTCCAGTTAAATTCAGGGCAGAGAGGTCAGCTCAGAAGGTTATGGCATCTGCGTTGGGGGATTGCAAAGGGGTCATCTTGATAGATTATCTCAAAGTCACAGGACGATCACGGGCGCTTATTACGAAGAAATTCTAAGACGTGAACACTGCACTGGTGAGAAAAAGGTCAGGAAAGATGCACTGAAGAAGTTTCCCCATCAAGGCAATGCATCAGCTCATTATATTAACGACAGGAACGCCTGTCCTGTGAGAATTTCTTGGGAAAACTTACCCCAGCCGTAGGATAAGCACTGGACTGCCAACGACAACATTGGCAGTTCAAATCCAACAGCCATTCTTCGGAAACCCTGAGTCAGAACCGACTGGATGGCACGTAACAACATGAGCAACAGCTAATCCCAGTCATTCCATAGCCCTGATGTTGCCCAGTCAAACTTCTTTTTGTTACTAAAACTCAACGAACATTACAAAGGGACACAATTTAGTCTCTGGGAGATGCCCAAACTGCTGGTTTGTCATGGTGTAAACTGAAGAGCGCACAACTAAGGGTTAGAGAGATGGAAGTGCATAGACCTAGAAGGAGGAGCTGAGAAACAAAAGCTTCACATGTTGATATTTTTGCTCAATAAAGGTTTCTATGATTTGGTGGACTCTTGGTATAGTGCTTTAGGATAAGCACTGGACTGGTAGCTGCAAGGCCAGCAGTTGCTCCTCAGAAACCCTACAGAGAGATAGTCCCTGTGAGTTGGGGAACCAACTTGGCAGCACTTAGTTACAACAATGATTTTGTAGTAGAACTTTTTTTTTTTTAATACGTTTTTATTGTGAGGTTTACATAGAAGAATATCAGTTTTACATTCTCCCGTCACATTTCATTTCATTGCAATGATTACAATCCCCTCCATGAACCATCAAATAACCAAAGGGTACACCCCACAAACCTGTCCCCTGTCTGTCAGCACACAGCCCCTCTCCCTCCCTGAGTCCAGTGTCCGCAGCCACTCCATCTGTCCACATCATCATCTCTGTTTCCATACCTGGCATCTCTTCCTATCTGGGTAGGGTCCCACTCTCCGCTCTTTTCACTAGATGGTCCCAGGGACCTCTGCTCCTGGGCTGCAAAATCAATAATTCTCCTCCTTTTGTCAAAAAGCATCCACCTCTATATTTCCTAGCCTCACGGTCAGTCCTGATGGCAATTAATCACTATCGTACCACAAGTCTTATCCTCATTTCCTTTCACCAGTCCGGTCCCAACAGATTAGAAATCATTCAGTGGTGATTCTACCTTCCCCCACCCCACCTGGAACTAAGTTCCCTCTTGAAAGCTTGTAAGCCAGTCACTTCTTGCCCTTATAGCCTCCCCCCTCCCCCATTTTGGGTGGCCAATATCTAAATTGTCCATCCCTATCAACCCTGTGTACCAAAGGGGTGGGAATGATCCTTGCTGTAAAGATTTGCTCCCTTTTTTGAGCTATTATATCCATAAGTATAGGTAAAGTTCACCAAATTATAGCAGGTTACTCCCCCCCACCCCTTTTCTTTCTTCTTCTAGTCAAGTTCTGATCATCCAGCCATCAATGCCAGGTCAAGTGGATACTATCTGCAAGTACAGGTGTTCTTATGCATCTCCCCTCATTTCATTATCACCTGGACACTACACTCTCTGCTCTAGTCCTCCCTGGCCATGTCACTGCCTCTGTGCCAAGGAGTTCCCAGTTCTTGCCGTACTGCTGGCCATCCAGGTCTCTACCTGGGTTCACAGAGGTCTACTGAATGCTGGTTTTTCCCCCTCTTCTCCTTATCGGTAATCAACGTGGTCACCAGCCAGATCACCTGCCTGCTCATGTATTCCCTTTGAGTCTCAGTCTTAGAAGGGAGTTTGCTCTGAGGGATCTCGACCACTTGCCTCGATGGCTCCCGGGTGAACAGCTTACTTGTTCTTGTAGTAATCAATCAGGCTACCATTATTGTTTCAGATTTTTCCTGCCTGTCTTTCTTTCATGAAGTATTTTCTGGCCACTCCAAACTGGTCTGCTTGTCCTTTCCATGGCAAATTTCCTATCTCAGACGATTCTGGATGGGGTTCTGGATTCCACCTATGGTCTTATGCAATGTGAAAGCTCCACAGAAAGCATCTTTCACAGGGCAAGTTCTAGCCCCCTTTAAGGTATTCCAATCAGTTATAGGCTAAAGACAGACTTAAAAGCTTTCTACAGTGATGTTTCTGGCTATTCCTTTCTCCTGCCACTGTGCTCAAGTGTCTATTTTACAATGGTAGACAAGGGAAACCAAGATTCAAATGACAGCCAAGCATCTTAACATTTTTCCCCTCTTTTACCCCTTCAAACCATGCCTCAATCCCTGTATCCTGGAGTCCTGTTGTTCCAAGGTTATGCATACATCATCATTTAACTCTGTCCCACTTAGCCCATGAGAACCTGCCTAACTGTTCTCCCATCAGCCTTGTTCTTCCATTCCCCTCCCCCTTCTGGTGTATTGTTCCCCCTGACCCCCACCCCAGCACCCAAGCTATCCTGTGTCTATTCCCTACCCTGTGATCTATCTTCCTCTCCCTCTCTCCCCTCCTCTCATCCCATACATCCTAGTGATCAGCAAATATATATTATAAAATTTCCTCCTTTTAGGGTGGGTTCTTTTTCTTAAGTCTTTTACAATAATGGTCCTATGCAGTATTTCTCCTTTTGTGACTGAGTAATGTCACTCAGCATAATGTCAGGGTTCATCCATGTTATGCGGTGGCTTGCAGCTTCCTTGATGTTCATCAAGGTAACATAGTATTCCACTGTGTGTATGTACCACAGTTTATCCTTTCTTCAATTGATGGGCACTTAGGCTGTCTCCATCTTTTTTCTACTGTAAATAGTGCTGCTATGAACATTGCTGTGTGTGTATATATATACATACAAGTAGAGGAATTGCTGGATCATAAGGTATTTCTATTTCCAACCTTCTGAGGAAGCACCATATTGCTTTCCAGAGAGGTTGGACCATTTTGCAATCCCACCAGCAATGTAGGAGGGTCCCAGTCTCTCTACATCCTCGCCAACATTTATTGTCCTCTACTTTTTTGATCTTTGCTGTTATTGCTGGTGTGAGATGATATCTTGTTGTTAGTTTGATTTGCATCTCTCTAATGGCTAGTGGTCGTGAACATTTCTTCTTCATATGTTTGTTGGCTGCCCAGATCTTTTCCTTGGTGAAGTGTCTGTTCATGTCCTGTGCCCATTTTTTTAATTGGGTTATTTGTCTTTTTCTTGTAGAGGTGTTATATTTTCCTATATGTTTTAGAAATGAGTCCCTTGTCTGATGTGTCATTGCAAAAGATTTTTTCCCATTCTGTGGGTTCCCTTTTTACTCTTCTGGTGAAGTCTTTTTATGCACATAAGTTTTTAATTTTTAGTATGTCCCAATCATCTATTTTGTCTACTTTTGTTTGTGCACTTTTTTAAATGTTTGGAAGTGCCCTATTTTTTCATTGATGACCTTCATAATTTGGGGATTCACATTTAGATCTTTAATCCATGCTGAGTTGGTTTTTATATAGGGCCTGAGGTAAAGGTCTTGTTTCAATCTTTTGCATATCGTTTTTCAATTCTGCCAGCACCATCTGTTAAAGAGACTATCTCCTCCCCATGCAATATACCTAGGCACTTTGTTGAAAATCATTTGGCTGTATGTAGTTGGGTTAATTTCTGGATTCTCGATTCTGTTCCACTGATCAATGTATCTTTCATTGAACCAGTACCAGACTGTTTTGACCACTGTAGCCATGTAGCAGATTTCGAAATTGGGGAGTGAGAGGCTTCCAACCTTGTTCTTCTTCTTAAGCAGTACTTTGCTTATCCTGGGTCTTTTTCATAGTAGGACTTTTTGACTCACTCTTGTAAGGTACTTCCAAATTTTCAGGTCTGAATGAAGTAAGGTAAAGAGAGTAATATGTGCCTGGCTCATAATAACCCCCAAGAAAGTGCCATTGTGGTTGTGGTGTTGTATAGTAAGCATATCACATGGCACCCTGTTAGAAGCAGCTACTGGTCTGATTCTGAATTGCATTAGTTATGGTCCAGTTGGGTCTCAAAATCTGAGTCGTCTAGCACAACAACCAACAGAGAAAATCAATTCCACTCCATGTACTATGATCAAAGGGACTATATAATTTAGGAAATAAAGTAAAAAACATTTAGATGCCACTGGTAAACTTTCAAACCACTAAGAAAATCCTACCTAGGGAAGTTTCTGCTTGAATATTCGTTGTTGTTGTTAGGTGCCATTGAGTTGGTACCGACTCATAGCAACCTTATGCACAGCAGAACAAAACACTGCCAGATCCTGGGCCAACCTCACCACTGTTGCCACACTTGAGTCCATCGATGCTGCCATTTGGTCAATCCATCTCATTGGGTCTTCCTCTTTTTCTCTGACCCTCCACCTTACCAAACTTGATATCCTTCTCCTTTTCCAATATATTGGAAATGATACTTGGTTTAGTGAAATTACAACCCTACTCAGCAATAAGAAGTTTCCAGAGGTCTACATTGTTTCTGTGTCACTGCAAGTAAGATTGGTTAATATCTGAGAAATAGTTCACAAATACAGAATCAATTTAAGTGCAGTAACTCTTATAGATATTTTCAGAGAGCTTCTGAAGTCAATTTATAAAATGCACATGCACTGCAGATGGTGTTAATAGTATCACGTAAGCTTATTAATTTAAATTCTGCTTATTGGAATTTTAAGAAATCACTTTATTTATAATATAAAAAGTAACCCTAATTGGTTCCTTCACCACTCCTCTGTCAGTTGTCATACTGTGGTGGCTTTCACATTGCTGTAATGCTGGAAGATATGCCACTAATATTTTAAACACAAGCAGGGTCACACATCGTGGACTGATTTCAGCTCAGCTTCCAGACTAAGACAGACTAGGAAGAAGGAAAGACAGACTACTTCTGAGTGTGTTTAGCCACTGAAAACCTTCGGAACAGCAGTGGAGCAATGTCAGATAGCACCTGACACTGACTACTGAATGATGAAATACGATGAATGTTGTTGTTGTGGTTGTGTGCCGTCGAGTCGGTTCCGACTCATAGTGACCCTGTACAGGGTTCCCGAGGCTGTAAATCTTTACGGGAGCAGAAAGCCTACCAGAATATTGTCAGATATAGCACCAGAAGATAACCCCCTCATGTTGGTAACGGATCAAAACACCACTGGGGAAGAGCTGCACCTCAAAGTAGAGTTGAGTGTGAAGACACAAATGGAGTCAAGTTTTCAGGACCTTCATTTGCTGATGGGGCACAACTCTAAATAAGGAGAAACAGCTGCAAACATCCATTAATAATCAGAATAGGAATGTCTGAAGTATGAATCTAGGAAAATTGGAAGTTGTCAAAAATTAAATGGTACACATAAAGATCAATATCCTAGGCACATGCAAGCCGAATGACAAATTGAAGAGGCATGGCATCGCATTCATTATAAAAAAGAACATTTCAAAAGAACATTTCAAAGTCTATTTTGAAGTATAATGCTGTCTGTGATAGAATAATATCCACACACCTATAACGAAGACCAGTTAGTACCTCCATTATTCAAATTTATGCACCAACGCACTGAATACAGTGATGAAGAAATTAAAGGAGCTGTGGGTTAATGCACTGAGCTGAAAAATTGGTATTTGAGCCACAAAGTCAGTGGTTCAAGCTCATCAAGAGCTACCTGGAAACCCTATACAGAATCATTATGGGTCAGAACCAACTCAACAGCACTTAACAATAACAATTTCTTCAGTCTGAAATTGATCAGGCATGCAATCAAGATGTAATGATAATTACTGGTGATAGAAATGTGAATTGTTGAAAACAGAGTAAGGATCAGTAGTTGGAAAAAAACAGTCTTAGTGATAAGAAATTTTTCTGGAGATCATATGATAGAATTTTGTGAGACCAATGGCTTGTTTACTGCAAACATCTTTTTTAAACAACATAAAAGATGATTATGCATCTGGACCTCAACAGCTGGAGCGCACATAATCAAAGAGACCACATCTGTGGGACGAGATAATGAAAAGGCTCCATATCATCAGCCAAAACAAGGCCCGGGGCAGACTGTGGAACAGACCATCGATTGTTCAAATGCAAGTTCAGGCTGAAGCTGGAGAAAAATTGACACAAGTTCACAATGGTCAAAACCTGACCTTGAAAAAAAATCTCACCTGAATTTGGAGATCGTCCAAAGAATGGATTTGATGCATAAGACACTAATGACTAAGGACCAGAAGAGTTGTGGAATGACATCAAGGATGTCATTCAGAATAAAAGTAAAAGGAAGATGAGGAAAAAAAGGAAAAAAATAAATAAATAAAATGGATGTCTGAAGAGATTCTGAAACTTACCCTACTGTGTAGATGCTAAAGAAAATGCAAGAAATGAGGAGGTGAAAGAACTGAACAGAAAATATCAAAGGATAGCTCAAGAAGAAAAAGGCAAATTATTATAATGAAACATACAAAGACCTGGAGTCAGAAAATAAAGGGAAGAACATGGTCAGCATTTCTCAAGCTGAAAAAACTGAAGAAAAAATTAAGTCTCAACTTGCAATATTGAAGGATTCTATGAGCAAAATATTAAATCATGCAGAAAGCATCAAAATAAGAGGTTAGGAATACACAGAGCCAGTGAACCAAAAAGAAATGGATGGTGCTCAACCATTTCAATAGATAAATTATGATCAAGAGCTAAGGAAGAAATACAAGGTGCACTGAAGGCAAAGAACAAGGCTTAGAGAATTGATGGAATAGAAATTGAAATATTTCAACAAACTGATGCAGCACTGGAGGTACTCACTCTTTGCCAAGAAATCTGGAATAAAGCTATCTGGCCAACTGATTGGAAGAGATCCCTATTTGTGCCCCTTTCAAAGAGAGGTGACCCAGTGGAATGTGGAAATCATTAGACAATATCATTAATATTACATGCAAGTAAATTTTTTCTAAAGGTAACTCAAAAATGGCCGCAACAGTTCATTGATAGTAAGCCAGATTCAGATGAGGATGTGGAATGAGGGATGTCTTTGCTTATGTCAAATGGATCTTGGCTGAAATCAGAGACTATAAGTAAGATGTTTACCTGTGTTTTGTTGACTATGCAAAGACTTTCAACTGTGAGAATCATGACAAGTTGTGGACAACATTGTGGGGAATGAATATTCCGGAACATTTAATCATGCTCAGAAACCTGTGCATAGACCAAGAGGCAGTTGTTGGAATAGAACGAGGGGGCGCTGAATGGTTTAATGGTTTAAAATTAGGAAGGTGTTCACCAGAGTTGTATTTTTTTTCACCATATTTATTCAATCTGAACGCTAATCATATAATCTGAGATACTGGATTACATGAAGAAGAATGTGCCATCAGGATTGGAGGAAGACTCATTAACAGCCTGAAATATGCAAATGATACTACTTTTCATGCTAAAATCAAAGAGGAATGAAAATATTTACTGATGAAGATCAAATACCACAACCTTCAGTATGATTTGCACCCCAGTGTAAAGAAATCAAAAATCCTCACCATTGGATCAATAAATAACATTATGATGGGTGGAGATAAGATTATAAAGTTGTCATTTTGCTTGGAACTGCTATTACCACTCATGGAAGTAGCTGACATCAAGCAATCAAACACCATGCTGCAGTAGGCAAATCTGCTGCACAGGACCTTTAAAAAGTGTTCCAGAGCAAAGATGTCAGTTGAGAACTAGGGTATACCTGCCACAAGCCATGGTACTTTCAATAGCTTCTTATGCCTGGGAAAGTTGGGCAATGAATAAGGAAGACCCTCGAAAACCTGATGCATCTGAATTATATATAGTGTTGGAAGAGAATATTAAAAGTACCATGGACTGCCAGAAAAACAAGCAAATCTGTGTTGGAAGAAGTACGAAGACTTCGTCTCTCATACTTTGGACATATTAACAGGAGGGACCAGTCCCTGGTGAAGGACATCATACAAGTTAAAGTGGAGGGTCATTAAAAAAAGAAAGACCCCCAGCAAGAGGGACTGGCACAGACAGTGGTAACAGCAATGAACTCAAGCTTCAGAATGATTTTGAGGCTGGTGCAGGACCCGGCAGTGTTTTGTTTTGTTGTGCTTAAGGTCACTAGTAGCTCTGGTAGCGTAGTGGTTACGAATTGGGCTGCGAACCTTAAGGTCAGCGGTTCGAAACTACCAACTGCTCCGCGGGAGAAAGATGAGGCTTTCTACTCCCGTAAAGATTTACACCCTCGGAAACCCTTTACAGGGTCGCTATGGGTCGGAACCGACTCGACAGCACTTAACAACAACAACAACAAGGTCACTAGGAGTTGGAACCAACAACAACAACAACTAATAGTTCCTAGAGTCCAGGTGTGGAGATGTAGGATACGCACTGGACTGTTAACTGCAAAGCTGGCAGCTCCAACACATCAATTGTTCCTTGGAAACCCTATACAGTGTCGCTGTAAGTTGGAACATGCACGATTGTACTTAACAATAAAGAACAAGTAGTTCCTTAAGGCCGAGCAATGAATAGAAGGGGAATTCGTTTGCGATTGTGTCTACTTGTGTGCATGGGCTGAGTGTGTGGGGTGGTGTTGTGAAGATTAAATGTGTTAGTGTGTGCAAGGAGTTTAGTATACTTATGAGCTGATGTTTTCCTTTCTAACATTCCTCTGCCTGTCATAAGTGTGTGTGTGTGTGTGTGTATATACATATATATATATCCAGTTGTCAGGCAAGCAACTCATTTATTTTAATGTGTGTAGTTAACAATATCTCGTTAAGGTAACACTGAATCTGTTTTACTTAGTAATCACCATTGCTTATTGTTTGAAGAAAAGATCCGTTTCCATAAGTCATTTCTTCAACTGTATTTTAAAAAAGCATAATCTGGGGACCATTTGTATGCTATAACTATGTTTCCAAAAGAATTTATTTTAAAATGAATGACACTGAAAAACTGCCACTCCCACTTTATTTGCTTAGCAATTATACTGGACAGATGTAAACAACCACAGGAAGAAGCCAACAACAACACTCATGTGGTCTTCGGATGGCACCCAGAATCCTGCAGGCTAACGTTACATCTGATTGTAGATAAAGTGCTTATGGAGAGTGGTACAGAAAAAACAAAAGTCTCTCAATGAGCAGAAATTCATTATCAACAAGTGCATTTGAGAACTCCCTAACTCTGCCATTTTGTCTTTAGAGGTCAAGGAATTAAGTTTTGCTTGTTTGGAACACGTCTTTATCATGCAGTTGTCATAAATTCTTTATCATAATGTCATCCATGTCCTCCATCTAAAACATGAGCATTTATGCAGAGTAATCCCAGTTCTTACAATGAACGCCAGATTCCCAATATGCATATTCACTGTGCCACGCAGCTTTATGTATCATTCATTTAATGCTCACAACAGTTTTGACAGAGCCTTAGGTGAAGACATGCTGTCAGAGCATCTTAAGAATAATTACTAAAGCTTTCCAAGCACTTGTGTATGCTTACTGGAATCCAACATCCCAGGAAGGCCTTTCTTTAACTTCTGCACGGATGAGAGCAGGCAGGGGTAGGAGGCCACGGGTCAGTTCCCAGACAATGGGTGTCCCTGGTGCCTTGTCTGCTGCTCCGAGGCTGAGTCCTATCAGTGAAGCTTCCATGCTAAGACTGATGAATCAGCAGAAAGGTCTGGGAAGCTACCTCTGAAAATCAGTCCATGAAAACTCTACGAATCACAGTGGTTCTACCAGACAGAGAAGGACACTGTTGTACGAGGGAAGAGTCTTGGAGAGTAAAACCCCAGGTCTGTCTCTTCTGATGTGAGTCATGCCCAGCTTCTCTTCATCTTGAACACAGAGTCAGACCCAGTTTGCTCAGCTCACAACTGCTGCTTGACGATAAGATCACTGAGCTCTATCCTTGCAGGGACTGTACCAACGTAAGGGATTATCAGGCATGTTGGCTGGCACTGACAACATACCTTAGCACCTCTAAAACCATTTGATTAAAATAGCTTGTAATTCATAATATATATTTTTGAAGATATGGAATTAATTTCAGGTCCAGAGCACTAAAATATAATTACCCTGGCACATGCACTTGATGGACTATTATGAAGCAATTAAAACAGTGATTTTTGCAGACTACTGAAAAATTAGCAAGCTCTCCTCATTACTTAAGTACGATGCATGATTGTGTGATCAGCATACTTACAAATTAACTCAGAGTTCAACATAATAAGAACAGAATAAAGATGCTACATCAAAGCTTCTGTTGTGGTTTTGGTAAGAGATGAGATTACTAATGCCTGTTTTTAAGACTTTCTCTAATTAGTAATTTCAGTGTTATGTCACATAATACCTATGTACAAACACATGTAAGCAAAAAGGGAAATATATATGTTGTTGTTATTAAGTGCCATCAATCGGTTCCAACTCACAGTGACCCTGTATAGGGTTTCCAAGGAGTGGCTGGGGGATTTGAGACTCCACCTTGCAGCTCATAAGGACCTTGGAAATCCAGTGCCCAAAACAGGAGTATATGTTGTTGTTGTTGTTAAGTGCTGTTGAGTCGGTTTCAACACATAGCAAAGGAGTGGCTGGTGAGCTAGAACTGCTGACCCTGCAGGTCAACCTGCAGTCCAGTGCATTATCTATCCTGCATCACCACAACAAAACTCCAGGAGTCTACACATGCACACACACGTATGTATATGTATATATACATATATATATATATATATATGTGTGTGTGTG
>NW_006408555.1:13901895-13902526 GCF_000296735.1 Chrysochloris asiatica
TTACGAGTCGGGCTGCCAACCTCAAGACCAGCGGTTCCATGGGAGAGAGATGAGGCGTTCTGCTCCCGTAAAGATTTACAGCCTCGGAAACCCTGTGCAGGGTCACTATGAGTCGTAACCGACTCCACAGTACTTAACAACAACAATATGTATATACATACATATACATGTGTGTGTATGTATGTGCGTGTGTGTGTATACATATATACATACATATATGGTGTTGTTTTTGTTGTTCTGAGTCCCATAGAGTTGAGTTGGTTTGGACTCATAACAACCTTTTATAGGGTTTATGAGGAGCAGCTGGTGGGTTTCAAGCTCTGACCTTTCAGCTGTCTTGGAAGAAGTATAGTCCTAGTATTCCTTAGAAGCACGGATGGGGAGATGTTTAATTTGGACAAGTTATCAGGAGGGACCGGGGCCTGGAGAAGGACATCATACTTTGTGAAACAGAGGATCAGAGAAAACGAGGAAGACCCTCAATGAGATGGACTAACACAATGGCTGCAACAGGGGATGAAACACAGCAATGACCATGAGGATGCACAGAACCGGGTTACTTTTCATTCTGTTGGACACACGGTCACTAGGAACAGAACTGACTTTCATTCTGTTGGACACACGGTCACTA
>NW_006408555.1:13902716-13913287 GCF_000296735.1 Chrysochloris asiatica
GAACAGAACTGACTTTCATTCTGTTGGACACACGGTCACTAGGAGCAGAACTGACTTGATGGCACTTAGCAACAACAGACTTTTAAAAACAACCCTCCCCGTTCTCGGTTCTGACGTCCTGGACATTACCCCAGGCAAGTTCTTTTGGATGCCTTTCATTGTGGGTTCCTGTGACCCCAAAACCTATCTCCAAATCTCCAAACTAAATTATGATCATTTGACAATGGCAATTTCTCAACCATGTAAATACCTCTAAATATTTTCTACACTTTTTGAGAAATAACCTTTTGTGATCAAAATTAAGAATATCACCAAATACAAAGAAAACTACTTATAAGTGCTCACTACTTTGCAGGTACTGCAGAAACAGCACTTTCCATACATTACCTCATTCCATGCCTTTTCTATGAGAGATGATGTTCATTTTTCCCCTCATTTTACAGATGAGATAACTGAAATTTAGGTGACGTGTCTTATCCAATATATACAATGAACAATGAGCGATCGATAAAACAGACATATGAAAAGATGGCCAATACTATTATTTAAAACAACACGTTACTCTGTTCTTACAAGGCTGGGGAGGGTGGGAGAGCTGGGCTCCTGGGGGCAATGGAGTCGGGCACAGCTGCTCTTCAGACCATCCTAGCATTATGTAGCACCTTCAAGATGTGTGTGCAAAGACAGAATGAAAGTCCCCCACAAATCTCTGAATCCCCCTCGTATATCATGAAGGAATTCTCAGACGAGTGTATAGAGGGCGTGCACAGGGCACTGTCTGTAGTGTGGTAACCAAGAGCTGAAAGCAACGGCTGGGAGAATGGGGGACTGGGCATGAAAAATTGCTCCAAGCAAGGAGGAAGGTGCCAGCATTCTGTTTCCACAAAGCCTCTGGCAATTCTAGGCATAACATGCACTGTGTGTTTGTATATATCTAAGGAGCTCTGGTAGCGTAGTAGTTACAAATTGGGCTGCAAACCACAAGGTCAGCAGTTCTAAACTACCAGCTGCTCCGCGGGAGAAAGATGAGGCTTTCTGCTCCCGTAAAGATTTACAGCCTCAGAAACCCTGTTCAGGGTTGTTATGAGTCAGAACCGACTCGACAGCACTTAACAACAACATATCTGTATCTATACATATCTATATCTATATGTGGAGTCCTGATGTGGCACAGTGGGTTAATGCGCCAGACTGTAAAGCCATTTGAACTGCAAGGTTGGCGGTTCAAGCTCACCATCTTCTCCTCAGAAACCCTATACAGGGTCGCTATGGGTTAGAATCAACTTGACGGCACTTAACAACAACAACAACATATCTATATGTAGTGGTGGTGGTTGTGTGCTGTGGAGTCAGTTCTGACTCATAGTGACCCTGTATAAGGTTTCCAAGGCTGTAAATCTTTACGGGAGCAGAAAGTCTCATCTTTTTCCTGTAGAACCACTGGCAATTTTGAACTGCTGACTTTGAGGTCACCAACAGTATTTATGACCCAGGCCTTATTATTTATGACTATTTTACTGCTAAAATTAGGTAGGTATGTAACAGTTGCTGTGTTTTCTATTTCTACCAAAGCATAGCAATGAAACAACCCTGCCTGCTCCGCACCTGCTATGTGCTGTACGCACACTCTGAAGCTGCTTTGCTCGACAATCATACGCCCTCCGCTCCACACCCCTCAAAGAGGAGGTTAACAGCCTCTGCCTGCTACATCCCCACTAACGTTGAACTGTTTCCCCATCATCTGGCCCCCTTCTCCATAATTCTCTGGACATTGACATTTCAGGGATCAGCAATATTCTGCATAATAAATCCAACAGCTTTTTCTCATTGTCCTCAGTGTTCATTTCTTCGTCTTCCACCATCTGTTCAGCCCCACCCATGAGTTGCTCCCCACCCTCTGGACCCCTAGCTGAAACATCACCTATTCCATACAGCCCTCCCCTATGCCCAAGAAGGGTTCTTTATGTCTTCTATAGGCCCCAGAGTCTTCATTCACGTGTGTACTAAAACAGAGGCTGGATTATTATAAAGTCCTGTTTGCATATCAGGTTATGATATCGTCAAAAAAGAAAAACAGGAAGCGCTTCTCTGTGATTGATTCTCATGCCTGTGATACGTAAAGTAGTTGCTGAATAAATCAATGAATCTGTATTAATAAAAGCTCAGTAACCATTCCTTCCTATTGTATACACCACTACCAGTCTGAAGTGATCACTAGCCCTGGGTCAAATTTCTCACATTCTTTTCCAGCCTTCATGGGATAACGATGAGGTGTCTGCTCTCAGGACAATTAGAGTCCAGGAAACCCTACACAGGGTCTCTATGAGTTGGAACTCACTCACCGGAAATTAACAACAACAACAATTTGTAATCCCACTACAGTCTTGGGTTTCCAGTCTTCCCTCTCCCATTTACTTGTATTTTTTTCCTACTCCTTCAACATGCTCTCTAATCTCTTAGACTGTTCTTAGTTTCTCCTCTCTGCCTTTGTTTACAGTGGGCCTGAAACGCCTCCCACACATCACCTACCCTGAAGCCTCCTTGTGAATTTCTCCCCACTACTAAATCCCCTGAAGGGACAATGGTTAAAGTCTCAGCTGCAAACCCATCCAGGAGTCCCATGGGAGAAAGCCCTAATGATCTGCTCCCATAAATATCAGAGCCTAGGAAACAGCCCTACTCTGTCACATGGGGTCCCTAGTAGTGTGAATTGACTGCACAGCATCTGACAACGTAACTTACATCACACGTGTCCCAATTCCTCATGTCTTTCTTGTAATCCTTGCCTCCATCCAATCTCTGATGTCTCAGCCTCTTTTGAAATGTCTCATTGTGTCTTGTGTGTTTATTTATGCGCTCAGTCGTTTTTATAACAGATAGCTTCAGTCCTTCAGTGTGGAGCTTTGGGGCTTCTGAGAAATGTGCATGTCTCATCTGTAGATTACAAAGAGTGATGCCTCCTATCTTCACGGGGAAGTTTTGAGGGCTTGGTGATTGGTGTGGGGGTCCTGCATGGTGCATGGTGGCCACAAGGTAAAGGACAGTGAAGAAGATAAGAATGGTTCCAGACTGCTGTCCACTGAGAGCTGGTCAGGCTCCAACGGCCACACCACAATGCTTTCCTACTGAACACAATTTCTCTGGACATTCCCAGTATACATGGTCTCCCTTTGATGTGACAGAGCGAGATAAAACCAAGACCACTCTACGTCCTGGGGTGGCATTGCTGTGGGCTAATGCGTCAGACTGCAAAGTCATCTGAACTGTAAGGTTGGCGGTTCAAGCTCACCAGCTGCTCCTTGGAAACCCTATACAGGGTCGCTATGGGTCGGAACCAACTCGACGGCACTCAACAATAACAGCAACTCTACAATCATGTCTGAATACAGACCAAAACTAAAATATAACCAAAACCATAAAAGGACCCAGTGTGAATAACTGTTCCTTTACCAATGACAGCTGTAGCCTTGCACCATTACTCCCACCTCCGAGACACTCAAACCTCCTGTCCCTTGCTGGAACCGGTCATGTGACCAATTCTGTTTGACTACGGATGTGTTCCCCAGTGGTCTTCGGCTAGTGGGCAGCAATATCAGCTATTATTATAGCAACCACTATGTTTGCTATTACATGTTGAATTCAGCGACATCAGCTATTATAATAGCAAACCACTATGTTTGCTATTACATGTTGAATTCAGCGACATGCGGCCATGTGGATTTCAAGTCAAAGTCACCCCTTTTGCTCTTTTGCATATATAAATGCCTCAGAAGTTAGCAAAGTTTAAATCAAGCCGAAATGAAAGTCAGTCCCGCATCACAAAGATATTTATCAATATATTGTATTTTAGTAGAGACTGAGATTTTCACTGTTTATGATCAAAATTGTTGTTGTTGTTGTTTTAACCACTGCTCAGGTTATTAACAAATCTTCAGAGACCTTTTTAGAGGGTCACGGTGATTCTAGCACCTGTTACTGTGTGTAAGGCTATGGGAGATGACAAGGTCTTCTCCTTGTGCATGTATTTTAGGTAAGAGACCTTAGTTTTTTTTCTTCATATGAAATAATTATCACAGTCCAGCAAAAAAGAGAAAAACCCTCAGTGAGCTAGATGGATTGACAGAGTGGCTGTATCAGTGGGCAGTGTTTTGTTCTGTTGTACATGGGGTGGCTGCAAGCCAGAACCGGCCTGATAGCACCTAACAATGTCAACAGCTTAGATATGAGGGGGCTCCAGGCAGTTCATGGACAAATTGAGTAGAAAGATAATGGAATTCTCCCACAAATGTTTTGAAGCCCTCTTGTGTTTGGATGAGCATTTGAGATTCAGACTAATGTCAAGTCCACTGAGTGATGCCCTTGAAGAGTCTGAGCTGAACAATTTCCAAAGGGCATGGTCTTTCTAAAGGCTGTCTCCAGCACCTTCCAGTTGGTACTCATTGATTGCCATTATGATCATTACTCCAGGATCAGAAGTAAACGCTTTCAAACCTATAACTTTCTTTGAAACAAAGGCGTATGTGTGGGGGATTTGGTCCCACCAATCTACATAGTTCGATCAATTGTTTATCAGCAGAAATTCCTCACCAGGTTGACACCACCATTCACATGACTAGTCTGAGGCAGGGGAGTATCCCTGGCCCTAAGTAAACGGGGCCTCCAGCCAGTTAGATGTGATCAGGGGAGAAAAGCTAAGAGGGTACTTTAGACCCTGGACACTTGCCGTGGTGGACATATCAAACACAGCTCCTCTCATTACAGTGTGGAGTTCTTTACACACGTCTTCCTGCTTTTGCACATTCAGTACGTTGTTGGCATTATCAAGATAGTCTTTGATAAAGATGCTATTTTAATTGAATTAAATAAACATTTAAGTGGATATTAAAACTGTTTAAATATATTTCCAATAATAACTACTGAATTTCAAAGTACATATGTATGTTTAAATAAATGAAAACTTAAATGATAAAAGTCATTTAAATACATAATCGAATTTGGGGTGAAAGGGAAAAGGAAGTAAAAAACAGAAAGAAAAAAGCCCACTCACAATCCCATCCCTTCTAAAAGCTGGGTTATTTCCTCTTGACCATTTTGTTTAAGGTTGTAGTCGTCTCTCTGGAATGATTTGATCATTGTGATTCTGAACCAGTAAGTGCAGTTAAGTAGCATTTGGAAGACACATCCTTTCCTTTTAGCCTCTCCAAATACTGTGAGGGACGTTCAAGTGTGTACACTTGCAAATCCAACCTTTCCAGCGTCAATGAAAATCAAGGAAATGGCATCTGCGATTTGTAGAATAAATCCCATTTAAAATCTGCACGATTTAAATAACTTGCTCAAGGTCAACTTGCAAAGGAAGCAAACATTCCTGACCAACTCCATCCTGCCAGTAGGATCAGAACCTCTCCTGGTAAATGTCAAATGATAAGATGCATTTTAAAAGGCCCATCTTTTCTCATTCATTTTTAGGTGTTCTACAAGTCGCAGCTGGCTATAATAAATGGCATAACTTTTCTCCCTGCTCCATTTGATCTCTCCTTTGCAATGCCTATTCATCCCCATGCAGAAGTACGTCCAACAAAAAACAATCAGGCAGATTAGATGCACAAAAGTGCTATCCCTCTAATAGAGTTGGAAAAAATGAAATAAAGCAATTGTACTGACTACATTTTTCTTCGGTTTCATGGCTGCCCCTAACCTTTCAGTTCTTTTGTTGGTATCCTACAGCTTTAACAGTGCTCTGAAAAGGCATCCAGGTCTTGGAAACTTTAGCCGCCCATTCTCTGGGTGGCTCAAATGACTAAGCAGTATACTATGAACAGAAAGGCTGATGGTTCAAATCCTCAAGAGGTGCCTTGAAAGTAAGCCCTGGTCATCAGCTTCCTAAAGGTCACAGCTTTGCACATTCAATGGGGCAGTTCTACTTTGCGCACATGGCATTGCTGTGAGTTTGAATCCACTTGACGGCAAATAACTGTAGCATCACCTCACAACGCCGAGAGCCAGAGCCTCTACTCAGGAGACTGGAGACACAGCCCAGCAGGAAGATTGCTGTTTACCTTCCCTCCCTTCTACCAGAGGGCACCATTTTGTTGTCCAGCTACCACGCCTTTCCATTGCTTCCCTTCTGACTGGGATGCTCCCCCCGCCCCCAACCCTTCTCATTGCACCCAGTTGCCAATGAGTCCATTTTGACTCGTGGTGAACCCATATGTGTTAGAGCAGAACTGTGCTCCATCGGGTGGTCAGTGGCTGAGTTTGCAGACGTAGGTCACCATTAAGGGGCTTGTGGGTGAACCCAACCACCAACCTTCAGATTAACAACTGAAGGGACTCATTATCTGCACCACCCAAGGGCTCCTCCATGGCGCATCTCCATAGGCTGCACCCCACAACCTCTGTGCAGCATCATTACACCCTGCAACTGTTTGTCAGCCTGATTATGCTGTGAGCACGTGGGGGTTCAGGACTGCGTCTCAGTTATCTTCACAATCTCAGGAGCACATGATAGATACAAAGGGGGTCCAAAAGTCTGTGGGGAAAATTCCATTGTCGGCTAACTCCATTTTCCATGAACTTTTGGAAGATCTCCCGTAGGTACCCAATACTGAGTCGATGCTTCCTCACTGACTTAACGGTATTGCCCATGAGGCAGAGATGCAAGTGGCACAAGGGACTTTACAAAGCACGGTGAGTTTGGTGACATGCTCCCCCCGTTCTGCAGTATGATTACTACTTCCGCTGAGATGCACTCATCAATCCACCACATTTCTTATCTAGGGCAGAGTTGAGGGTGTCTCTGTGGGGTATTATAGGAAAAATGACCCAGGCAATAATAGTAAGGTAACAGTGAATAGTCATTTTGCTTGTTAGTTTTCCTCTTGGGGAAATAAAAACAAAACAAAACAAAACCAAGTTGTAGGTGGTGAGAGTGAATTCACTAGGACATCTGTGAATAGGTGTCAGAAGAAAGAAGAGCTCCGTATCAGAAGGTGGTCTCAACAGCCTGGCTTCTTAAAGCCGTTTCAGACTGGTAGAGATTAGCAAACACCCTTGTGACAAAACTGATAAGCCCATGACGCTCAGTCCGGATTTCTCAGGTGAGGCAAGAAGCAATACCGAGGGTGACGAGCCAGCCACGTGAGACGCAGAGGCATCCGCTTCCACTCTTCAGATTCCTTCCTGCTGGCCTGCAGCTTAGCAGGCTGCTCTCCTGTGACACTCCACCCAGGGAGACGCAGGCACAGCTGTGCCAAGGGAAGGAGTCTGTGGACATGGGCAGGCTCTGAGAATTCAAATGCTATGTCCATTTGTTGCTGCAAATCAGACTTCCTCCCTGAGGACTTGAAACTGCAGGAAAAAAAGTCTATTTTGCTCTGTGTTTGACTGAAGCACATCTCCCGAATGACAATGTGTGCAAGAGCAGAGCTAGCAGTGTTTGCTGGAAAATAAATCTCTGTGGCACACTTTGAGAGAAGACGGGTTCCCATTTCCATTTCCTCGAGGATGCGTTCCAGTCATTTCGAGCAATCTTATGCTGTATATTCTTTAAAGAAAAACAGATTAGAAAGTTGGCCTGTCACTTATGCTTGCTCTCCCCTTATTTTTCGAGTTGCTGTTGTTAAGTTCTGATTCATAACAACCCTGAATAGGGTTTCCAAGGAACTCACCTTACAGATAGTTAGTATCCTGGTGCATGGTTTTCCAATAAAAACACTGATTTCAGGGTTAAGATTGGGTCTCCTTTTGGATGGCTTATGCTTTGGACCTTCATTCACCAGATCGTGGTCTAAAGGCTCATTTTAACCATAAATTGATGCATCATTTTGTGGCACCTGTGTGTGAGCGACCTGGTGCCCTTGTTCACATGCAGACTCTGACTCAGCAGGTCTGGACCAGTACTGGGAATCTGCCTTTCTAACAAGTTCTCTGGTGATGCTGAGGTTGTTGATCCTTGAAACACGCTGAGCAGCAATGCTACCTCAGCTTGGCCAGATTCAAAACGATGCAGTTTGTTGTGGTTGTTAAGTGCCATTGAATCAGTTCCTACTTACAGTGACACTGTAAAGGGCTTCCATGGAGCAGCTAGTGGGTTTGAATCACTAACCTTGCAATTAACAGTTCAGTGATTATCCTACAAAGCCACGGAAAGCCATGATTCCTAGACCTCCTTCCAGAGGTTCTGAGTCGGTTTGGGGTGGGGTTTGACATTCTGCGTGTGGAGCTATGGGAATAGCACTGGATTGCTAACCACAAGGGTGGGTTCGAACCCACTAGCTGCTCCTCAGAAACTCTATATATGGTTGCAATAAGTTGGAACCGACTCGACAGCACTTAACAACAACATAACAGGTCAACTGTGATGAGAATGCAAGGGTAATCTAGTTAAGCCCTAAAAGGCCAGCCTAACTTTTTACTAGGCCAAACAAACAGTGGTGGTATAACAGGACAATTTTAGATAAAAAAATGTTAGTGTGATTCAGAATATTCCAAACAAAACCAATTTCTAGAAGTCAGATACAAATTGGAGAGACTGCTGCCAGTCGGGAAGAAAATTGGAGTTAAGTTGATTTCTCCAACAGAAAATCAAAGAAGATATGACATAAAGTAATGCTTGAGGTCATTTATACAGGAAGTGTTTGCAGCATCTGATTCTGTCAGGTGCAAGGGGCCAACGTGACCCTGATGCTGCGGTCCATCACTGATGTGATTATTGACCTAACAGACAAAAGCAGTCGATAGGAACTGAAAAAAAGATGTTAGACTCCATGCATTCCAGACTTCTAGAAGGCAGAGTGGTCAAGAGAATTCAAGTCACCTAAGGATCCAGATCCCTAGTCAAGAAATCAAAGGATGCATTGCATTAGGCAAATCTGCTATCAAGGACCTCTTTTAAGTGTTAAAGAGCAAAGAGGTCACTTTGAGGACTGAGGTGCAACTGACCTAAACCATGGCATGACTTATATGTACATGCAAGTTAGACAATGAATAAGGAAGACTGCAGGGGAATGGCTGCATTTGAGTTCTGGGATTAAGAAAGAATATTGAAAATATCATGGATGGCCAGAAGAACAAACAAATCTGTCTTGGAAGAAGCACACCCAAAACGCTACTGAGAAGCAAAGACAGTGAGAAGGTTTCTCTTATATTTCAGACATGTTATCAGAAGGGATCAGTCCCTGCAGAAGGACATCATGTTTGGTGAAGTGGAGGGTCAGTGAAAAAGAGGAAGACCTCAGACAAGGTGGACGGACACAGCAGTAGCAGCAACGGGCTCATGTTAACAATAGTGAGGATGTGGCAGGAGCAGGCAGCGGTTGTTCTGTTGGGCAGAGGGGTGCTAGGAGTCAGAACTGATCCCAAAGCACCTGAGAACAACAGTTGCTTCATAATGTTAAGGACAATGGGGAATAAACTGGTGAGTGGGTCACTGTCCGGCCACACCCCAGACTTCTGAAATGAACTGCCTAGGAAATGCTGCAGTGAGAAGGAACAATGCTTGTTTAAAATAAGTAGGGGTTTGGGAAACCTATGATTTATGGAGCTCGATAATCGAGTTGAGCTCTGGCTCATGACCATAGACTCTGACTACTGAAGCCTAACAAACTGAGGAATACTGAATCTGCCTTGGAGAAAGCAATCTCAACACTAGAAAGTTGGTGTAAGAAAGAGACAACTCTAAGACAGTGAGCCATGTTTTCAAAATGTGGCCTACACAAGCTAAGACAGGACCAGCTGATTTCAACAGATTTCCTCGACAGTAGCCAACCAGCAAAACAGGGCCGCAGTAGCAAGACATGTCAATGACCCATCTATAGCCCCAAGACCTTTACCATTTCCAGATGCATCTGGCTGGTTACCAGTTTGTAGCACCACAGTAATGTGACTTGGGGCTTTGTCCAGTTCCTAGGGCTAAAGGAAGAGCCCTCAATGAGTAACTGGAGCTGGTGGCTAAACAGTCCAGCTACTTACTTTTCTGGTGGATAACTGAGGCATGCCCTGGACACTGCTCCCTATGATTCAACAGTGGGCATGAGACCCAGTTGCCCAAATTGGTAGCTAGTTTATTAACTACATTTCCTGCTCTGTCTCATGTCCCAGCTCCTCTATTGCTGTTTCTTGGGATTATCATCCTAATACATAACTTGCACTTGAATTCTTGTCTCAGGTTGCATTGCTGGTGGAACCAAATGGAACCAACCATTAATATAAGTTATAGATAGGCACACTGAAAAATATGAGAATCGGCGGTAATCGAATAGGCCACCATTCTGGGGTAACCCAGTTCCTAGAAACAACAGTGTTGAAACACTGGGTAGAAGAAGAGCTGTAAAAACTGCTGCAGAATCCTCAGGGCATTGATTTGCTATCAGTTTCCGAGCTAGATACAGACACAGAACAGACTGAGCAGGCCATGCTGATGTGTGTGTATGTGTGTCAGGATATATATTTATGTCTACATGGCCTATGTATTGTTGGTAAGTGCTATCAAGTCAGTTTCGACTCATAGCAACCCTGTGTAGGGTTTTCGAGGAACAGCTGGTGGATTTGAACAGCTGACCTTGTGGTTC
>NW_006408555.1:13913967-13923905 GCF_000296735.1 Chrysochloris asiatica
GGAAACCCTGTACAGGGTCGCTATGGGTCGGACCCGACTCGATGGCACTTAACAACAACAACAACATAGCTTAGTGTGCTCTATGTAATCGTGACATAAGGGTGTCCCTTGCTATTGTTGGTGTTAGGTTTAAGCCAAGTGTGGCAGCCACTGTGTCAATCCATTTCATTGGGGTCTTTCTCTTTTTAGTTGACCCACCACTTTACCAAGCATGATGTCCTTCTCCAGGGACTGGGCCCTCCTGGTAACATATCTAAAGTACATGAGATAAAGTGCCACCATCCTGGCTTCTAAGAAGCATTCTGACTATACTTCCTCCTATACAGATTTGTTTGTTCTTCTAGTAGTCTATGGCACTTTCGGTATTCTTCACCAACATTATAACTTAAATGCATCAGTTCTTATCCAGTCTTCTTGATTCACTGCCCAGCTTCCAAATAAGCTCATATATACCACTCACTGTTGTTGCCATTAGGTGTTGTTGAATCGATTCTGACTCATAGCGACAAGGCTGTAAATTTTTATAGGAGCAGAAAGCCTCATCTTTCTCCTGAATACTGCTCATTGTTGTTGTTGTTAAGTGCCGTCAAGTCGATTCCGACCCATAGCGACCCTGCACAGGGTTTCCAAGGCTATAAATCTTTACGGGAGCAGAAAGCCTTATCTTTCTCCTGTGGAGCAGGTGGTAGTTTCGAACTGCTGACCTTGAGGTTCACAGCCCGATTCGTAACCACTACGCTACCAGAATTCCTTAGGTATATGTAAATTTTTTCCATGATTACTTGTCACATTTTTTCTAGGATTACTGTAAGGGCAGCGAACTATTTATTGAATATTATAATTTGAAGTACACACAAGAATTTTTCCTGCTCTGGAGCCTTGCTATTTTGGGGGAGATTTTCACTTCGTAGTCTGATGTGCGGTGAAGCAAATGCTTAGTAAAGCTCTTTGATTTCCATTTCCTTGTATGTACAATGTCCATAAATAACATTTCCATTAGGAAAGGTTTAAATGAGAAATATTTCAAGGTGGAGAAGATGTTTAGAGCACTTTCAGGCACAAAGAGACAATAAACATATATGTGAACATCACAGGAATTAATTGTATCGTAGTAGTAACCATAAGATAACTTCTGGGTATCTCTCAAAATTGTCCTGTTGGTTCTGATTTTACCTGTAAGAATGGACGGATATTTTTATGAAAACATTCACACTACCTGTTAACATTTTCTGGTCATGTTTGATCTCATTTCATCAGTAGCCTAGTCAATGGACATTTCCAGAGGTTTTCAGAAACGTGTAATCACTGTTCCAAAAAGGTCAGGATGATATTGTACAGAACGGAGGTATTGTTTTGTTTGGATTATTACACCAACGTTTGAAAAATGCTGACGTTCTAGAAGAGTGGATTGCTGGCAGAACACAAAGTTGCTGCCTTCCTGAGGATGAACAGGAAGAACGGCAGTGGCTGTAATGAACTCTGGGGGCAAACGTCACAGAAATGCTTCTGACACAACGTGCTGATTTCGCTAAAGCCACAGGGAGGGAACTTGTGAAGTAACTGCTACCCACCCACACCTGAGGATGATTTCTATGCATCCTCTAAATTCTACCAGTGATAGGACAAAACAAAACATTTCACTTTGGTGGGAAAAAAAAAAAAAAAAAAAAGATTGGCAAGCACCTGTTAGTGACCAGTATTCACAGGGTGTTAGGTTTCAGGAAAAAATTATAAGGATTTTTAGGGAAAGATTTTTAGTAGCTTAAGAGTATAAGGAAAGAAGGGTATGCACAGATAACTGAACCACAGTTACCTAAGAATAAACAAAAGCATCATCCTCAGTGACAACAGGAGCAGCGGTCATGACTGAGCACAGCTTTTGTGTTAAGCAGCAGAATAAACATCCCAGACGGTGGGCGGGGGGTACATGTCTCAGGACCACAGCCCCCACTGGCAACTAGCATGAAATTGCTGGATAATCTCCAAGCTGGAACAGAAACGGCAATGGTGACTAGGAACTGCTCCCTGGCACTCATGGCACATGCCAAACCCACCATTCCCGAGATCCACTTCCTCTTGGATTCTAAGCCATCTTATTTCATTGCCTGACACACAGTAACCAAAGCTCACTGGCTGACAATATAAGCCAGCTTTTGTGCACGTCCAATGGCTTTTAAAACAACATGAGTTTTCATTACTTCTTTTGTAGATGATTTCACGAACATTAATACTAAAGTTTCAGAAGGCAATTTTTCAGCACTGTAAAATCAGACTTACCATATTTTATCACAACATTTAATTATAAAAAGTGAGTAAATGCCGCGCTATTATTTAGTACGTGATTTATAAATACATAAGGCAACCATTTATCTCACACTTGCAAACGTAAAAGGAGTAAAAATTATTTTAGTCCCTAGTGAGGACAGAGAAGCTGTTGGTTCCAAAGAATTTACAAAATCTATCCATTGATCCATTTTATGAATAGCTGTCAAATTATATATTTTTTTTTTTGAAGACTAGGAATGTGTTTCTCTCAAAACATCAGTTGCAGTCCTTACCACAGTGTTTGATGTTGTCACGTTAAGTATTCACTGCTGCATGTCTTAACTTTCCAATCTTATAATTATCACTCATTAGAATAGATATGCAATTTGATGGGTGCATCCTGGTGGGGTGCTGTGGGTTAATGTGCAAGGTTGGTTTGAACTGCAAGGTCCGCTTTTCAACCTCACCAGTCACTCCTCAGAAACCCTACACAGGGCCGCTATGAGTCAGAACTGACTCAACGACCTTTAACACCAACATTCACTTTGTATGACTGTGTAACAAAGTACCATAAAACACACACACACAAATTAGTATTTGACAATTCTGAACGTCAAAAGTCTGGCATGGCCTCACAGGGCTAAAAGCAAGATGGCGGCAGGTCTGTGGTCCTTTCTGGAAACTATTGAGGAGAATCATATCCTTGCCTTGCCCAATTTCCAGAGGCCACCCCCATCTCTTGACTTGTGGCCCCTTTTCTCTATCTTTAAAGCCCACAGAAGTGGGTTGAATTTTTCTTACATTGCACCGTCCTGACCTCCTCTCATAGTTACCTCTCCTTCTCCATCTCTTCTATAGCCCTCTTTCACGTTTAAGATCTCTTGTGATTCCATTGGATCCACCTAGATAATCCAACAGACTCTATGTTAAGATTAGCTGATTAGCCACTACGATTTTCCACCTTAACCTTAATTTCCCTTTGCCACTTACAGTAACATAGCCGCCATTTCTGACAATAAGGACATGGACATATTTTGTTGTTGCTGTTAGGTGCTGCTGAGTCAGTTCTGACTCATAGTGACCCTGTGCACAACAGAATGAAACACTGGCCAGTCCTGGGTCGACCTCACAATTGTTGTATTGTTGTTGCCACCATGTCAGTTCATCTCATTGAGCGGAGTCCTCTCTTTTCAATGACCCTCCACTTTCATTAAAGTCATTTGAGGAGGTACATCTTCCTCAATTGTATTTTGAGTGGCTTCCATCCTGAGGTGCCAATCTTCCTTCACCATATCTGACAATATTCTGGTACTTTTCATGATATTTTCATTTTGGGGCAACAAATTTGCTGCTGGTCATAAGGTTTTTCGTGACTAAACATTCAGAAGTAGTCTAGCTCCCTTTCTTCCTAGCCTGTCCTAGTCTGGAAGCTCCGCTGAATCCTGTCCATCATGGGGAACAGTGCTGGCATTTCAACCACTAAACACCAGAGGCAAAGCTTCCAGCTTCACAGCAACACATGAGTCCCCTTACTACGACAGACTGACAGCTGAGTGGTGGATGGACACCTCTGGGAGGCCACTATAATGCCTGTCAGAGAAGTGCATATATCTTTAATGCCATACAGTCATTCATTTTGCATAAATGTTTAGAATTAGAACTGGTCTATGAACCACAAAGTTGGCTATTCAAATCCACCAGGCGCTCCTTAGAAACCCTATTCTGGGTCACTATGTGTCAGAACCGACTCACTAGCCCTTACCAACCACAACAACTTGGAATATATCCGGAATAACTTGAGGCAAATCAACAAAATAAATCATATTGTGATAAAAACAATAGTGAAAGATCTATAATTACACTCAACGTGGAAGCTGTTTCAGTCTTTATAGGTTCCACCTATCAGGAGTCAGACTCATTGATGAGCACACAGTCACTATATTTATGCCTCAGACTACTTGTCTTTCAAATATTGTAGCAGGTTGATATGTGACTGTAAGTAGAGTCACTGATGACAAAAATAAAAACACACATTAAATACATACTTCAGAGGGAGCTCAAGTGTTGGAAGATCTATTGCCTTTCTTCCCATTATTAGGTCACTGAGGGAGGGGAGTGCTATCGGGCATGTTTGTGGAATTCTTTTATATGTGGACAAATGTCCTTTCAGATGGTGTTTTAGAGGTCACTGTAAAGCATGGCTAATGTGACCACCTCTGGTCACTCCGGTAGGAATCCTTGTATGAGGAATGAAAATTTCCTGCATTGTTCAAGTTGATTCCAGAAAGGCCCATTGATTGGTCAGCCCCTCTTCCAGGAGACATCCTGGCACTGGGCCCAAGGCTCCCTGATGCAGCATTCAGCTGCTGATGGGGAGACTGGTGGTTTATACACGGGGAAGGCGTCACATGAAGACAGACCTACATGACAGACGCATCTACACATCCAGAAATTCTGAAGACTTTCTGCTACTAGCTCTGGTGGTTACATGCTTGGATGCTAACTGAAAGGTTGGTGGTTTGAAATCTGTTCCTGTAAAGAGCCCATTCTTGGAAACCCTATAGGGCAGTTCTGTTCTGTCCTATGGGGACGCTAGGAGCCACAATTGTCTTAGTGGCAATGGGGTCGAATGGGTTCAGTAGTGGAACAGACAAAGAAGAACGTCCCTGTAAAGTCACACCCAGAATTCAGACTTCTAGCCTCCTGGACTTGGAGAAAATAGATTTGTATTTGTAAAGCCGCCCACTTGTGATATTTCTGGTTTGGGCAGTAGTAGGAGGTCATAAGGCAGAGGAGGAAGACACGGTCACTTCCCTTCTTCCCCTTCATCTTTCAATTTCTCTCCTTGAGCAGTCTGTCTTTTCTTCCTTCCTCTACCTGTTGGTGGAAACCAAACTTTATCTCCTCCCTTTCAGCTCCTAAATACCAACATGGAGGCTCTTTTATCAGAATGGCTTGAATCCTGACTTGGGTCTGAACAGCACCTTTTCACTGCTGATGGAGGCAACCAAAAGCAAATTAAGTTGTATACTGTATTCGACTTGGTTCTCACAGTGTCCACTGCTGTCCACTTTAATTTATGGCTAGTAACATTGTATTGTACAAGAATGGAAACTTCACCTCGTAAATATGTAAACAAGAGCAAATATATAGCTTCCATTAAAACTTTTATTATGGACATTTTCAAACATATACCCCAGTGGAAAGAAGAGCATCATACATACACAGACACCGGTTTCACTGATTGTGAGCTCATGACCTGTCTGTCATATGCCCCCTATACCCATGTCCCCTCCATGTCCATCACTGTCCCCATGACATTTTAAATTTAGTTTCATACATCATACCATTTCATGCATAAATAACTCAAAACGTATCTTTAAACAATCAGGATTCTTTACAAAAGAAACAAATTTCAATTTAGCTATAACACCTAAATTTTTGACAATATTTCTGTAATCCTATCAGTATACTGTGTTGATGGCTTACCTCTTAAACATGTGTTTACCCCCAAAAATCCGTAGTTGCATTTCATTGAAGTTTCTCTTGTCTCTTTTTATATATGGATTGCCTCTTTTTCATTTATTTTTCTGTGTATTTAAGATAACTGGTCACTTGTCCTATAAGGTTTCCCACAGTTTGCTAGCTACCTCCCTATGATACCATTAAAAAAATGTTTGAGCTATTGCTAGTCTCATGTTTCCCCTAAAGTGATAGTTAGATGTTAAGGCTTGACTTGACTGAGATTAGATTTTTTTAGTAGGAATCCTTCAAAGAATATATTGTGCCCTATCAGAAGGTAGTCCTGATGTGGAGCTGTGGGCTAAAGCGCTAGACTACAGAGCCGGTTTGAACAGTAAGGTCAGTGGTTCAAGCTCACCAGCTGCTCCTTGGAAACCCTGTACAGGGTCACTATACCGACTCAGTGATCAGAACTGACTCAATAACACTTGACAACAATAACATTCAGAAGGAAAAGGAGCTCTGGTAGCATAGTGGTTATGAATTAGACTGCTAACTTCAAGGTCAGCAGTTGGAAACTACCAGCTGTTCCGCGGGAGAAAGATGAGGTATTCTGCTCCCGTAAAGATTTACAGCCTCAGCAACCCTGTACAGGGTCACTATGAGTCGGAACCGACTCCACAGCACAAAACCACCACCACCACTAGAAGGTACATAGTATGTGGTTGTCTCTCCTTTTTTAATGTGTACGGGCACTAAAGTGTTCTTAGTATATTAATTTGTTGTTGTTGTTGTGAAGTACCGTTGAGTCAGTTCTGACTCATAATAATAAGGTTTCCGAGGAGCAGCTGGTTGTTTGAACTGCCAACCTTGGAGTTAGCAGTCCAGTGCTTATCATACAGCACTACATCAGGGGTTACAAAATGGTGATACTCTGGTTCAATCATCCCTTCTTCAATTTCTTTTTTTTAAATTTGGAATCCTTCTCTACAGAGAAAGTTCTCATCAAACAGGTGGTCATTTTAGAGTTCAGTTTAATAGGGAATGTGGGACAAATGTTTGACTGTTCCTTATATGGACTAATGTTCAGACTAATGAGGCAATTCTCTAGTATCTGCCAATGGTGGTTGATAATAAATTTTTTGAATCATTATGAATTCATGAATTTTTAACTTATTTAACGGGCTTCCATTCATTTCAGATGTTATTCTTACAGCAGCTCCAGTTTGTTCTCTTTGGCAGTAGGTTGCTTTGTGAGTAGGCTCTGAGTCTTTAATAACATCATTACTTTCTGGTATAAGATGTTCCAGATTTATTTGGTACATTTCATGCCCTAGACAGGGGTTCAGCCATTTCCCCAAGGAGCCTACTTTTTTGAAAAGTGAAAATCGTATTTGAAGTCTATAATCTAGGTGCTGTCGTGGGGTGGCCATTGTTCATGGGTTGGTCATAGTTTCTTGATCATTTTCATAGAAGGAACTGGAGTTTCTTTTCTTTAAGGGAAATGATGTATGAGTTCATACTGAAATATGCAACTCAGGATTGCAGGACATTTACCTTTTGATTTTATGAGTTCTACTGATATTGATATAATGATCTAATTACAATGTTTTCAAGTCATGATGTAATGTTCTAAATAAAATATTGTTATTATCATTAATAAATACGTTCATTACAAAGAGAAAGATTTTTGGCACATTGAGTATATTATAGCGCTGCGGTTGCACTAAGTGCTGTCAAGATGGCTCGAACTCCGAGCGTCATAACGACCTTAGGCAGGCTTCTGAGGAGTGGCTGCTGGGTCTGAAGGTTTGACCTTCCAGTCTTCAGTTAGCACATGTTTCTTTTTCTTTTTATTTTTTTAGCTTTGTCAAGGTAATCAAACAGATGGGGGTAGGTAAACTAAAAGCTAGTCTCCTTGAATGAATTTCACTTTTCAACTTTCATGCAGAAAAAGGGATTCCCTGAAGAAAGGGGAAAACGAATTCTGGCCATCCAACAATCACTTCTAAAGCCTTTCCCACCTGATACTCAGGTACCCCTGTTACCTGCATGCTTCTTCCCTAGAAAAATGTCAGAACTACTAGAACACCCATGACATCTCAGGGAACAAGCTGCACACCCCTCAGGATCTCTCCTCAGAAAAGGGTCAAGGAGCTGAGAGATGATGGTGTTCATTTGTCTGCTTGGAGGACTCTCTCCAAAGGCAGGCAGTGCCCTGCATAGTAAACGTCTCTGTCGTGTGCTGGGTCATCGAGAATGACAACTCACTGAAAAGATTCCTTTTATTGGATCACAACAGGAAGTGCTGGATAGACTAGGAGAAAAATGTGGACCAAAACTCACAATCACAAAAACAACCATGCTTACTGGTTAAGAGAGACTGGTAGAAACCCAGAGACGATCGCCCTTACACACCCTTCAGGCCTGGCACCCAACTCACTCCCAGGATTCCACTTTCAGCCAAACAACAAAGCAGCCTCCATGGTACCAATGACCCAGGGAGGGCCACAGTCCTTAAAACCATGAGGCACAGGAGATGACAAGGGCAGCAGGTGCCCAGGGATACACCTTAGAAGGCAGCAAGGAGGGGAAAGGAAAGATCATTATATAAGACCAGGAAGTACAGACAGGAAGTGGGAAGAGTGCTGTTACACTGTGGAATTGCCATCAGTGTCACAAACCAAAATGGGGAGGAAGTGTTGAATGGGAAACTAATTTTCTATGTAAACTTTCACTCAAATCACAATAATAAGAAGAAAAGATTATATACACTAAAAAAGACTAATTTCATTAAAGTGATTACATTGAAATAAAATTTTCAGCCCGTGTGAAGATGAGCATTTCGGGGAAATACACGTTTGTGTGAAAGTATTGATAACGTCCTCAGAAAGACTTACAAGAAGGTTAATTACTGGTAACTGATAATGGGCAAATAGCTGAAAAGAGGTTCTAAGACAATGAGAAGGACTTGGAAGCATGGCAGAGCCGAATGACAAAGGAGAATAACAAAAAAAAAAAACAAATCTAGGGATCTAATAAAGAGAAGATAGTAAATGTCCAATGTAAAGGACACCTTTACACGATGGGTCATTTTTCTTACAATTCTGAGGTACCCATACTGATGTCTGGTCTGTGGTATGGAAGAAACAGCCCATAAATGAATTCCGGAAGACATACTGGCCCCATCCTTGGCAAATGCTGACATCATTACACCTTTTACATATTTATGGATGGTCCAGGTACACATTGATTGTTCTTTTCCCAGTAGTATTCAGTGGTAAAAACACAGCCCATCAGCCATTTTGAAGCAGTATTTCTAATGACAACCAATTGATGGCTGTCTTCAAGAAAAAGGGAAAAAAGAAACAACCCTGAATCTCATTCAGTTTCAGAGGTGTCTCTTAGTCATCTTATTGTTACACTTTCTCTGAGTTTATCCACTTAAATGGTGAGCATTAAAAGGATGGGAGAAAAAGGCAGAAAAAAGTTACAAGAATCAAAATATACCCATTGTTTCCGTGTAAAGTCTAGAAACACTGATTTAAAAGCAATCTCAGGAGCTGAAGAAAGGCAAGGGAAGTTCATTTCTAAAGTCCTTTTCCTCAGCAAGTCTAAGGTGCAGTATGTGATGCAGGCACACCTGGAGTTTCTCCCACAGACACAGAAAGAGTAAGAGCTCCTCAGCAATCATGGGAGTCTGTCACCTAGTTTCCCTGGTAGATGCCACAGAGCCCCCCAGGCACAATTCCATTCTGTCATGTAGCACAACACATAGGGTCATTTCGAGAACAATCTCCATCAGACACAATACAACAGACCTATAACTTCTGCAGTAACTACAGCGGTCCTCAGAGTCAGTAGTGATAAACGTTTCAAATATATACACTTGGTGGTACTGATGTGCCCTGGACTTGGTTCCAACTCAGCAACCCTGAATGGAGTTTCTGAGGCTGTAAATCTTTATAGGAGCAGAAAGCCTCACCTTTCTCCCCTGGAGCGACTAGAGATTCGAACTACTGACCTTGCAGTTAGCTGCCCAGCTTGGAATCCACTATGCTACTTGTTGTTAAGTGCCATCGAGTCAGTTCTGACCCATAGCGACCCTGTACAGGGTTTCCGAGGGTGTAAATCTTTACGGGAGTAGATTTTTCATCTTTCTCCCCCAGAGCGGCTGGTAGTTTCGAACCGCTGACCTTAAGGTTCGCAGC
>NW_006408555.1:13924342-13941183 GCF_000296735.1 Chrysochloris asiatica
TGATGCTTTAGGTTAATGCACTGGACTGCAGGGTCGATGGTTCCAACTCATCAGTCGCTCCCTGGAACCCCTATACAAGGTTACTACAAATCAGAACTGACTGACTCTATAGCACTTAACAAAATATATATAATATTCATCAGATAATTCTGATTCCCTACACCAAGCATTTGAGCAAAAGTCATTAAACTAAACAAATAGACTCACAGTCAAGGACTTTACACCAGTACCTTGAAGTTATATATACCTTTTTAAGTCTGAACTCAAGCTTAGAGAAATCCTTCACATATCATTAACCTGAGTACAGAACAGAAAGTCTGACTATTACATATCCATGAATCAATTTAGATAAAAGATGAGGTCCACTGTCCTGGTCAGAACCAGCTAGCATCAGTCAGCACTGATTGAAACCGATGTGTCCACGGAATGACTAAATCACTAATAGAATACAGGAAGTTGCTCGAAAGACTGTGTATTAGCTTGGTTAATCACCAGGTCCACTGGGAGGGAGAACATGATAAGGTGCAACTCAGATGAATGACAAAAATAGAAATCTGAGTAATTAGGATGTAACCTCCACCAGCAGTGTACAAGGTAGAACGTTAATAAGAAGACAAAAGTCGGTGAGAGAGAGAGTAGTATGTTTTAGAACTGATTCAGCAAAAATCAGAAAGGGAGGAATGGCAGAAAGTAAAACTAATGAACTCTGAGTCCCAGAGAATGTACAGACAGGAAAACAAATTTTTTAAATTAAATTTTTAATGGAAGATTTAATTATAAACAAAACGAGTACTCATGGGAGAAAAGTATACAATGTGAAGATTGTGGAGAAGTAGAGTGAGGTAGTCTCTGTTTCACTGCATCCTCTTTCAGGATGTAGGAACAGCCACTTCTAAAAATCATGATTCTCTTGTCTTCTCTTCTTCTTTTTCCTGGGTAATTCTGTCAATTGGAGTGTCAAATGGCAAAGCCGTGGACTAAGCATCGAGCTGCTGACTAGAGATCAGCAGCTTGAACCCCCCCGCTACTTCATGGGAGAAAGACACAGCAGTCTAAAAGATAGGGCAGTTTAAAGATTTACAGCCTGGGAAACCCTATGGAGAAATTCTACTATCTTAAAGGGTTGCTGTGAGTCCGAAATGATTCAACAAAACTCCAAAAAAGATGCGGGGTCACAAACCAAAGCTTACACACTACTCAGAGATCAGATGAACTAGATGGTGCCCAGCTATCACTACCAACTGCACTCATAGGGACCACAGAAGGTCCTGGATAGAATGGAAGAAAATGTAGACCAAAATTCAGCATCATAAAAAAGACCCTATTTGCTGGTGTGATAGGGCCTTGTGGCATCTCCGAGAGTGTGGTCCTTAGACATTCTTTAGGCCTGGAATTGAACCTAGCCTGGGGATCACCTGCCAGCCAAACAACAGACAGGTCTGTACAGTGAACCGTGACGCTCATGAGAAGCGTCCCGCTCCCAGTGTGCTTGCCTTCCACTGCTACCTTATCTCCCTGAACCATCTGGGGCCCTGAATGAATTCACTCCCTAGCAATGTTAAACATACTCAGTTACTAACCACAGGGTTAGAAGTTCAAGTCCACCCAGAGGAACCTTGGAAGAAAGGCCTGAGGACCTACTGCAAAAAGGACACAGGCTTGGAAATCCCTATGGAGTGTAGGTCTATTGTGACACTATGAGTCACAACCGACGTGACTGCAGCTGGTATTGCTGTTATTAAGTGCAGTCTAGTAGATTCCAACTCATAGTTCAACCCTGTATAGGGTTTCTGAGGAGTGGCTGGTAGGTTTGAACCATTGATGTTGTAGTCCAGTGCATATCCCACAGTGCTACAGAAGCCTCATTATACTGTAAGCACAGGGCTTGTTCAATCTTATCACAGAATCTTCTAGCGTGGCTACAGATTAAGAGTTTGGTGTCAAGATTTGGGTAACCTGGGTAGGTAACCATGTGACTTACTTCTTGAAACTTTAGTTTCTTCTAGAAAACAGAAATCAGAGACAATACATGCGGAATGGTTTACAAGATACCATTAACACAGTGAACTCATCTCATTCAAAGTGCAAGTTACTGCTCTGGGACCTAAAGTGCACTTTGCTCGTTTCCTCCGTCTCTTATGGTGTCCTGGGAACTCCTGGATCTGACAACAGATGTAGGACCATCGTTTACAGAAATCCACAACAAGAACGCGTCAATTCAAGGAGACAAGTGTGCTGGGCTGCTTGCCTTTCGCCCCCTAGATGATCAGATCCGGTTCTGTTTACTATGCTCCCACCCAGAAGCCTGGGGATGGGGGCGTTGCAATGGACAAGAGGAGAGACTAGGATGATTGACAAGGACTTTCCCTGAAGCCTGGGCAAGAGACTGCCATGTCAGTAGTCTAGCTCCTGGCCCCGCCCTCCGACGTGAAGCCTCGAGCAATGTCCAGAGTAGACGAGGAGAAGGGAAATATTTCATGAATTCAGAAGTTCATTTGAAGTTGTGCTGCCTGTTCCAAGCACATGAAATACATTTCTTGGTGAAATGTCATTTTAAAAATATTCTGGGGAAAACATACACACAAAAATAGTACCAAGTGTATGTTTTACTCGGTTCTGAGACCCAAAGGCTAAGCAATGAAAAAGTAAGAAGGAAGAATGTGAGAGGAACTCACTGGAGAGTTCAGCGGCTGTGGGCAGGCCTCCAGAGACTTTGATTTTAGGAGAAAGAAGACTGGATGCACCAACAGGGTTCAGTCGCTACCTAGCACCTTTGACCTGCATATATTTAGAGAGAAGACATCTAGAGAGATATTACCATTTACCACGAACTGAATTAACTCATGCATTTCATCTGATCCAAGGATCAGAAATCTGCTTCCATAGCGTCTTATTGAGATTGGTTTGGTGTTTTGTTTTACCTTTTATTATTTCAGGGTGCAAAGATGGAACAGCTGTTACCGTAATAGCTTTGTAGCTCTCAGAACAATTACCTTCAACTTTCCACAAACTTGCTGAAATAAATCTAAGTGTCCTCTTGAAGTAGATCTTGCCAGCCCACCCCCCACTCATGACGACGCTGATATATTGTAATAAAGCTATTGCTCCCTGAGGATCTCTTTTCACTGCTCCAGCAATTTCCCTCTTCTCTCTCCCTTATTGAAAAGGAATCCTATTATTAAGCACTTAAAATGTTCAAGGTTCCAACCGGGAGACAACCTTTCAGTATGAGAGATTAATAATAACAATAAAAAATACAAAATGGAGGACGGTAGTTCAAAGCCAAATAAAGATTTCATTTGTAGGATACAAATCAAATGCGATTTCTTTTCAGCAGCAACTCTTTGGTTGATAGACACAGCTGTGTGGGTTGTGGCCTAGTGTTTTTGCTACCTGCTTTTCCCCTTTCATGCCCATAGCTACTTCTAGACAAATGTCCTAACTAACAATGGAACCTTGGCTAAAGATTCTGAAACTCTGCTCTTGAAATCACTCAGAAGATACTCTTTGTGGATATTTTTGAAAGGAGTAAGATGCAGATAATAATATAAAGAGAAGATTTTAGACCATGTCTACTTAAAGGTATGACCCATAGAGGCAATTGAGAATACAGATGAAGAAGGTCATATGGCTCCAGCCATAGTTCTTCTGATTTACTCTTACTTTTCCACATTTATACAAGAAATCAGATGGGTGCCCTTCCCTTTACACAGACATTGCAGAATACATAGCTTTGCGGGACTGCGAAGACAACTCCAAGCTGTTGTAAAGTAAGTAAACAGGCATTTCCTTATACTATTATTATCCATTCTGAACCACATCAATAAAACACATAAAGCTTCTATCTTCTAGGAATGCACCATCCCAATTAAAAACTGGATACAATGTTTAATAATTGCAACATATGTACTATGTTTCTTAACCAATAGCATTTGGATATTTATTTATGTCACAAGTATCATTTGGAATAAAAGTCAACATGTTGGTAAGTGTCATTGAGTGAACTCTGACTAATAGCAACTCTGCAGAGGGTTTCCGAGGAGCAGAACCACTGACCTTCTGACTAGCAGTCCAGTGCTTATCCTGCAGCACCACACCAAGACTCCAAAACCAATGTAGGTAGAGTGCAACAGAATGGAGCTCATTGGGGTGAGTTTGCCATTCTGTCTGTTAAGGTTACATAAAGCACGCATCAGAATCCATAGAGACTCCCTGGAAGCAACACTACCTCAGAAACCATTTTAAATGAGACCCTCTGGTAGCATAGTGGTTACGAATCGGGCTGCGAACCTTAAGGTCAGCGATTCGAAACTACCAGCTGCTCCGCGGGAGAAAGATGAGGCTTTCTGCTCCCGTAAAGATTTACACCCTCGGAAACCCTGTACAGGGTCGCTATTATGGGTTGGAACCGACTCAACGGCACTTAACAACAACAAAGATAGTTTAGTGGCTATTGGAAAGGGGGAGGAAGGTAGATACTTGGCCAACAAATGGCTTCTTTGTGTTTAGAAGAAGGACTTGTGTTGGAAGAGATAAGTTTGAAGATGGTTGTGCAAGCATGCCTTAGATAAATGAAGACCATGACCCAGGAGAGAAGTGTGGAAGTGGAAGATGCCTTGCAGAATGTCCTAGGAGCAAAGATTAAGCATCTGAGATTGGAACTATACTGTACAAGGATGTTTTCAATAAAATGTGCCAGGTTTGGAAGTGGATGGAGCCATTAAGGCTAGAAGCCAAGCAAAATCTTTCAGTAAAATCTAGTAATGTGCTGTTCTTTGTACACCATGTGAATATCAATCCACATAGTCTTTCATGATAGTGCTGTAGGATAAGCACTGGACTGCTAACTGCAAGGTTGACAATTCAAACTCACTGGCTACTACTTGGGAGAAAGATGAGACTTTCTGCTCCTGTAAAGATTTACAGTCTCAGAAACCCTCTATGGGGCTGTTATGAGTCGGAATCGACTCGATGCCAGTAGGTTTGGTTTGGGTAGCTAGCTCTCTCTCTCCTGGTTACGTAGTGCTGCTGTGACCGAAATACCACAAGTGGTGGCTTTCCAAATCCAAATTCAGGGTATAACTCTAGGGGAAGGTTCTGCCATGTCTCCTTTGGCTTGTAGTAACTTGCAGCCATCCTTATAGGTGGTCCATCTCTGTCTTTCTGTTCCCTGTGTATGTCACTGTGTCTATTCTGCTCCATAATTCAGAGGTCATTAGGGTTAGGACCCGCCATACATACGCTGCTATGGCCTCACTATCATAACAAAAGCAAACCCCTATTTCCAAACAGAGTCATCTTTGCAGGCACAGGGTTAGGAGATCAACACATTGGTGTTATGGGTTAATACGCTGAACTGCAAAGTCGGTTTGAACCACAAGGTTGGTGGTTCTAGCTCACCAGCTGCTCCTTGGAAACCCTATAGAGAGTTGCTGTGGGTCGGAACTGACTCGATGGCATTTTAACAACAACAACAACTCAATCTATAATCTACTCAGGCACCTGATCCTCTATTCTTGATCCTAAGAACTCAACCGAGAAGAAGGGAGAACTCTTGTCAAGAAGCAGTGCGATGTTGTTTCTCACCTGGGAAGTACATCTACGGTTTCACCTATCATTGCCAATGGTTTAGTCTTCTTGATGGATGCCCTCCTTTCAGTTCACTGATACCAACATTGTTCCTAGCCAGCTCCACATACTTATGAACATTAGCAACAGAGAAAAGAGCAAAATCCAAAGCTGCATAAATGTGGAATTAGCTAACATGAACTCTGGTGGGAAATCAGCATGTTAAATTTCAACTTCCTCAGGACCACAGTAGTACCATGATTGAGTTGTTAGGGAACCAAGCAACTTTAAAACTGACAGGGAATTAGAGTTTGCCCAGTAAGTGTCTAGATTTGTACCTGCACCTGTCATTCTGTAAACAAAGACAATGATGCTCACAGATGCTACTTGACATAGTAACATGAGGGGAAGTCAGAAAGTATTGCTACAAACCATAGAAACCTTTATTAAAATGAGAATACTAACATGTGAAGCTATTGTTTCTTAACATATCCTTCACCTAAGCCTGTATACATCTAAACACTATTGTTCCATCTCTCTGAACTTTTCCCTGAAAATTCTGAGCTCTTCAATTTACACATCAGAAAAGCGGCTTTGCCACCATTGTTGTTGTTAAGTGCTGTTGAGTCAGTTCCAACTCATGGCAACCCTGTAGCAACTGGTGAAGTTGAACTGTTGACCTTGTGGTTCAAAGCAATCTTGCGTTCCAGTGCACTAACCCCCAGCTCCACACCAGAAGGAACTTAAACCGTCTTTCACTTTCATGTTCTTTAACTTATGGGGACACAGAGAAGTTAGAAGGAGCAAGATCAGGATTGAAGGGTGGATGGGGCTAGGTTTCCCAGTGAAATTCACCTAAGACAGTACTTGCTACTACCCTCAAAGACTGCGCAAGTGTACTGCCGTGATGGAAAAAATAATTCTTTAGCACAAATTTCCCGGGCTTTTTCTCTTCAATGCAAGTTTCAAGTTTCTTAAAACCTCTTCCTAGTGAGCCCTTGTGACTGCCCTGTGTCATTCAAGAAAATCTACCAAGATTCTCTTTGGAATCTCAAAAAACAGGCACCGTAACTTCCTGCCAAACCTTATTATGGAGTACTGGTGTGGCGCTGTAGGGAACACACTCAACCTCAGCGTGTGTTTGAACCACAAAGTTGGTGGTTCAAACTCACCAGGCACTCCTCGGAAACCCTATACAGGATTGCTATGAGTTAGAACCAACCCGATGGTACTCAACAACAACAACATAAGTTTCTGAGCTGAGTTTACTTGAATTTAACTGGCCCAGCAAATGTCCTTGGAAGCCACTGTTTGAATTGGCCCTTTCCTTTGGAAGGTACTCTAAGGAGACTTAGATCAGTGTATTCCTGAGAAAACTTGTCTGCAGCCACCCACTGCTCAGAGATAGGTTTAAACACGATTTTGGTGGAATAAATCCATGCATGCAGGAACGGGAGCTCTCCAATCAGGACTTTTCAGCTTACCCTGCTACACTTTCTCAGGGATGTACTGGTCATGGCCCATTTCGGTCACAACCATATGTTATCCTGTCTCTGCTCTGTTCGAATATGTAGGAGGTGAATGATGTGGATGGAGCATCAGCATCAGTGAGCTTCCAGCTGGGCATGAGAGCGCGGTCAGCAGGTGGAAGGAAGGGAGGAGCCAGGGTATGTCTCCCCTGACCCCTTACTTCTTTCTCAGGCAGCTTCTCAGGGCTGACTGATTTTAGCTCTCAGTGGACACCCTCTTTCTCCACAGCCCCACTGGACAGAGGTGGCCAGGGTGAAGCTCCACATGGACAAGAGCAGTTTCTGTGTTTGGAAACGTGACTCTCCTCTCATCATCCCGTTGACTCCAGGAGCTGTCATTTGTTGCAGCTGATACTCTGAGGTTGCCTCAGCGTCCATCCCACCTTTGACTGCTCAGCTCTCCGTCACCTGTCCCCAGTTACCTACAATGAGCTCCCTGTGTCAGAAGCCTGGAGTCCGACTGTTTTCCTGGCTGGGACTGCTGTTGTCAGGTGTTGGTGCTGCTGGGCCCAGTTTTGACTCCTGGAAGCCCCGTGTGACAGGGCTGTGATCTTTACGGAAGTAGATCACCAAGTCTCTGTCCTGCGGCGCTTCTGGGGTGGGTTTGAACCACTAACCTTTAGTGGTAGTAACCAAGTACTTAACCCTTGTGCCACCAGGGCTTCATTACTGACTGATACAAAGTCCAATTTAGGACCTGAACAAAGACGTTTTGTTTTGTTTTAATGTTTTATTGTGAACTATGTGATAGTTTACATGGGACAACATTAGTTTTACATTCATGCTAATGTGTGTTATTTGTGTCTTCTCCCTCTTTTCTTTTGTTAGGTTTACCAGTGGTCTGCCAATTTTGTTAATCCTTTCAAAGAACAAGCTTCTTGTCCTGTTGATTGTTTCTATAGTTCTTCTGTTTTCTATCTCATTTATTTCTGCTCTATTTTTTATTATTTGTTTTCTTTTGGTGGCTGTAGGTTCCCTCTGTTGGTCTGTTTCTAATTATTGTAGATGCTGTGTTAATGTGTTCATTATGGTTCTTTCTTCTTTTTGGATGTTTGTGTTTACTGCAATAAATTGTCCTCTCAGCACTGCTTTCACTGTGTCCCAAAGATTTTGGTATGTTGTGTTTCGTTCTTAATTGTTTCTAGGAACTTTGTGAATTCACTATTTAATTTCTTTTACTACCCAGTCGCTTTTCAGCAGGGTGTTATTCAGTTTCCATGTATTTGACTTGATTTCCTTGGTCTTCCTATTGTTGATTTCTAAGAAGATGCTAACAAAGAGGTTTTTATATTCTAACATAATACAGTCAAATCATAGATGACATGAGGCCTAACAAAGAAAAGTATAAGTAATCAAAATGTTTTTAAACTGCTACTATAGTAAATATGTAGTCCTGGGGTGGCACTGTGGGGTAATGCTGTCCAGTACAAGGTCAGTTTCAACCACTAGGTCAGCGGTTCAAACTCACCAGCTGCTCCTTGGAAACACTGCATAAGGTCGCTGTGAGTTAGAATTGACAGCACTTATCAACAACAACAACAAGGTAATAAATATATTTTCAAACATATAAAGACTCATGTGCATGGTAACGTCCACTGGCATAAACCATTAATAAGTGTTAGATGAGAATGGCATCCAATAACTGGATTATTGCCCACGCAGCCTCCTCTCCCTACTCTCCTCTGTTCCCTTTATCCCATTTGAAATTCTGTGTAAATCTTAACCTTTCCTGTGTTTTCAATAACAATAATAATAATAAAACACATATTCCATCACAACTCCCTACACCTCTGCCTCTTTACCTCTGAAGATCCAGTTCTTAGTGTCCTATGACATGCCCATTCCAATGTTGTATACTTATTGATGTGGAGTCCCAGGGTGGTGCTACAGGATGATGCACTGAACCACAAGGTACGCGGTTCAAACTCAGCCGCTCCTTGGAAACTCTTTACAGGGTTGTTATGCGACAGAATCAATTCAACAGCATTTAACAACAACATACTTATTGATACATTCTCTTGTGTTTTCTTTGAATATTATTTTTCTGTGTCTATACTGTTTTTCAATGTTTAATTCATCTGAAATTCATCTTGATATAGAAGTCAGGGAGGAGCCCAGCTTATTATTTTTCTAGAAGCTGACAATTTACTTTATATTGATTAACTTATGCTTCCTTACATATTTAAGGCCACGTGTATCTTATGCAAACAGCTCTATGTACTGAGACGAATTACTGGATGTTCTTCTCTTTTGCCTCGCCATTCTATTTTAATGTACCAGTCGCAAACTGTCTAAACTTATATAGATTTATAGTGTTTTCCTAGCGTATTTATTTTCCTTACTACTATTCGCTTTGCTAATTAGATATATATATTTGTATCTATTTTTTTCCTAAACAAACTGCAGAATCATCTCCTTTAAGAGATTATTTTACGTTGCATGAGAAACTGCCTAACATTGTCTCCTTTTCAAGAACACATATGTCTTTGCATTCAATCAAGTCTTCTGTTATATTATATTCTGAATACTTAATAATATTCTCAATATTTCTGGTTCTTGATTTTTAAATAATATTCTAAATATTTCTTGTTCTGGATTTTTCTACATTTTCCCTAATGTTTTTTTCTCTTGAAATGTATTTATTTGGGGATTCTTTTAAGCCCTGATGGTGCTGTGGGTTAGGCATTGGGCTGCCAACTACAAGGCCGGCAGTTCAATCCCAGTAGCCACTCCACGGGACAAAGATGAGACTGGCTGCTCTCGTAAAGACTTCCAGGTGTAAGAAACCCTTGCTATGGGTCAGAATGAACTTGATGGCAATGGATTTGGTCTTTGTTATTATTGTTAATTACCGTGGAGTTGGTTCCGATTCAGAGTGACCCTGTACAGGGTTTCTGAGGCTGTAAATCTTTACAGGAGCAGAAAGCCTCATCTTTCTCCCATGGAATGGCTGGTAGTTTCAAACTGCCAACCTTGAGGTTAGCAGCCCAAGTCATAACCACTACACTACCAGAGCTTGGATACATATTCTTTCTACACCATCTACCTTGTTACTTATGTATAGGATGACAAATTATTGATTTAAAATTTTTATTTTATTGTGACATACATCATTTAATATACTTTTGAAAATTTACTTTAACAGGTGACTTTCTTGGATTTTCAAAGAATATAATTGTGTTCTCTCCAAATCTTATCTGCTCCTCTTTAGTTTTATGTCTCTTTCTATCTTGTTCTCTAATTGAAATATGTTTATACATTTGGAAATTAAACATGGAGAATGAGAAACAAGAGCCTATAGAATTAATTTTGAGTCAGAAACAACTTGAAGGTAATTAACAACAACCACAAAGCCTCAAGAAAGGATAAGGAAACACTTCAAAAGGACCCAACTGCTTCCAAGGAAGAACTCCACAGGCAGCCTCTTGGGGGAGCAGAATAAACAGAAGTGATTTGCTGTTAGTGTCTGGAGTGGGCTTCAGCTCACAGTGACCCTGTCTGGGGTTCCTGAAGCTGTAAATCTTTTGCAAGAACAAGAGCCCCCATCGTTTTCCTGCAGAGCTGCTGGTGGGCTCAAACCACAGACCTTATGGTTCGAAATCCATTGCTTATCCTTTGGAGTCACAGCGCTCCCTAAAACAAGTCAGTTATTAAGTGCTGTCCAGTAGGTTCCAACTCACAGCAACCCTAAATAGGGTTTCCAAGGAGCGGCTGGTGGGTTTGAACAGCCAATTTTGGGGTTCCTTCCCTCGGAAACCCTGTACAGGGTCGCTATGGGTCGGAACCGACTCTACGGCACTTAACAACAACAACAACTGACCTTGTAGTCCAAGGATTTATCGTACAGCACCCAAGACATTAAAGACATCACAGCAATGGCAGAAGGAAGCAAGGAGAGAGGAATGTTGTTACTGAACTGTTTCACTGTAGATGCGAGATATAAGTTGTAATGTGTTTTTAAAACATGTTCTTCTCCCCCTGCTGATTGGGGAATGATTTGAATGTAGGTATGCACTCTGTAGAGGGGACCCAATAAAATCTCTTTTGCACCAATCTCATTCTCTTCAAACTATCTTTTATTTTGCTTGCTTAGACATGGAACAATTGGAAGCAATCCCACCATTTATCTTGCATCGCTATAGATACATATGCATAGCTCACGGCAGTGAATATATCTTTTCGTGCACATTATATGCTGATATAAGGTTCCAAAATAAGTGTGTCCCTTAAAAGCACTGATTAGAAAAGACTGACATTTGCTGTCGACTGGGCAAAGAAGTACACTGATAAAATAGCCTGGTGCTATCAAGTCAATTCTCTTGTGGCGACCTCCTGTGTGTCAGAGGTGAACTGCGCTCCATAGGGTTTCAATAGCTGATTTGGGAGAAGCAGTTTGCCAGGTCTTCCTTCTGAAGCCTCTCTAGGTGCACTGAGTGTCTTAAATATTTGAATCAACCAGGGGCTCAAAGTGAGGTCACACAGACATGCCATGTGGTAGAGAAAGTGCCTCGCAAATTCACCATTCTGGTTCGCAAAGGCTTGCACATAAATAACCAAGTGCAGACACCTTTTGGGAATTCTAAGGACTACTAGCTTAGTCATTTTCTAAAGGACACAGAACTCATAATTGAATAGAAATATAAATAGGACACTCCCTGAAGATACAGACTAATAATATGGACTTGAATTAAAAATATCCACTTTGGTTTAAGGGGTTATCTCAGCCCAATAGCTTCAGGAATTCATCCAACCTTCATGGCTCCAGGAAACCTGGAATTATTAAGAATTTGAAATTCTGGTCTGCACAATCCCCCTTTTGATCAGTATACTTGTATAGAATCTTTAACCAAAATGTTCATTAATGGTAGCTTGGAACCATTCAGTTCTTCTGGTCTCATGGCAAAGGGGGCAGTTGGACATGGAGGCAGTTAGCCACACGTTCCGTTTCCTCCTCTGATTCCTGACTCTCCTTGGCCCTCTGTTGCTCCAGAGGCATACAGACCAGTCATTGCACTTTGGATGGCTGCATACAAGCTTTTAAGACCCAAGGCACAATGTGATGACCTAAAGGGTATAAATAAGCCTGAAACATGCTATTAGACCAATTCAGAGATGACCCATGAAACTAGGACCCTAAACCTCACCTCCAAACCAAGAAACCAGGGTCCATCAAGTTTTAGGTTGCACATAAGCCTCCTCTTGTTTTGTGTGTATGTCACTGTTGTAAATATATCTACCACACTTCTGCCAATTCAACCTTTTACAGGTGTGCAACTTATACACAGCAATCACAATATCAGCTGTACAACCCCACCCTTAATCAATGTGATAGTTCAGTATGACTCCTCCCACTTTGGGCCTCCCTCCTGTCCCTGGTGACCACTAATAAACTCTGTTCTCTATATATTTGCCTTGCCTCGTTTTTTATCTAAGTGTGATCATAAAGTAGGTGCCCTCTGTGATTGAATTATTTCACTCAGCATAATGTCTTCCATTTCGAGCCACACTGTAACATGAAACAGGACATCATTTCCCAGACTGATGGAGTAGTATCCCATTGTATGTATGTACCCGATTATTTGTATTTGCTTATCTGTTGATGGGAATTTAGGTTTTTTCTGCCTTTTGACTATTGTGAACAGTTAACATTAAGTCTGCAATCTCTGAATCTGCTTTCTGGAATACTAACCACAAGGTGAGCTTTTCAAATCCACAAACCATTACTCAGAAACCCTATGAGTTGGAACGGACTCACCAGCTTTTACCAAGAACAACTTGGTAGTTGTGCCTTTCATTTTCTGGGGAACTGTCATACTGATTTCATCAATGGTTGGACCATTTTGCACATTTACCAGCAGTTGGCAAGGGCTCCAATTTCCCCACATCTTCATTCTCATTTGTTATTTTCTATTGGTTTTTTAAATGTTTATTTTTATCTTAGCCATTCTATTGGGAGTGAAATAATATCCCAGGGTGACTTTTCTTTTGCATCTCTCGATGGCTAGTGACCTTGAGCATCTTTTGTTGTAGTAGGTGGGCAGGTGCATGTTCTCTTGGTGAATGGCTACTCATGTCCATTACCCATTTTTTATTGAGTTATTTGTTCTTTTTTGTTGTTTAAAAACAAATGTTGGACTAAAAGACTTATGTTCTAGTAAGAACTACCTGCAGGTTAATGCACTAGATTGCAAGATCAGTTTGGACCGTGAAGTCAGTGGTTCACCAGCCAATCTTTGGAAACCCTATACAGGGTCACTGTAAATCAAAATCTACTGGATAGCACTTAACAATAACAACAACTGGAAAATCAGACAAGAGATTGGGGGGGGTGTTTATGTTAATGTATGTTAATGGGGAAGGGACAACTCAGAAAAGACAATGAGAATGGTTGCGCAACTCTGAGAGTACAATCAACATCACTGTGGTGAGGTAGGATCCACACTGTACTGGGAACCACAAGGTCAACAGTTCAAACCCACTAGCTGCCCCTCAGAAACCTTATACAGGGCTGCTACGAGTCGAAACCAACTCAAAGGCACTTAACAACAAAACCGCTAGTGCTACATGTAAAACTGCTGAATTGGTCTATATTTTGCTGTGCATATCTACAACAACAACAAATTAAATAAAATAGAGTTTTTTTTAAAAAGTGAAGTATAACCCGTACTCAAGATGGGGGCGGTGAGAGGGTGGGATTAGAGTGGGAGGCACAGAAGCTGGGGGATCATGGCGGTGACCGTGGATCAGAGATGAAAAGAGTTGAAAGAGGCGAGCAGCTGGTTCTGGTGGAATTGTCAGGAATTACTGAGTCAGACTTTCTCTCAAAATGTGAAAATAAATGCAAGATTTGGAGCACTGCTACTGAGAGCCTACTATGCAAGTGGACAACTATGTCTTTGCTGGGGAGCATGAAGACACTCTTTGAAGACCACATGGAGGAACACGTAGGTGCAAGAGGCAACAAGAAAAGAGTGCTAAAGTACAAATGTCACACAATGGAGAAGCGCAGTGTGACAAGAACTCTTCTGATAGAAAAGAAAAGGAGAAGAAACTGTCAGTGGCATGGCGTGGCTGAAAAGCTAATGTTGCCGATTCCTCCAGTAGACCCACCACGATTGGTAGCTTTCCACAGGATCATGAAGATGAAGAAGCAGTAGCTCAGGACCCTGATAAACCTTTGGAGTTGCGGGAGCAAGAGATTCAAATGAAAGATGACTCAGCCCTGAGTTACAGACAGGGGAAATCACTGTACTTGGAAATACAGGACTCAATGCTCTTACTGAGAGCCCTTCTTTTGATCCAAAAGATTTTATTTTTGTGGAAACTCAGGATGCTGCCTTAGAATCTTACTCCTAAATAAAATGTTTCACATCTAATCATGATTTACTTTTAAGTCAAATAATTGGCTCTGTAGCTTCAAGTTGTTCATCTATTTTGTTACTTCTGTTGGCATTTTCCAAATATAGCATGAGTTACTACGTTGTTAAGGAGCTCTAGTAGCGTAGTGGTTACAAATCGGGCTGCTAACCTCAAGGTTCGAAACTACCAGCTGTTCCACGGGAGAAAGATGAGTCTTTATATTCCTGTAAAGATTTACAGCCTCGGAAACCCTGTGCAGGGTCATTATGAGTCGGAACCGACTCCATGGTACTTAACAACAACACTATGTTGTTATTGTTGTTAAGTGCCGTCAAGTTGATTCCAACCCATAGTGACCCTGTATAGGGTTTCTAAGGAGCAGCTGGTGAGCCTAAACCGCCAACTTTGCAGTTCAAACAGCTTTGCGGTCTGGCGCATTAGCCCACAGCACCATGTAATATTAAGACCAGAATGAACTGAATTACAAAAACAAAACAAAATTAAAAAAACCAGTTGAAATGATCCAAGATGCTTCTCTAATGGGTCCTTTATATTTGGATGTTTTACTAAGCTAAGTGCATCAGTGTTCAATTACAGGCGTCACAAATTGGCATGTACTTGTGTTGGGAGCTGCCATGGAGTCGGCTCCAGACCCACGGTGATGTTAGGAGACCAGAGGAGCAGCTCCTCGAGACGAAAACAAGCCTGGTGCTGCTGGTTGCCAAGCTGCGTTTACTCTGTATCCACAACGTCAAACAGAGTGCATAGTGTCCTGTGAGTGTAAACATCGTTCCAAACCTGTGCCTCATGCTGCTGCTCAGACAGGGAAAGTGTGGTCACTGCCCACCCCCGACCACCTTTCACGTGGGAGAGAAATCACCCTGTCTCTCATTGATGTGACATTGTTACATCCAAATGCTATCCCAATTGATACATTGTGCATTTTTAAAAACATGGAAAATCTAGAAAAGGATAAAGAGATAGAGTGGAAGATTCTTGAAGTTTATCATTTAAAAAAAGAAAACAATCTAGACTATAATATAGTGCTACCTTATGTTGGAGAGGAAAATAAAAGTCTTAAATTCTGAAGAGAACGTGGGTTTAGCTCCCTTCCTGTTAATAAGAATAAATGTTTGATATTTAGTAAAAATATTAGTCATGTATTTCAAATAAAGCAAAGTGCAGTGTAGCACGTGACAACGATGCACAGCTCAAAGAATGGGATCCATGTTAGTGACTTTGCACGTAGACACAGTTGAACTGGCGTATGATCTGCACTGTGGATTCTCAACAACAACAAAAGTAAAGGAAATTACTGGGGGAAAAAAAACTCGTCTTCGTTGGCATTAGAGTAGAGGAAAGCTTGAAAGGTAGAAGCAGCTTAAGGCATTCTCTAGGCATTTGCCCAACTATTAAAGGCAAGTCTTGCAATGTATTAAACTTGACAATTTGACATGTTGTCATACATGGGATTAGAAGTGTTGTACTTTATATCAGCACAAATACATTCTGTAGGCTGAGGTCACTAGAATAAAGGCTCAGCATGGGGAAAAGGTTAGCAAAGATGCCTTTTCCAAAGTGGGGAGTCTACCTGGGTTCATCACATCACCTTGCTCATAGCCTACTTCCCTTCAGTATTGCCTCACTGATTTCCTAGTAAACTCGCCCCACCATTTATTTATTTGACTTGAAACAAACTCATGTCAAAATCTTTCCCCCATCTTTGCAGGTAGTGCCCCATGTGGCCTATGCAATTGGTACGTCAATAATTCATAGTGATAATGACCTGGGTTTTTTGGGAACAGATAGTATTTCTATCTAGTTAACTATACTATGTTGCAACACCAGCCAAACCCAGACCCATGGCATTAGACACTTCTAACTTAAAAACAAGAATGAAGACACACTAACTTTCTAAATATGCTTCAGATTTTCATTCTAATGATTAGATGCAAATGAGATCCATGAACAAGATCAAGTAACTAATGTTTGTGTTTGACACTGTATATTATTTAAATATAAATTTGTGTTAAATGTTCAAATAAGATTGGCATCACCTTGTAGCCTGCAATGGAAAAGTGTCTAGGGCTGGTATGGGAAGTTATTTGGATAATTTAGATGCAATGCTCCTATAGATACTGATGTACTGAAAATCATTTTTAAGATATTAGTTCTAGGATGACTGAGCAATTGTTCTTAAAGGAGTGAAAACTACCACTCACTCTGGGCTTCCTGGTCAGAAAGAGACTGGAGGAAACTGACACAATGGCCCTTGATCATCTTTCAGGTCGGGAGATAAACTTACCCTCATGGCCCAATTTTCAGTCAAGAAGTAGATAGATAGATAGATAGATAGATAGATAGATAGATAGATAGATAGATAGA
>NW_006408555.1:13941283-13965385 GCF_000296735.1 Chrysochloris asiatica
AGATAGATAGATAGATAAGATAGATAGATAGACGGATAGATAGATAGCAGATACTAGTAAGGTCTGCTCACCATGGAATGGCCAATCATTCAAGATCAAAAAGGCAACACTGACGTAAGGACAACATTGAGAAGGGAGGAGGAGGAGAGAATGGAAACAGGAACCAAAGTGAGATCGCTGTTGTTGCGTGGAGGGGATTGCAAACGTTGAAATGAAACAAAGGGCAGGATTTGTTGAATGCAAAACTCATGATCTTACCTGTTAACCTTCACTCAATTCACAATAAAAAGTTCAAAAAACAAAAAACTACCCCTTAAATTAACTTTTTCAATAAACTGGCTAAAAAGAGTCTTTTGATCAAAGATGTTGAGGGATTTTATTTTGTCTTTAATGTAAGGGGAACACATTTATGGGTTTATATCTTTTTCAATTGTCATACAATATTTATATGCTACTCAACACAATACTTCGTTTAAATTACATTTTAAGGGACTTTAACTATAAATTATATTCTGAAGAAATGTTTTTAAAGTATAAGTTTTAAAATATTTTATATCTTTCAAATGTACATTTCTATTAAACATGTGCATGGCCTTTCTAGAAAATAAAGGTAAGAAAGTCTTTTGTCTTCCTTCTCATACATGATTTGTAAGAATCTGCAGAACATTTTACCAATTCTCTCAGGTTTGCGGGAGTCGCTGTTCTTGCTGATGCTTGAAGTGGAACCAGATGAAAGGACAATTTGTGTTACCTGGAACAGACTTGTGGAAGTTCAAGTAGGAAACGGGCATGTTTTATATATAATTTGTATAGATTCCACAGTACTTGCAAAAACTGGGCCAAAATTACCATACCAAAAAAAAGATGAAAACAAGTTTGAAAAGAAAATTTTGTAAAATGTGAAAAAGGGTTAAATGTCTAACTATGCAAATCCATTAGAAAGTGCTCTCTGGCTACAGCAGTGTGCACTGAAATGGGTCCTGCCTCTTCCAGATGGAAGAGTCAAGAGCAGGGCATAATTGACCACATCTCGTTTCTCTTGCCTTGGCAACAATTTTAGATCACACAGAAAGGCCCTTCCTTAGGGTGGGACTGTGGAGTAGACAGTATCTGGCAACCAACCTGAAATGAATGGTTACCAAGAGAATCCAATTTACACACATATAAACACACTCCTGTATGTAGCACTGTAGGCTAAGCACGGGACTGCTAGCGGCATGACTGGTGGATCAAACCAACCAGCTGTTCCTCGGAAACCCTATACAAGGTGGCTGTGAGGCTTAACCGACTCGACAGAACTTCATAACAACAACAACAACAACAGCAAACACACTCCATCTGGATTTGGGGGATTGTTCCTACTGACGGCAGCACATTCTGTATTTGATGCTAGGTCATGGTACCTCCTACAGCAAAACTAAATTTTGATGTTACCATTCCAAGTTGTCTATAGCTTCCTTGACCACATCATCATCTTCCAGTCTTTTCCTAACTTGGCAGGCCAACCTGTCCCCTGGTTACTGCATGGGGAGCCATATAGCTCTGTATCTATCCAATCTCCACGTTTTTGTTCATACTTTTCCATCTTCCTGGAGTAACTTCTTTAATCCTCCTCTAATCCAAGTTAAAGGGGCCCTCAAGGAATAGTGGGTTATAAGTATGGCTGCTAACTGCCAGGTCAGCAGTTCAAAGTGACCATCTCTTCTGCAGGAGAAAGATGAGGCTTTCTGCTCCCATAAAGATTCACAGCCTTGGAAACTCTATGCAGAGCCTCTGTGAGTCAGAACAGATTCATCAGCATACAACCACTACCAACTCCAACACTAATTAGCATCATAATGCTTGCTTCACAATTGACAAATTCTGCCTACAATGATCTCCAGATTCTGCCAAATTTCCAAAGCTCTAGGATCCTATGCCTCCTACGTGCAGGATCCTTTGAATCAATCTCTGGCTTGTTTGGGTGCACCATTGTCTCTCCAATGATATTAGCATAGTCTCTTTCAATGCCTCCCAGTGTTCCACAGAGAGTTAGGCATAGAGTATGAGATAATAATCTGCATATTCAAATCTATCCAATTATTCATATATCGTTCACCAACTCATTTAAAAAAAAGTCAAGCACCAGACAGGATATGGGGCCCTAGACATCCATTTTTAAAAGTCCAAAATATAGAGACATGAATGCACCACCCTAGCACTAAAGACATTAAACTGGGACAACAAAATGTGCTCTAGTGAAGAGATGATCTGAAAGAGGAGGCAGTGACTTTTGGTTGGTGTGAGCGGAAAAGGAGCCTACAGCAAAAGTACATTTCTGTCTCTCTTTCATTCAACATACACTGAGTGTTTGCCTGAATGATACCAGGTCTGTAAGGACATACTGAGCCAAAAAGTTGGAAGGGTACCCTCTCTACTTACTTTCCAAAAGACAGCGAGAAAATCAACAATTACAGCACAGTCTCAAAGAAAAAATCAATAGTACCTTGAAAAGATTATAATAGATGTTCTCACTTTTACTGCTTTGGATTAGTAAGGATATCATTCATGTTACGATATCATCATGAGCATTTCACATTTAGTAAAAAGTAAGCAAGAAGGCAAATGGCATTGTGTATGTCTGACTTCCCTTAAGAATGGCTCACAGAAAAAAAAAAGAAAGAAAGAAAGAAAAAGCTTTCATGGTTGATCGATCATTTACAAAAAACAAAGTCAAAAACATAAATTGTAATTAACACAGCTGTATACATTACTCACTATTTACCGAGTTAAAAATCCAATGTTTCATTTAGAGAAGAGTGAAAGATCATCCAAACAGCTCGTTAAAATAAATACCTCCTGAAGCTTTTTGTGCAATCATGAGTCAGGGTCAACTACAAGGCAGCTCCAACAACAAAACAACTAAGCTTTTTCATTATGATTGGTACATAATTGTTGGTTATTTTAACTCTAATCTAAATGGTTTCCATGGAATTATTTTAACTGAAATACATCTAATTTTGCTCAATCCTATACAGAGCTCGGAGTCCTTATTGCAAGGTTGATTTGAACTGCAAGGTCAGTGGTTCAAACTTTGGAGATCCTATGCAGGAACTGACTCAATGGCACTTAACAACAACAGCAATACAGAGCTCCATACTGTAAGCCCTGGATTGAGAACCACAAGGTTGATGGTTCGAGCCTCAGGAGAAAGATAAGGCTTTCTGCTCCTGCAAAGACGTATAGCCTCAGAAAACCTAACTTAACTGTTGTGAAGTGCCATCAAGTTGGTTCCGACTCATAGCGATCGCGTATTGGTTTCCATGGAACATCTGGTGAGCTTAAACTGCCAACCTTGCGGTTCAAACCAACCTTGCAGGCGAGCGCATTAACCCACAGCACCATACCAGGACTCCAGCAGCAACATACAGTGCCCCAATTTGCTCTGGATTTTAAGGTAGCTTTTCTTAAAAGCTTGTAAACTTTATAAGCAACTTCTTGCATCCCAACTCTTGTTCCTTTAACAGAAGAGTAGGGCGACTTCTTCTCAAGTCAATTTCCATGAGTAAACACACAGTGAAAGACACAAAGTGCTTCACAGACACAAAGGGGAGTCATCAGAGTCCATTTCTTCAATGAGTTTATAATGTGTAACTGGGATCTAGAAAGTCTCAAAAAAAAGGCAATTGACTGGTCCAAGAAAATTATGGTTATCTGGCCAAATAGGCTCCCAAATTACCTGTGTGCTAAGAAGAATGATGCCTTAAGTTACTCATTTCCTCTGGTTACAGCAGGTCAGACAGAGAGAAAAATAGCCAACGTGTTGGTCCTGGCCCACATAAAACCCAACTAACTAAGAAATGCTTCCTTCTTTATCTAGAAAACTTTCTTTCAGCTTCTTCTTCCATCAGTCAACTGCTAATGAAAATCACAAGCAAACTCAAGGCGACCCCATATGTATCAGAGTAGAACCGTGCTCCATAGGGTTTAAAACAGCAGCCAAGTGGTTAAACATATGCAACCGCCCAGGGCTCTCAACCACAAATGCAAACCGTCTCTCTTTCATTGAGGCTGTGCCAGTCCACAACACAGAATTTTACACACTTACACATTTTAAACAGAAAGCAATGATAAAAACCCTCTAAATAATAATATACACAAAAAATCTCCAAATGCTATATATTGTACACACTTGGAGCCTTGGTGTGTGGTACTGTGGGTTAATGTGCCAGACTGTAAAGCCATTTGAACTGCAAGGTTGGTGGTTCACACGCACCTGCTGCTCCTCGGAAACCCTATACAGGGTCATTATGGGTCAGAACCAACTCGACGGCACGTAACAACACCACCAACAACATACACATACACAAGGGGCTTCAAGAAAGTATGTGGAAAAAATTTCATCATCTTTTCATTCCATTTTTCCACAAACTTTCTGACACCTATGTATACATATTGAGAAAGTGATAGAGTCTTTCAGAGGTCTCAAAATTCAGAGGAAATAAAAACAAGAAATGCTTTAGACATTAAACAAAACAGCATGAAACTGCCATATTCAATTGATAAAAGATTACAATTTCTTATACAGGTATTATTTATTTCTCAGGCTCCCACACTATTTAATCAACTCAGATAATTTGTTTTGTTTTTTTCAATATTTGAGGACATGGTGAAATAGATTTACTCTGAGTATTTTGATAAACTATACTGTGCAATGCATTAGAAAATGAACATTTGCCATATTTCCTCTTAGAAAATATGTTTTCAAAGTAATTCTGCAGATTTTTGCTTCTCTACTTGATCGCAGAGATGTGCGAACACCATGCATCAATGACTATCTGTTGTTAAAGAAACGTACCCAGATGCTGTCTTCCTGGCGGTATAGTTTCCAGTTCCTGCCACTGTCGCTGAACATCAGCAGGTAGCTGGTCACCCAGTTGGAACTCCCGTACCCGCCTTGGGTGGCAATGGCAGTGACCTCCATTCTCTCTCCAATGTCGACCTGCAACCACTGGTATTTGTTGGACACAAGAGGAGACCAGCCTCCAGCTCCTTTTATGAAAACAGAAATAGGGGGAAATAGGTGAAGAAAATTCATGTGGAAAACTGTGTGTTCTTGAGTACTGGGAAATGAAAACTGGGAGGCTGCTGGGTATTCAGTAAGGATGGGGCAAGCAGAATTCAGTCTGCTTTGTTTTATACAACAACATACGCAAGTATTAGAGTATTAGAGATGCGCTTGTAAAACTGAGGACAAAAACATCTTAAGATTGTGGTTGGTAAGCGCCACCAAGTCAGTTCCAACCCATAGCGACCCTGTACAGGATGTCTGAGGAGCAGCTGGTGGGTTTGAACTGCCGACCTTATGATTCTCAGATTAAGTAAGTTTAAGGAGTCCTAGTGTGGTGCTGTGGGGTTAATGTGCCAGACTGCAAGCCGTTTGTACTGCAAAGTTGGTAGTTCAAGCTCACCAGCTGCTGCCTGGAAACCCTATACAGGGTCGCTATGGGTCAGAACTGACTTGATGGCACTTCACAACAACAACAACAATATAGTAATGTTTTCTAGTTGGTACCTATTGATTTTAAGTAAGATTGACTTTGATGAATATGTTATTAACATATACTGTTTTTTTTGGGGGGTAGGGCATATCCTCTTGAATCTTGAGTTCCCTAATGTTCAATATCTATTAAAATTCAGCTCTGGTAGCGTAGTGGTTATGAATCGGGCTGTGAACAGCAAGGTCAGCAGTTCGAAACTACCAGCGTTCCGCGGGAGAAAGATGAGGCGTTCTGATCCCGTAAAGATTTACAGCCTCGGAAACCCTGTGTAGGGTCGCTATGAGTTGGAACCGACTCCACGGCACTTAACAACAACAACAACAACTACTAAATAAGAATATTAGCAAATGTAGTGTTTCTCCCATTGTCTTGCCAGCTCTGATAATAAGAGCGGAACTTTTAGATAAAAATTAACATTCATTATCTACAATGTCTCTTTCACTCAAACATCATTCTTGACAAGGTGGCCCAAGGTGGTCTTGTAAGATTTGTTGAGCCTTGAGCACAGTCCCCAGTGGGGGGGAAAGTCTCCAAAATGTTTGCTATTTTGGTTAAGGAGTACATGTCATTGTGAATCATGAAGGAACACAACTGCTTTGACAATATCCTCCCTTGATGATGCCCTGTGAACTCGTGTCTGCGTTAGCAGGGCATGACCCCCAAGGTGACTAACTACAATGCTTTTACAACTAGACACCTGTTTCCAATTGTTTTCTTTCTTGGAGAGAATCATTATTCAAAAGTGTATTTAGTACCCCATAAATCAAACGTAAAATGCGCATCCTCCTTTTTGATCCAGCATATTTATCATACTGCAATTTTTGTTGGTCTGTTTTTGCTTCTTTTCTATGTAATTTACTTTCAGAGAGTCTGTATTTGTTGGCTAGCAAACACAATGGCGCAGTTCCCATAGTCACCAATACTGTTTCCATGGTTTATGTTGCCGTGAAATGTTCTCCTATTTTAAACAAGAGGGCTTGTTGGGCAGCCCTGGGTCCTGACTGAATCTGGATGTCTTGGTGTCACTTAGTTAGCACAGTTCTCCTGTCCACAAGGGGCCTCTTGTACGCTTGCAGCCTGTTACCTACATGAAGGAGAGTGTGTCCTTTCATGATCTGAAGCACGCCTTACATTGTACACAATTAGCTGCCACAAATAGCTCAGGAAGTTCCTGAACCCTCTGTGGGAACTACTCGCATAGTATTTAAATCTGTGTCAAGTCTTCCTTCACTTTTCATTCATCAGGATGGAAAGGCACATCACCCAACCTCCTTCACTTATTTTACTATGACATTTGTTGTTGTTAAGTGCTATCAAGTTGGTTCCGACTCATAGTGACCCTGTATCGGATTTCAAAGAAGCAGCTGGTGAGTTTGAAACACTGACCTTGTGGTTCACAGACCAGTGCTGATCCTACAGTGCCACATGGCATTACTTCATTAATGGCAGCTAACCAAAAGATGAGCTGTTAGAACCCACCAGTCACACCCCGCTGGAAGAACAGACTGGAAGATTTATTCCCATAAAGGGTAGTTCACTGCTATGGAGTCAATCCTGAGTCCTAGCCACCTTACAGGACAGGGGAGAGCTGCTCCAAACAGTTTAGGAGACTGGAAGGAGGAGTCCTGAGGTGGTGCTGTGGGTTAATGTGCCAGACTGCAAAGCCCTTTGAACTGTGAGGCGGCAGTTCAAGCTCACCAGCTGCTCCTTGGAAACCCTATAGAGGGTCGCTATGGGTCGGAACCAACTCGATGGCACTTAACAACAACAACAACGCGCTGTTGGATAAGCACTGGACCGCAGAGCTAGCTTGAACTGCAAGGTTAGCGGTTCAAACTCACCAGCTGCTCTTTGGAAACCCTATACAGGTTCCAACTCAATGGCACTTAACAGAAACAACAAATCTATAGAAAGCAGACAGCTTCATCTTTCTCCCATGGCATGGAAGGTGGGTTTGAACTGTCAGCCTTGAGGTTAGCAGCACACTTCTTAACCCACTGTGCCTAGGAAACCGTATGGGACATTTCTTCTCTATCATGTAGGTTTGGAACCAACTTGAAGGCACGCAATAACAACACCCGTGGTCCCCTCTAATCGTACTATTCTGCCCTGGGACCTTCAAAATCTGGAAGACAAAAGTTCTTCTATGATCTGCTGTCACACAAGCATCCTTAGCCCCCTTATTGCTACAACTGTGTCATCTCTCTATACTGTTACCAGGTTTGCAAAGAAAAGTTGGGAATGGGTAAATGAGGCGCCCACCTCCACCCCACCCGACAGCATCTTAACCTGGAAGTTTTACACTTAGACTTTTCTATACATCACTTTACACCTTTGAGGAAAGGCAGATTTGTTTACTTCTGGTTCTCTGTAGTTCTTTTTAATAGTCCAAAGTCAGGATTGACAATACATTTTTTTTTTCAATCTTGAATTTCATTCTATTTCTCTGAACTGGAAGCTTCTTCATAGACTGGTATTTAAAAAGCGAACACATGAGAGGAACCGGGTGTCCAAAAAAGAATCAGGCATAAGTGTAGTGAGCCAAAATTGGATCATCAATTCTCATCAGGAGGGCCCGGAATCCCTTGCTGACCGCTCCCAGTTACAGCAGCACTAAGCAACTTGAAGCATTCCCAGTTAATTGACCTTGAACATTTCAATTTCTTACCTGTGGTGAAAAGGTACTACTGGTATGCAAATTAAGCGATATCATTAACAAGGTACACTGATAAAGTAATGGAAGTTCAGGCGCTTCGAGGCTTTTACCAAGTAATTTCAGCCGAATGAGCCGGCCACAGGGAGCACACCGATCCCTGCTGAGTTCTAATTCTGCGCAGCTTCACACACACACACACACACACACACACGTGGAACAAGCGTGTGTTATGTTTGTTCTACTTTTAAGACAAAAAGACTCCATAGTGATAAGAAAATTGCAAAAACGATGGTCCCTAGTGGATTCTGGGAGTTCTGATGGCACTGTAGGATAAGCACTGGCCTCCCAACCGCACGATCAGCAGTTCAAACCCACCAGCTGCTCCGCAGTGAGGCTTTCTGCTCTCGTAAGGATGTACAGCCTCAGAAACCCCATACAGAGCTTCTATGAGTCAAAATCAACTCAATGGCAGAGGCGTTTTTGATGGCCAGACTCTGGAAAATCAGCCTATGATGGCAGGAAGGGGTGATACTGAAATGAATGGCAATCACAGATGTGGTAGACTCCACCAGCCCGAAGACCATCACCAAAGCGTTCACAAGACACACTATTGTCATACTGACTTCTGAATGGAAAAAAAGATGGGTAACTCACAGGATTATTTAAGCTTTCAATGATGCAAAAATAAAATATAATACAGTTTTATTTATTTGCTAGATCTTTTCGGCTGCTGGTCAAGTATTATTTGTCTAATGATTCATTTGGTTTGGTTTTGTTAGCTGCTGTCCAGCGGCTCCAGCAGAATGAAACACTTCTGGTACTGCGCCATCTTCAAGGACACTGATACACTTGAGTCCCCTGTTCAGCCAGTCTGTGTTCTGAGCTCCTTCTACCCAAGGGGCTAGGCTCCCAGCACTGTGTTGTTCCATTCCATCACATCAGTTCAGACTCCCAGTGGCTCCACATACAGCAGTCCCGTACCATCCTCACATCTGCTGAGCTGCTTGAGCCCATTGCAGCTGCTACTGTGACAATCCATCTCGTTGGGGCTCTTCCTCTTTTCTTCTGACCCTCTGCTTTGCCAAGCATGATGTCCTTCTCCAGGGACTAGTCCCTCCTGATAGTATTTCTAAAGTACGGAAGATGGGGTCTGACAATCCTCACATCTAAGGAACATTCTGAGTGTACTTCTCCTAAGGCAGATTTGCTTATTCTTCTGGCAGTCCATGGTACAGTCAGTATTTTTTTTGTGTGCCAACAACAAAATTCAAATACACCAATTCTTCCACCTTATCCAGAATTTGCATGCATGTAAAGCAAATGAAAATAATATATAGATTGGGTCAGGTGTACCTTAATCCTCAAAGTGACATCTGTGCTCTTGAACACCTTACAAGTGTCTTTTTCAGTACCAGATTGAACAATTATTCTGTTGTGATCCATAGTGTTTCCAGTGGTAATTTCTAGATGTAGATCAGCAGAACTTTCTTCTTAATCTATCTTACTTTGGAAACTCCACTCAAACCTTCACCATGGTGACTCTGTTGGTATTTGTAATACCAGATGCATAGCTTCCAGTATCATGATGACATGCAGGCCACCACAGCATGACACCCTGAGACAGTGGGAAGTGACCCACTTGTTGTTGTTGTTGAGTGCCATCGAGTTGGTTCCAACCTACAGCTAACCTGTAAGGGTTGCTGAGGAGTGGCTGGTGAGCTTGAACAGCTGACTTTGTGGTTTGAACCAACTTTGCAGTCCAGTTTATTAACCCACAGCACCACACCACGACACCAAATGATCTACTTAGAACATCACAAAACCACCAACCCTGAAGCTAGGAACCACCTTTTTTTTTTTTTTTTTTTTTTTCATAACTCAGTCTACTCAGTGGTCACTCATGATCACTCCCCAAAATATTAAAGATAAGAGTCTTGTCCCCCCAGTTCATAATTCTCCATATCACAGACTCTCTTTCCCTATTCTCCCTACCTCTTTCTCCTACCGTGACCTCTTCTTTCATCCTTGGTTTTATCAAGTATCATGATTCTATTGAAAAGAAGTATGTATTGACTCTTCAGTCTGACAACTCACTTAGCAATTACAATCTTTCCCACTTACAAGTCTTTCTTTTTCCCTGACTTGATTATTTTATGCCATTTCTTTCATTTTTTGTTGTTGAGAAGATATACAGCAGACCATACACCAATTCAACAACTGATACATGTATAATTCGGGGCCATGTTTCCAGCTGTTCAGTGGTTCCCGCCCTGGTGTTCTGAATTGTTCCTCGCCACTACCATAAAGTCACTGCCTTCTAGGACTCCATGTAATCTTTCAAGTTTCTGTTGTCGTGTCATCCCATAGAGCTAGAACTTTAAAAGGGTACAATGCTTAAGGCAGACAGTCTTTACCAGTGAAGCTAAACACTGCTTGGTATTAAAAAGACTTCAGGGGCTAGTTTCGATTTAAGATTGAAAGATTATTTGAGAGCAGTAGTTTCAGGGGTTCGTCCAACTTCCGGGGCTTCCAAAGATTGCAGTCAATGCAAACTTTAAATTCTTTTCCTCACTTTCCCTGTTTTGATGAGGATTTTCCTATGGACTCTTTCATTAAAATGCTCAGTAATGGTAGCCAGGCAACAGCCAGTTTTTCTGGTCTCCTGGCACATTCCATTTCCGCCTCCTTTTCCAGACTCCTGTTTCCTCTGTTGCTCCAGGTGAATGCTGTTTTTGTCGAGTGCCATCCAGCCGATTCCAACTCATAGGGACCCTGCGTGAGTTTTCGAGGAGCGGCTGGTGAGTTTGGTGAACCCACCTTGCGGTTCAAACTGACTTTGCAGTCCAACGCATTATCCCGTGCCACCACCCCAGGACTCCTGAAGCCTACAGCACCCGGTATTCCCAGGCGGCCTCCCATCCAAGTACTAATCAGGCCCGACCCTGCTTAGCTTCCAAGATCGGGCACACTGTAGACTCGTAGACATCAATTCTTGTACCTTGGATCGCCACTTGCCTTCAATTTGGAGTCTTAGGTATAGTAATACTTAAGAATTAAATGAAAATGCATATTAAGAGCTATTGATTTCTCTGACTCAGAAAGCACGTGAGAACATGATAGTTATTGCATTTTCAATTGTAAGACGATTATTATTGCTATTACATCTAAACAAAGAGTTATGATGAGAACAAACTCGAGCTTTGAACAAGTTGAGTTACTGGAGAGTCACAAAGCACAGTAGCTCTTTAATCAGCTGCTCTGGGATTTACGTTAACTTTACCCAAAATATTTATTCGTTGTCCTTGGTTTCTGAAATAAGTCCGACAAACTTGGAACTCCCCCACTGATTGAAATGTCTTTGTTATCCAAGAGACATCCACACCACAAGAGCATTTATGCTAATGAGGTGGAGATTGGCCAGGCCAGATGGACCAGCCAGCCTGGACAAGAGGTGCATGAGTCCCTCAGCCACACCTTTTACTGAGTACTCAATAAAGGCTCTGGTCATTCAGGCTCCCTGGGCTTCCGTGTTGGTGAGAGACCTTAACGCATGTGGGCGAGCACAGAGGCCCACTTGGGACATATAAACATGGTTTCGGGAGACTTCCCAGACTTCATGTTGTGCATCTCTACATTTGTATCCCTATTACAACTATTGTTGTTGTTGTTTAGTGCTGTGGAGTTGGTTCTGACTCACAGCAACCCTGTATAGCGTTTCTGAGGAATGGTTGGTGAGTTTGAACTGCCAACCTTACGGTCCTGTAAGTACAGTACTTTTCTGAGCTCTGTGATTCTAAATGATTATTGAATCCAGGGGCTAGTGGGAGCCAGCAGGTCAGGATTAAGGGGAGCTGAAGACCCCTATATTTATTACTGGTATCCTAAAGGAGTCCTGGTGTGGCAATCTGAGTTAATGCGCCGGACTGCAATGTTGGTTTCAACTGAAAGGCTGGCGGTTCAAGCTTGCCAGCCGCTTAAACAAGGTCGCTATGGGTCGGAACCGACTCGACATCACATAACAACAACAACAAAGGAATAGAAGAAAATCTCACATTTTTAGCCAGCAGATCAAAAGTAAAGGAGTCCAGGGGAGCCCCTGAAGTGGCCTCATGAAACAGTAATGGGAAACCCCTGAACTTGTAGCCAGCAGGTTAGAAGTAAGGGTGTCATTGGGAGTCCCAAGTGTGTGGTTGACATCTGAGCTCTTGCCCCAACTGGAAAGTCTGGAGCACTGTGTCCTTTCATGTGTGAGCTCTCACCAGCTCCAGGTGGTCAGGGTCACAGGAAGAAGGACTGCGTGGACAGCTAGTGTCAGAATGGAAGTGGATCCAAGGGGACAGGACCGGTAACAGATGACACTGATTGGATTGTGCTTGATCGGAAAAGTGGGACTTGTCTGATTTCCCCTCCGTGGCTTAGCACTTTCAAATTCCTAAAAACCTTACTCCCATTATACATCTTGAAATAAACATTAAGGAGAGAAGAGCAGACAAAAGTGCTGAGCACTCCACAAGAAAGTTTATTCACCACATTACGCTTGTTGGTGTTGTAAGTGCTGCTGAGTTGGTTCTGACTCATAGCAACCCTATATAGGGTTTCCAAGGAGCAGTTGGTGATTCTGAACCTCCAACTTGTGGTGCAAACCAGCCTCGAGGTCAAGTGCTTATCCTCTGGTACCTCACCAGGAATCCACAGTTCTTTAAACTTAGTTTGTGAGATGAGATAGGCTTTAACATCTATTCTTTTCAGGTTCAAAAAAGAAAGGGAGGGAGAGGTATTTACAGAGGCTAAGTAAATTTGTCCAGTAAGATGCAAATTCTAATGCTAGAGGTGAAAATTTACTTATTTTTTAAATTATTTGAATCTGTGTAAGCATGTCATTTTCAAAATCACCTCGGGACCTTTGTAATTAATAATCAATCCTCTGGATTTTTTCATACAGCTATCATTTCCTCATGTCGTTGTTGTTCTGACTCAGCGCCCCTGTATAGGAGTGACTGGTGGGTTTGAAGCACCGACCCTGCAGTCAGCACTCCAATGCTTATCCCACAGGGGGCGCCACACCAGGACTGGCCTCACTGCCCCATATTGGTATGTTTAAATAATGAAGCGCTTTTTCAATGTTACCTAATTCTAAATAAACTGGCTGTGATAGGTTTAAAACCCATATGGGCAGCCTTGGAGGTATCACCAATATTTAGTTCTGCTCAGGAAGCCAAATCTTAACATTTCAAAGAAGTCAAAGGAAAGAGAGAGACAGAAAAAAACCCTTAGTTGAGAGTGGTAAAATATAGAAAAGAATCACCTCCCTCCCTCTCCTAATAATATTAAAAATGGCACAACCGCCATTTCCGCTGGTCCTCAGTAAAGGCAATGTGTCATCAAGTCTGACAACTTGGTAAAGGTGGCAAGAACAGAGGAGAGGCGAGTCAGGTTTCAAGATTCCAAGTGTAAAAGGACACAGATGTTCAAGGGCACAAAACGCTTGCGAATAGAGTGGAATGATGGCTCCAGCCACCCCAAGGGCATTTATATTTCAAGCAAATAATTGGTTTAATTAAAATTGTCATAGGGAAGTTTTCCTCTAAGATAATTACTTTTTTAAAATGTGATTTCATAGAGATTTGCCCAGGAGTCTACATTTGCCAGGGTCATCTTGATCTTGACATTAAATTACAACAATGTAGAAGATGGAAAGTACAGTGTGCCAATATTTGTTTGGCTCCCTTAAACAGTACACGGTGTGCTCAAAGTGGCCGTTGGAAGTCTTTTAACAGCCTTGTATTTGAACGAGTGCAGAGTTCTTTCTGCCGGAAGAAACAAGACTCTATTGCTGCTGTGTCTCTGGTTGTTCTTTTCTCAGGAACACTCCTGGATCTCAATGATTGTTTCAGGAATGGGCAGGTGACCTAAGCCAGGTCAGGGAAGCAATTCCAGGACTGTGTTGAGACTATTGGAGAAGATGCCCTCTTTTCTATTAGGAATGCTCAGAGGGTGGAGACAGGCATGAAATTGTAGGAGCTGTCACTGTGCAGAGTCTGCCCAAGAGAAGGCAACATAGGAAGAGGCAACGTTGAGAGATGAAGCCAGGTAAGTTCTGACAACATGATCAGCGCCCCTGAGCCCAGCTGTGCTTCTCATTTCCATGAGACATTAGTTGGGCCCATCTACTCGTGCTGAGGCTACTGCGGGTCACTGCTTCAACAACACTCCTCTGTCTCCTACGTCTATTTCTATTTTTTCTTCTTAGGGGATCATTCCCATCAGTATACATCATGCTATTATTTTGTGTCCCATCTCAAAAGTTTAAAAGAAAATGGAACCGGTTCTTTTGATCTCACGCTGTTATTACTTTACTTCTATTTTATTGTTGTTGTTGTTAGTCGTCATCAAGGTGACCTAAGGAAACGCTACCCAATTCTGCACCATCTTTTTCTATGAGATCACTTCAAGTTTGATCTTCATGTTCACTCTTTCCAATGTCTTTCATTCAATTCTCTGTTCAAGTTCTGTTGTAAAATAAGCACTGACCTGCTAACCACAAGGTCGATGGCTCAAACTCACCAGTTGCTCCTTGGAAACCCGACACAAGGTCACAGTGAGTCAGAAACAACTTGATGGCACTTAACAACAACAACATTCTCTCTTAGACCAAACCCAATCAGACTTACCCTTTCCGCCACCCCTATCAAGGTCACCAAAGAACTCTATGTTGCTAAATCAAATGTTCAAGTTTCTGTCTTCCACCACTCCTAACGCCTTATAGACAGTTCACTCAACCTCCACAAACGCACACTCTGTGCTTTTCTTGATAGGTCATTGCTTCTTCCTTTGATCTCAGATCGTCTCTTCAGGTCACGAGCTTTCAGGGTTCTGTCCAGGGTGCTGATTCTTTTCAAGCTTTATCCATCTTCTTGATGACCTCACCTAGCCCTCATGAATGTGAACAGTGCGTCTATACCACGATTTCCCCCATTCACATCTCACTCCCATAGCTCTGCTTGAAACTCTACATATGGAGCTCTAACTCCCTACACTTGGTACCTCTAATATTAATTTCCAAAACGGAACTCCCATTCTTCCTCTAAATCCTCCCTCAACCCAGTTTATACAGTTTAGGGTAATTCCATCCTTGTACTTACTCTTGCTAAAAATAGATAATTTAAAACAGTAAGTTTTAAATAAAGATAAGTGAGTATGCTTCAACATATATTTGAGCTTAAATTAAAAATTACTTGGTGTGTGGATGGTGAGCCTTCATCTCTCATACTTTGGACATGTTGCCAGGAGGGACCAGTCTTGGTAGGGTGGAGGCTCAGTGAGAGAGAGAGCGCCCCCAGCAAGATAGATCTACACAGTGGTAGCAACAATGCATTCACGCTTAGCAACCACCGTGAGGACAGCGCAGGACCAAGCAATGTTTTGTCCTGTTGTACACAGGGTCGCTGTGTGTCAGAACTGACTGGACAACACCTCACAATAACAGCAGTCTACAGCAGGAACCCTGACTCCATTTTGAGTCAGCTAATTTGCCTGGTTGTTGTTGCTGTTAAGGATCCCTGCATCTCTTTGACTCATAGTGACCCTGTATAGGGTTTCTGTGGAGCGTCTGGTGGGTTTGAACCGCCACTTTACAGTTCAAATATGACTTGTGGTCTAGTGCTTATCCTATAGCACCACACCAGGACTCCAACTTGCCTAGGCGTGCCCTTAATTATTTACCATGCTCTTTGATTTAAGTTAAAAGTTGGGGTCTTGGTGACTATGATTCTGGGGCATATGGTCATGAGTTACACCCTGACCACCATATAGTGATAAAAATCCCCAAATAAATCATGCAATCCTTTTAAATCTTCAACTCTGCACATCTTCCAATCATGGTCCTTTTCCTGCATCTAGAATGCTGCCTACTATAGCAATATAGTGTATGGCCAAGAGCCAACGGTAGTGAAGGAAGAAGTCCAAAGTGTACTGAAGTCATTGGCAAAGAACAAGGCTCTGGGAATTGATGGAAGAAAAATTGAAATCTTTCAATAAACTGATGCAGCACTGGAGGCACTCACTCATCTATGCCAAGAAATCTGGAAGACAGCTACCTGGCCAACTGAATGGAAGAGCTCCATATTTGTGCCCATTCCAAAGAGAGGACATCCAACAGAATGCAAAAATCATTGTACAGTATCATTAGTATCACAGGTAAGCAAAATTTACCAAAAGATCATTCGAAAATGGCTGCAATAGTAGTAGTACACTGACAGGGAACTGCCAGAGATTCAAGCCAGACTCAGGCGACGATGTGGAATGAGGGATATCACTGCTGACGTCAGATGGATCTTGGCTGAAAGCAGAGAATACCAGAAAGATGTCTGCCTGTGCGTTATTCGTTATGCAAAGGCTTTCAACTGTGTGGATCATGACAAGCAATAGATAACACTGCAAATAATGGGTATTCCAGAATATTTACCTGTGCTCATGAGAAACCTATACATAGACCAAGAGGCAGTTGCTCAAACCAGAACAAGGGGACATTGAATGACTTAAAATCAGGAAAGGTATGTGTCACGGTTGTATTCTTTCACCATATGTATTCAGTTTGTATGCTGAGCAAATAATCTTATAAATTGAACTATATAAAGAAGAGCATGGCATCATAATTGGAGAAAGACTCCAATTAACAACCTGCAACATGCAGATGATACAGCCTAACTCGCTGAAAGTGAAGAGGATTTAAAATACTTACTGATAAAAGATCAAAGACCACAGCCTTCAGCATGGGTTGTACCTCAATGTAAAGAAAACAAAAATCCTCACCACTAGACCAATTAATAATATCATGATAAATGGAGACAAGATTGAAGCTGTCAAAAACTTCATTTTTATTAAACCCACTATCAACACTTATAGAAATAACAGCAGTCAAGAAATCTAACAACTTACTGCATTATGCACAATCCCTGTTAAAGTGTTCAAGAGCGAAGATGTCAGTTTAAGGATGAAGGTGAGCCTGCCTCAAGCTATGGTATTTTCAGTAACCTCATATGCATGTGAAAGTTGGACAGTGAATAAGGAAGACTATAAAAGAATTGATGCATTGGCACTGGAAGGCAGGATAATCAGACTTCGTCGGTCATACTTCGGACATATTGTCAGGAGGGACCAGTCCCTGGAGAAGGAGGGTCAGCTAAAAAAAAAAGGAAGACTTCCAATGAGATGGGCTGACACAGTGGCAGAAGCAATGAGCTCAAGTGTAACAAGCAATTGTGAAGATGGCACGGAACTGAGCAATGTTTCATTCTGTTGTGCGTGGCATTTGTATGAGTTGGAACCGATGAGACGGCACCCAACAACAACAACAACAGTAGTCCTGCCTGTGACAGTGATAAACTGACCTACCACCAAGCATAATTTTGTAATGATTTCCTTTGTGTTCTATAATTAGCCCCATGCTGGTGAGTCAACAGAGGTCTCCCTTCAGCCTCAGGACTGTGTGCACACTGATGAGTTCTCAGTGATGATTATGTTTGTTTTGTCTTGTCCTTCTGAAGGCCTAGTAAAAGGGCCTCTACAGAATACGCTTGACCTGGAGTCTTTGTTCCCCTCACACAGCTCCTTCTCTAAGCTCTATCACGCTACAAAACCATCAGAGATGGGGCTGGCGCTAAGTCTACTCTCAAGAATCTATTTCTCTATCTTTAGTGCTAATCCTTTGGTTCAAACCACATTACACTAAGCTGGATTCTTGCAAAGGTATCCTAAACAGTCTCCCTGCTTCTATCTTTCCCACTGAGGTTCTATTCATAACACAATAAGCTTTTCAAGGGCTGTTCCTTTGAAAATATCACTCCTGACCCCAAATACTGTGATAACTCGATTTCACACAAAGTAAAAGACGAAGGTCCTACAAGATCTATACAAGGCCCTATATACTCTGCCCTGTTATGCCACCCTATCTCTGACCTCCTCTTCTGTTCTTCCCAGCCCATTCCCAACCTCCTCCTGTTCTCTGAGTGATCTTCAGTCCTCCCATCTAAGGTGTTTTCTGCCTTCTGCCTGGGATGCACTCCTCAGAGATACACTGGGCTAGCTTCTTTACTTTGTCCAGTCTTATATCTCCTGACCTCCTCAGTTTAAAACTCCTTTTACCCAACACTCTGCTCCATGTGAACCACTTTTCATCTTTTGACAGAAGAGTCACCGTCTGGTTTATCGTATGTGTGGTTTATTCTCTGTCTTGGTGCAGCAGAATACAAGCTTCATGAGGCCAGGGTGCTTCGCCTGTTTTGCTGAAAGATAGATTCCAAGTGTTTAGCATACTGCCTGTCACATGTTGTTGTTGTTGTTGTTGTTGTTGTTAAGGGCTGTGGAGTTGATTACGACTCATACTGACCCTGTATAGGGTTTCCAAGGCTTTTGAAATCTTTTCAGGAACAGAATGCCTCATCTTTCTCCTGTTGGTTGCTGGGCTCAAACCAGTGACCTTGTGGCTCATATTCCAGTGCTTATCCCATGGAGCCACTGCGCTCATACATACATCAGTATACATATGTTGTTGTTAGGTACCACCAAGTTCGTTCCAACTCATAGTGAGCTTGTGAACAACTGCCCAGTCCTGCGCTGTACTCAACTGTTAGTTTGACCTCTGAAGCTACCACTAGGTCAATCCATCTTGTTGCGGGTGGGGGTCTTCCTTTTTTTCACTGATCCTCCACTTTACCAAGCATGATGCCCTTCTCCAGGGACTGGTCCTTCATGATAATATGCACAAAATATGAGAGACAAAGTCTCACCACCTCACTTCTAAGGAGCATTCTGGCTGTACTTCTTCCAACACATATGTGTTTGTTCTTCTGACAGTTCATGGTAATATTCTTCTCCAACACCATAATTCAAATGCCTGGATTCTTCTACTATCATCCTTATCCATTATCTACCTTTCACATGCATATGAGGCAACTGAAAATTCTATGGCTTGGGTCAGGCACACCTTAGTCCTCAAACTGGTATCTTTGTTCTTTGAACACTTTAAAGAAGACTTTTGCAGCAGATTTACCTGATGCAATATATCATTTGATGTCTTGACTGCTGCTTCCATGAGTGTTGAAAGTGGATGGAAGCAACCTCAATTATTTCTCCATGTATACGATGTTATTTATTGGTCCAGTTGTGAAGACTTTTGCTTTCTTTATAGTGTGGTATAATCCATACTGAAGGCTATAGTCTTTGATCTTCATCAGTAAGTCCCTTAAGTCTTCTTCGCTTTCAGTAAGCAAGGTTATATCACTATCTGCCATCTTGTAGTCCAGCTTCTTGGATTGTTGGCTCAGCATTCGGATGAATGGCATGTGTAGACAGAGAGAGATTTGTTTTATGGAATTGGCTTTCAAGGATTGGGGCTGGAAAGGCCCAAATCCATAGGCCACATGGCAGACTGGAAACTCTAGCAGGATTTCTAGGTTGTTGTTAACTGTCGTCGAGTCAGTTCTGACTCACAGCGATGCTACGTACAACAGAACACAACAACGCCCGGTTCTGCGCAATCCTCACAATTGCTGCTATGTTTGTAACCCAAAGATTCCAGCCTTGAAATCCCATGGTGCAGTTCTACTCTATGTGACAGAGTCACGGAGATTCAGAATTGGGCAACCTTTATAGTCAGTGGGGAAACTGTACAAAGAAGATCACCAGACCTTTCTCCCTCCAAGCTACTGTGTTGTTGTTTGTAAGTGCTGTCCAGTTGGTTCCAACTCACAGCGAGCCAGTGTTGGGTTTCTGAGTGGGTATGTACCGCCAAGCTTGACGTTAGCAGTCCAGGACTTACTCTGCAGCACTACACCAAGACTCCAAGCCATTGGATAGGAGGTTCAAATCCAAACCTTTCACTTAGCAGTCTAGGGCTTAACCATTGTGCTACCAGGGCTCCCTCCTGTGCCTTGTTGTTGTTGTTGTTGTTGTTAAGTGCCTCTGACTCATAGTGACCCTTCTGAGGAGTGGCTGGTGAGCTTGACCCACCAACCTTATGGTGCATTAACCTGCAGCGCCACACCAAGACTCCTGTGCGTATCGACCACCAATTGCCTCATATTTACACTATTTAGTCACTTGTAAATGACACTTCCTAGATCAACTTGTTGCTCTCTGTTTATGGAGTTTTTGGTAAAAGGAAAGCGGGATCTTTCATCACCGTATCTCCCAGCAACTTTCTAAATTAATAATACCCGACTCCATTCTTGGCAGTGGTGGTTCTTTGCTGTCAGTGTTCCTTCATGGCAAGCTGGCAGGCTGACTCTCAGGTTCTACTCCTACTTCTAGCATTTCCAGATCAAACATTTCATACATCTTTAATAATTCAGTGCATTGAAAAGTCAACATTTGCATCTTTTATCAGCTAAGGCATTTGGGTTTGTAAATTTGATTTGCAAACTTTACGACAGCCAAATTTCTTTTGCAATGCTGGAATCAAGTTACAAAAATACCAATTTGGCGGTTTAATTTTTTTTTGACCACAGCAAGTTTGATTTCATTCTAATTTGCAGTGTTGGGGAGAAAAGATGTTTAGCAAATGATGTCTAGACGTTCAGATGATAATCAGGTCCTTCCTGTTTTGTTTTCTAAACCCATTAGAATACTGGTTCTGTTGTTTATTTGTTTTAGCTTCAATTTATATCTGTTACAGCCAAGCAGGTCATTTCAGTAAGTGACATCATGTGTCAGAAAGAGCATTCTGGCAATATCCCAGAAGTTTAAAAACCATTTACTTTTTTTTCTCTCTCTTTTTTTTTTTTTATCTTCCCCAGGCAGACTGAGTTGATAAGCTGTCATGAGCCCAAAGTCCTCACAATATCTCTCCTTCTGGGTCAACAAACTGAAGTCACTTCCTTTGCCCACCAGACATCATTTTCACATAATGGTTGGGAAAGCTGGCTTAACCGGGGCATAGTATATCAAAAAAATCAGAAAGTGTAAAATCAGTCCTGGGGGATTTGATGGATTAAATCATTTTAATATTTGTCCACTTTGCTAACACAAACTCATATACCATACTGTTCCTAATGAACAGGAAATGTTTACCTCTAGGTTTAGGTATTTGTTGAAATCAGACTTGGGCCCACATGCCTTATGAAGTCCCTGATTTAGTCCTGCAGGCCTGCTGATTCTGTACTATGGACCTTCCAGCCAAATGTTTCCACTGTGCGGTCTAGTGCAAGTCCTAGCATCTAAGTCTGTGATAAAGGAGCGCTGGTAGTCTAGCGGAGACTACAAACTGGACTGCTAACTGCAGGGTCAGCAATTTGAATCTACCATCTGCTCTCCGGGAGAAGATAAGGCTGTCTGCTCCCGTAAAGATTTTCAGTCTTGGAAACCCTACACAGGGTTGCTATAAATTGGAACTGACTCCACACCACACTACCAACCACCACCACCACCATCATGCCGGTGGTTACGGACCCATTTTGATATGAGTTGCTAAGAAGTAAGTGTGGCACTGCAGGATAATGTGCTAGACTGCAAGGTCAGTTTGAACCACAAGGTCGGAGGTTGAAACCCACCTAGCACTCCTCAGAAACCCTATCCAGGTTGCTATGGTAGGAACTGACTCAACGGCACTTAACAACAACAACAAGGAGAAACATTCAAACTAAGGATTAAGGATGCCAATCACCTGACCTGACTCCCCAGCTCCCATAGCCTGGTGCATCAACAGCCTGTCTTGTGACCTGCCGATTTGGGTCCTTCTACTCCTGAAGCTACGTTTGTGAGAAGATTGCTCCAGACTGATCTCTGAACTACAGATTAAAGGCTTGTCAGTCTCCACAATTGTGTGAGTCATTTCCTTTCAGTTTTGAGTTTTGTGAGACATTTCAGCGTCAGGGACTTGGGGGAGGGCAGGAGTGGTGATTAATATCAAGGACTATGGAGGGGTACAATATGTTGGAAAAGCCAAACAGCTGAGATATCTTCAACCTCATAGGGACCACTCTTGTGCTAATTTTTCTTAAAAACAAAAACAAACCTATCCATGCAATCCCTATTAGTATCATTTCATTGTGGAAATGTTTATTTCATAGGCAGTAGAAATAATCATTCGCGATGCCTGTCATCTCTTGAAAAGTTTCTGAGAAGCCAAGCGGTATACATAGACCCTGGCTTTCTCCTGAAGTGCAGCTCTCCCCTCTAAACTGACCCATCAGTATGGCCTGATCTACCTCTCTTCTTTGACCACCTCATCAGAACTTGGATATGCTGGGGACCACCCCATTTTGTTCATTCATTGATTTTTCTGTGTCTTACAGCCAGGTCTCTGGATTTAGGACGCATTTATCTAATTCAAAGAGTATTCAGTCATATGTGACACTGATGCAGCTTAGAGCAGAATCCTGGGCATCACCACTGAGTTTTGGTAACAAAAGGAGAGAGAAATAAGCATAAAGTAAACGTGGTATTGCCCTTAGTGGCTCTACTGCTCTACGACAGCACAACGCAGTGGAGGGCGAGCAGAATGCAACAGCGCTCTCCTAGGCACACACCAAGGGCCCTGCACATCTGCCTTGCAGACCTCCCCACCCAAGTCAGTCACCTCCTCTAACATCTGAGCACCCTAGCCAGCTGTCTCTGGCTCCCAGCCTCTGACCAAAGGGGAGAAATGCATCAGGGTGATGATTTTACGAAAAACGTTTCAGGAAAAACATCCCTATTATGAGGTTTATGACAAAATTGTGATACAATACTACTAATTTTTGGCAGCCTCTAATCCTGATGCCACGCTTTCTTCATATAACCCAGCTTCCTGGATTATTGGTTCAGCATGCACGTTGAATAAGTATGGTGAAAGAATACAACCCTGTTGCACACCTTTCTTACTTTTAAACCATTCAATGTTCCCATGTTCTCTTCGAACTGCCTCTTGGTCCTTGTATAGATTCCTCATGAGCACAATTAAGTGTTCCGGAATACTCATACTTCACAATGATGTCCATAGCGTGTCATGACCCACACAATCAAAAGCCTTTGTGTAGTCAATAAAACACAGTAAACATTTTTCTGGTATTCTCTGCTTTCAGCCAAGATCCATCTGATGTGAACAATGATATCCCTTGTTCCAGGTCCTCTTCTGAATCCAGCTTGAACCTCTGGAAGTTCTCTCTCAAGGTATGCTTGCAGCCGTCTCTGTATTACATTTAGTAAAACTTTATTCGCATGGGATATCAAAGATATTGTCCGATGATTTCTCCATTCTGTTGGGTCATCTCTCTTTGGAATGGGCACAAATACGGATCTCTTCTAATCAGTTGGCAGACAGTTGTCTTCTAAATTTCTTGGCAGAGATGAATGAGTGCCTCCACTGCCGCCTCACTTTGTTGAAAGATTTCAATTTGTACTCCATCAATTCCTGGTGCCTTGTTCTGTGCCACTTTGGATTTTTTCCTTCAGTATCATTAGATCTTGATCATATGCTACCTCTTGAAATGGTTAAACATTGGTACACTGACTCTCTGTATTCCTTCCATTTTCTTTTGATGCTTTCTGCATCATTCAATAATTAGCCTAGAGAATCCTTCATTAACAAAAGTTGAAGCTTAACTTTTTTCTTCAGTTTCCTCAACTTGAAAAATGCTGAGCATGTTCTTCCCTTTTGGTTTTCTAACTCCAGACCTTTGCAGATTTCGCTGTAATGTTTGACTTTGTCTTCTCAAGCTGACCTTTGAAATTTTATGTTCAGATCTTGGACCTCCTCATTTCTTCCATTTGCTTTAGCATCTCTACATTGGAAAGTAAGTTTCAGAATCTCTTCTTACATCCATTTTGATCTTTTCCTTCTTTCTTGTCTTCTTAATGACTTTTTGCTTTCTTCCTGTATGATGTTCTTGATGTCATTCCCCAACTCTTCTGGTCTTTGATCTTCAGTGT
>NW_006408555.1:13965953-13968001 GCF_000296735.1 Chrysochloris asiatica
CTTCCCTGTGGGAGCATGGATATTATCCTATCACAGACAGCGTTATATGACAGATTTTGATATGTTCTTTTTGGCGATGAATGCAATACATCCTGTTTATCTCTACCTTATCTCTGTCTGTAATTTATAATGGAAAGTTCTAGAGTGTTCTTTCTAATCAAATGGAAGTCTCAATAACCAACCTCATCTCCACTCAAACCAATGAAGACTTTCAGATGACTGGCAGACCAGCCCTCAGGCTTCATGGCTTCCAGTGGCATCGTGAAGTGGTAACAGGGGGCATGGAGCTCACTGAGTGCCACTGTCAGAGGGGCGACACCAAAATGACTGTCTACAAAATTTCTGTGCAATGTTTCAGCAGAAATTTATTATTTTTATATATTAGTTATAACAACAAAAACATTTTTCATAAGCCCAGCTTGCAGGTTTCAATATACTTACAAGGCTGAAACTCTATGCTAATTGACTTTTTGAACCTTCTAATGAGCTCCTGTTGGGGCACTGTAGGATAAGCACTGGACTGCAAACCAGAAGATCAGCGGTTCAAATCCACCAGCCGCTCCTCAGAAACTTACACAGGGTCGCTATGAGTTGAAACCAACTGGACAGCACTTAACAACAACAACAGTGTGCTCTGGTCACAGCTGCCCTTATTACCCACTTACAGTCATGCTACAGATCACATTTCACATGCACATGCTACAATCACACGCCGTTCTTTTTGTTGCCACCAATGTTTTTATAGTTGATTTTGTCTAATTTTTTGGTGTTCTAGCTACTATGTGATCATTCGTATTTGTGAACCTATACCAAAATTTTTCTTTAAGAACGAAGTCATTAAAGGAAAATAAGAAGAGATAAAAAAGGCTTTATATAATCTAAGAAATATTACATTTTATCAACTTACAGCTCTGTTGTTGTTGTTAGGTGCCGTCGAGTAGACACCAACTCATAGCGACCCCATGCACAACAGAACAAAACATCACCAGTTCTGTACCAGCCTCACAATTGCTGCTGCAATTGAGTCCATCACTGCTGCCACTGTGCCAATCCATCTCATTGGGGGTCTCCCTCTTTGTCGCGGACCCTCTACGTTACCAAGCAATTTCAAACTACATTTGCCATATATTAGCCTACGATTAAAATTGATGAGCATGACTGGAGATTCTGTGTGGAGTGGTACAAGAAGAGGTGGGTGGGAGATGGCAAGGGATACTGGGAGTTACTGCAGAGGAACGCCACCTCACGGCTCTCCTGTCCTAATGTACACTGGTCCAGTGAGTCATAGTAACCGAGTACTTCCAGCTGGCACTGAGAGCTAATGCAGATACCTTCTGGATCAGAAAATACAGACACACATACAAAAAAAAATAGGGCATGCTTCTGTCTAGGCAATTTAAAATTGCTTCTGGCAATATGATGAATCTCATCTTTTCACACACACTCAGTTACCACTAAGGAGAAAGGGTGGGAGGGGGCTGAAAGACAGCATCATCGGAGAAGCAGCCTGATACATGCTCACGATGAGAGCTACACTAATTATGAAAAGCAAGCACTTCTGACGAGCAAAAGGGAGACTGAAAAACCAGCATGAATGATGCTGTAACTGGTATTGCTTTTGTTCTATCGTGTCTCTGAATATTTCCATAGCCCACCATTTCTTAAGAGCATATTTAACAATAAGAAAACAAATAGTATTACTAAAGGTCATTTTTGCAATTGTGTGGAATGTACCACTAGAGTTCAGAATTTTGCTTCTGAAGGGAAAAAAAAAAATCAGCAATATTCAATTTTAGGATATCGTATGGATGATTTCAGAGTCAAAAGCAGTCAGACTCATTAGCTAAGCATATGATAAGTTTGTATTTTTATTTAATGGCACTGATGCTGACTTCAAGAGATGCATAACTGAACAGAATAGAAGAATACTGTGCTTTTTATTAGGTTTTTATTTTGTTTTTGTTTTTGTTTTTTTTTTTAGCTTTTATTGTGCATTGAGCAAAAAATTACATGGAAGAACATCAGTTTTGCACTATTTAATGATTACA
>NW_006408555.1:13968101-13969221 GCF_000296735.1 Chrysochloris asiatica
GATGCTGACTTCAACAGATGCATAACTGAACAGAATAGAAGAATACTGTGCTTTTTATTAGGTATTTCTTTTTCTTTTTTTTTTTTTTTAGCTTTTATTGTGCATTGAGCAAAAAATTACATGGAAGAACATCAGTTTTGCACTAATCATATTTTTTATCATTGCAATGATTACAATCTGCTCCATCCATCACCTTTCAACAGTATTTGCTTCTATTCCTTCTGTTTTTTGGGGGTGTTTTGATGTACACAAAAACACTCAGGAATATATAATCATTTAAACAACCACAGGGCACATTCTACAAGCCTGACTCCTGGCCACCAGCACACAGCCTTTCTTGGTCCATGAGTCTAGGGTCCTCAGCTGCTCTGTCTCTCAATGTCATCATCTTTGCCTCTATCTCTGGTATCGCTGGTTCTCTGGATAGGGTCCCATAGCCCACTCATGCTCTTTTCCCCTGCACTCTGAAACTAAACTCCCTCTTGAAAACTTGTAAGCCAGCCATTCTGTGCCTTTATGCACCCCCTTCCCCCCCATTTTAGGTAGCCAATGTCAAGTTGCCCATCCTTATCAACCCTGTGTACAGAAAGGATATGTTTGATCCTTGATGTGAAGACACCTTCCCTCTCAGTTATAGTATTTTGAGCTACTACATCCATAAGTATAGGTCAAGTTCATCAAATTGTAGCAATTTACACTTGTTTCCTTTATCAAATTTCTTTATCTTCCTCTATTCAAACTCTGATCATCAAGCCATTGAAGCTAGGTCAAATGGATACTATCTGCAAGTTTGGGCATTCTTGTGCCTCGCCCTTCACTTCATATCAGCTAGATGCTTCACTCTTGGTTCTAGCCATTTGTGGCTAGGTCATTGTCCATGGGCCTATGAGTCCTCAGGTCTCACCACACTTTACACCAACCAGCCTTTCCTCTTTTCTTTCTCATCTCAAGGCTGACAGGATTTCATAATGTTTTTAAAAGCCTACCAATTTTGTCCATGGACAAGGATATGGCCATAGAAGGCTAGAGCTGACAGTGAAGCATCCAGCTAATATGAAGTTAAGGGAGGCACACAAGAATGCCCAAATTTGCAGACAGTACCCATTTGACCTAGCCTCGA
>NW_006408555.1:13969994-13984075 GCF_000296735.1 Chrysochloris asiatica
ATGGCAATGAGACAATATACGATAGAATAAATGTAAAACCAATGTTCTCCCATGTAAACTATCACATAATTCACAATAAAACATTTAAAAAAAAAAAGAGTTGGGGGGAGGGAAGATAGAGTTCCCAATGAATAGTTTTCATCTTGTCTAGATGGGTCTGGTGAAAAGAGATGGGGATAAGATTCTTATGATTCAATAGTGAGTAATAGTTATCATGACTAATTGCAACTGTCACAACTGTAAAGGTAGAAGTTTTGTAACAAAAATAGGGGAGTGGTTTATCTTACAATCCAGAAACAGAAGACCCTAGGACGATTAAGGGAGAAGAGTAAAAGTGGAATGTGGGACCCTATTGAGAGAAGCAGCAATATTAAAGATGGAGGCAGAGACGAGGCCATAGAGAGAGGGAACAGTTGAGGACTCTGGACTCATGGATCGAGAGGTACTGAGTGCTGGTGGCTAAGAGTCAGGCTTGCAGGATGTGCCCTTGGTTATTTAAATTATCATATATTCCTGAGTGTTTCTAGGCATATCCCTCCCCCACCAAAAAAAACAAACGGAAGGAATGGAAGCAAACACTGTTGAATGATGACTCACGGAGGAGATTGTAATCATCGCAATGACACGATGGTGTAAAGCCAATGTTCTCCCGTATAAACTATCATTCAGTTCACAATAAAAACTTAAATGGAAAAAAAAAAAAGTTTTGAAAATTCTATGCAATCCTGGGAATGAACTTTCCAGCCTTTCATGTACCTATATATAAAAATAGAAGGCCAATAAGACAGACAGTAGGAGACTATATGTGACTGGAACTCTCAGATGATCTACATGTCGCTGTTGTTGTTATGTACCGTTGAGTTGGTTCCAACACATAACAATCCTCTATAGGGTTTCAAGGAGCAGCTGGTGGGTTTGAACTGCTGACGTTGGTGCCGATCCTATAGGGCCACACCATGCAGCACCCTCAATAATGTACTGGTGATTTATGATTTTTAGGAAAAGGTGTTTTGGAAGCAGAAGACCAACAGCTTTATTGTCTTTACTCTGCTGGTGTCTGGAGTACTGGTGTGGCACTGTAGGCTAAGCAGTGGACCGACCACAAGGTCAGTTTGTACTGCAAGGTCAGTGGTTCAAACTCACCAGACGGTCTTTGGAAACCCTATACAGAATCCCTACGAGTCACAACCAACTTGGCAGCACTTAACAACAACAAATGCTGATTGATGTCTGGTATCTAGGTCCAAAAATGAGCTGAGAGAAAAGCTATCAGGAAAGACATATCTCTGATTTTCAGTTTTCTTATTTATAATATGTGGGCTTATCTCACGTGATTCACAAATTCAACTTTAACAAGCTTCTGGGAAGGCTTAACATCCTATAATACCAAGAGCCAGTAATTGTCATGGAAACTATCTTCCTATGATTAAATATCTCATAACATTTTCTCAAAATATCAGTGAAATGATTTCTATTAAAAGTCCCTGTGAAAGTACAATGGTATTAGGGCTTTTTTTTTTTTTTAATACTATTGAGTTTTTTTTTGGCATCCTGGTGTGGCGCTATGGGCTAATGCGTCAGACTGCAAAGTCGTTTGAACTGCAAGGTCGGTAGTTCAAGCTCACCAGATGCTCCTTGGAAACCCTATCCAGGGTCACAATCAACTCGATGGCACTTAACAACAACCACCACTGAGTTTTTTAAATTAATACAAATGTGGTAATGAATTTGAGCTTAAAAAGCAGCAACACAGCATCTTGTATCATTTGTCACTTGAAAATCACTGCATGACTCTGATGTCCAGAAATATGAAAAATAGGATGAAATGGTTAGAGATGAAAAATACTGAAGGAAGAAGACCCATGCCTCACACCATACACAAAACCAGACTCAACCTAAATTAAAGTCCTAAATGTAAAGCCTTGAACTATAAATAGCATCAATGAAAAAACGAGGGGCAAACTTAGGAGCTCCAATACATGGCACGCATATGCTATCAAACGTTATAAAAAATGTACCAACAGTAGAAGACAAAATAGATGACTGAGACCTCCTATCAATTAGAAACTTATGTTCATCAAAAGATTTTGCTCGAAAAGTAAAAAGGGAGCACACAAACCGCAAAAAAAATGGTAACAAATGATCAGAAAAGGGACTAATATCTAAAATATATAGACTACTACAACACCTCTACAACAAAAAAGATAAACAACGCAATTAAAAAATGGGCAAAAGAAATTAACAGATATTTCACCAATGAAGACATCCAGGCAGCCAAAAAATATATGAAGAAATGTTCACAGTCACTAGCCATTAGAGAGATGCAAATGAAAACAACAATAAGATATCATCTCACTCCAGCATTAACAGCAAAGTTCAAAAAAACAGAAGACAACATTGCTGATGAGACTGTAAAATGGTTCAACCACTCTGGAGAACAGCATGGCAATTCCTCAAAAGTTGGAAATAGAAATACCTATGATCCAGCAATCCCTATTCTTGGAAATATCCACAAAAAATACAAGCCAAGACATGAGTAGATGTATGCACACAGATGTTCATCACAGCACTAGTCGTAATAGCAAAAAGGTGGAAACCACCCAAGTGCTCAACAATGGAAAAATGGATAAACGAACTTTGGCACACACATACTATAGAATACTACGCAACGCTGAAGAAAAACGATGAATCTGAGAAACACCTCATAAATTGGATGAACCCGGAGGGCATTATGTTAAGCGGAATTCGTCAATCCCAAAAGTACAAATACTGTATGAGATCATTATTTAAAAAGCTTAAGAAAAGGTTTCCGACTAAAAGAAGCATTCTTTAACGTTTATCAGATGAGAGAAGGAAGGGTAAGTAACGCACTGGCTAGAGGATAGACACATGATAACCTCAGATGCTGGGGAGGGCAATGTATAAGAAGGGGAAGGTCAATACACAAGAACAGGGATGGTTGTCAGTGAATAAAGAAAGTAAGTGAAGACCCAGGGAGGTCTGCACGGGCTAAAGGGGATAGAGGTAAATAGTGATATATACACAATCTTGGAACAAGAGTATTCTGTGTGTAGATGCATGGATCGAGACATAGACTGAATGGGTAAGGGAGGAAGAATAGGATACGTATTTACATATCCCACAAATATATAAGCATTTGAAAGAGAAAAAAGAAACATTCTTTGATGGTTACCAGGGATGGGAGGGAAGGGAGAGTACGTTCGGTGGCTAGGGGAGGGCAATATACAGGAAGAAGTAGGGTGGCAGAAGAATGATGAAGACAGGTGAAGCCCCAGGTATACAAGGGCTAATGGGGATAAGAGTAAATGGTGATATATATACAACCGTGGAACAACAATATCCTCTGGCTAGATACATGGCCAGAGACACATGCTGAATGGGTAGGAGAGGAAGAATGTAGATATTTGTATTACTTGATCCAATGGAACTTGAACATCAGTCTCCACAATTCTGAGACTAGAAAAACTAGATAGTATCTAGCTAGCACTACCAACTGCTCTAAAAGGGATCATATTAGAAGTTCCCAGATAGAGCAGCAGAATGTATGCAACAAAACTCAAAATTATTTAAAAAAAAAAAAAAATTGGGCTTACTGGCCGGAAATGAGATTGGAGGGACCTGAGACTATGACCCTCGGCCACCCTTCCGGTCTGACAAGGAACTCACCCTGGTGGCCCACTTTTCAGCCAAGTTGTAAACAGGTATATAGGAGAAACAACAACATTAGTAAGGTATGCTCACCACGAATGATGGAATGGTTAATCACTCAAAATCAAAGGGGCCACGGGTACCTAAGGACAAAGATAAGAAAGAAGGGGTGGGAAGGAGAGGAAGCAGGGTAACTGTTGTCCCAGGGAGGGGACTGCAATTATTGAGATGAAACAAACATAACAATACTGAAGGAATGGTCCCTTAGTAGCTAATTTGTTACTATGGGGGAAAAAAAACTAAATAAAAAATACTTTGGAGTATAAGAAAATAGAGTTGTCTTCTTTTCATCAGATTAGTAGCTAAGTATCAAATTCCATGTTGGAATTCCATTGTCATACAGTAACCCAGTGTTATCGAGTTTTTGGAGAACTAATCTGACCTAAAAGTGAAGCTTATTATGAGCTGCACTGTTATCATTCTAATCATAGGGCTGAATTCAGAATAACTGAAATAAATGACAGAGAGTCGGCGACAGCTTTAGAAGGTCAGAGGACTATAAGAGCTCTGACTTCCTAGTGACAAAGAAATAAACTGGCAGACATTTGTCATGAACAAAGTTGATATTTCAAAGGATTTCAAATGCTCTACTTTGCCATTTCTTTTCCAAGAAATAGTTCCAATTCATTGCCATCCATATTTTGTTTTAGGTTTTGTTGTTTTCGTGTTTGAAATGTGTTTTGAATTCCATTGAATGCATGAATATTTGCTGAATACTAATTTACTGAAATGTCTAAAAATAATTAAATATCTTAAATTTAAATTATGGTGGCTTGTGAATGGACTACCAAGTGGCTAAAATCTGTATTTCTCAATATAAAAACTAGTTACAGACTATGCTCAGGCCTTTTTACAATAGGAAGGAGTCAGACTTTGCATATATATTCATTTATATACAAGAGGGGCTTCAAAAAGTTCGTAGAGAAAATGCAATGGAAAGATAAAGAAAATTTCACACTAACTTTCTGAAGACCCCTTGTACATATACATGTTGTTGTTGTTGTTAAGTGCTGTCAAGTGGATTCTGACTCATAGCAACACTATATAGGGTTTCCGAGGAGCAGCAGGTGGGTTTGAACTGCCAACCCTGTGGTTAGCAGCCCAGTGTTCTTCCTAAAACACCATAGCAAGACTCCACATTTACTAGATATGTAGTAAAAACTCCCTGGTGGCACAGTGGGTTGTAGCGGGCTGCTTCTAGCCGCTCCACGGAATAACACATGAGGTGGGGTCTGCTTCCATAAAAGGTTTCCAGCCTTGGAGACCCTGGGGGTCGGTCCTGCTCTACCCCATTTGTTGTTGTTGTTGGTAAGTGCCTTTGAGTCGGCTCTGACTCATAGTGACCCTGGATAGAGTGCCCGAGGAGTAGCTAGCTGATGGATTTGAACTGCCAACTTTGTGGTTAGCAGTGCAGTGCTTATCCTATACCACCACACCAGGACTCCATCCTACAGTCTCACTATAAGGCAGAATATACTCGAGGGTAGTGGGTTTGTGGGGTTTTCCTTTTTTTAAAATATGTAGCAGTACATACTACATATGGCGTCCTGGTGTGGTACTGTAGGCTCCGCACTGAATGCTAACTACAACTGCTAATGGTAGTTCAAACCCTCCAGCCACCCTCAGGAGCTCTATTCTAGGTGACTCTGAGTAGTGAGGTATTTTAACAATAAAACCAATATGCACTACCTGTATACACCAACCTTGTAGCACAGTGCTTTGTTCTACAGCATCCCATCAGGACTCCATGATACTTACGACATTTTACATTCTTAATAAAATATTACGAAGGCCCAGTGACCTCAGTCTGAGCGGCAAACACACACACACACACACACACACACACAGATACATAAGGTTAAAACAACTGTCTTCTTGGAAATCCCTAAATATTGTTCCTCGAACAAGGATTACTATATAGAATTTATTTACCTAATCACATTTATAGGATCCTGGTGTGGTACTGTAGGATAAACACTGAGCTGCTAACTACAAGGTCAGCAGTTCAAACCCAACAGCGCTCCTCAGAAGCCCTATACGGGGTCGCCATGAGTCAGAACTGAATCCACAGCACTTAAGAACAACCACCATCACATGTACTGAGTATACTGTTCAGTGTTAGATCACAGGCGAAGTTTTCAAACAATAAAAACTATTGAGTACAAGGAATGACCGCTGTTACTGGACTCACCCTCGTGACCACACTTCTCTTACATTCTAACACCCTGAACCAAAATGAGATCAGGGCCTCCACCGGCAGCGACACAATTTTTTGAAAAAGCTGAAAATGACTGGAAATCTGCTGGCTTTAAATATGCCTATGTATACTCCAGTGTGCAATCCTGACTCACAGGGAGCCTACAGGGCAGAGGAGAACTGCCCTACAGGGTCTCCAAGGCTGAAAAATCTTTACAGAAGGAGACAAGCACATCTTTCACCCATGAAGTAGCTGGTGGATACAAAACGACCTTTCAGTGTGCAGCCGAATGCTTGGCCACTGTACCACCAGGGATCCCTTTTAGTCACAATAAGCCTATGTATGAAATGCTATTGTCTTTTCCATTCTAGAAATGAAGATACTGAGGCCAATGAGGAAAGGTCACAGAGCTGTGGTCACATCAGCAAAACCCGACAGACAGACTGACTCCCAGCCTGCTCTTCATCATATACGGTGTGTGCTCCCACCCACAAGGGGTGTAGCCTTTATGAAAGACCGAGCTAACACATCAGCAGGTGGTACATGCTACCCCAGGATCAGAAACTGCATTAGCCATGATGCTGAGGGTTTGGGGCGCACTGCCGACTGAGTGATTAGGGAAGCAGAAACATTTCATCTGGGCGCTAGGGTGGGATTTTGAAAGGCTTCCAAGCAGAGAAAATGGCATAGGAGGGCAGACAGATGCAAGACGCCTTTTTTCAGAATGGCAGTAATTGGACTGAAGGGAGTGAAGGGGTCATGGGGAGCACAGTGGTCACTAAAGCAAGGAAGGAGGGAGCTGCCAGACTGGAGACGGTCTTTCTTTAAGGCTAAGGAAGCTTAACTCTCAACATTTCAACATCCACTTATGTGTGTTTGGCCTACACGTGGGTCACCAATTTTAGATAAATAAATATAGAGGTCACCTACAATTTTAATAATAAAAAATAAACAATATTTTAAAGATCTTTAATAATATTAGGGACCATCTCACATTATTTTTCAAGAAGCTATTTGCGAGCCTTTACCATCTTTTATCAAGCTATGCCTGGCTTGGAATCCTGGTGTGGCACTGTGGGATAAAGCACTGGACTGCAAGGTCAATCTGAACCACAAGGTCAGTGGTTCAAATGCACCTGGTACTCCTTGGAAACCCTATACGGGGTCGCTTTGAGTCAGCACCTACTAAATGGCACATAAACACAACAATACGTCTGGTGTGATGGATGGACGGATCATATCTATGGGTGGGCTACATCCCTAGTTAGTTTAACTTCTTTATCTTGATATTTGCTATGCAAAAAACTAAGCTCACATTTAGAGATAAATGAGAATAGCCTAAGATTTTGTGGCTTTGTCAGAGTTGTGGATTGGATCAAAAATTAATAGACAACAACAACAACAAAACACACACACACACACACACAAAAAAAAAAAAAAAAAAAAAACCAGAGAGATGTCGTCCTTTCAGCATGCTGTCAAGCATTAAGTTAGCCAGTGCTTCCAACTCCAAAGTTGGAGGTTTGAATGTTTGGACTGTGAGGATTCCACCGCAGTCTGAATGGTAACACATTCAGACCTCCAGCTTTTGAACGGGACATGCTGAAGGACTAGCTCACTAGCTGGGGAGCTGATGTCTCAGGTCTCTAGAGCTGCTGTAACAGAACTATCACCAGTGGATGGCTTTAGCAAGCAGACATTTATTCTGTCATAGTTGGAGAAACTGTTAGTTGGATTCAGATGCACCAGCCATGGAGAAAGGCCCTTGTCTCCTTGTAGCATCGGGAGGCCCGGCATTCCTGGGAGATCTGCAGGTGTCTCAGCATCGATCTTTCCCCGGATCTAAGAGCTTCACAGTGCAAGGACCCCATGTCCGAAGACCACACGCCACTCTTGGCTCATCTCCTTGGCGGTAGTAGGTTCCTCTAGCTCTGCTCACTTCTCTCTCCTTTTATATCTCAAAAGACACTAACTGGAAATACAACCTACTTCTGTAGATTGCCTCTGGCCTCATTAGTACAATAGAAGTGAGGATTTCCAACACGGAGGGTAGTTATATCAGCTCAGAGCTGTGCACATAGGGTCACATCATGGGGTGAGTGTACCATCTTAGATCTCGTCCTGGAGGTGATAAAGACATCATAACTGCTAAACCAGTGAGAATCCTAGCCCAGGCAAGTTGACAGAAAACCCTAAGTCTCCCAGCTAGTTGTATATCTCCTTTATCCATTTATTTATTACATGTGGCTCGGGAAGCAAAGGTTAAAGAGCTTAGATATGCAGAGTGACTATCCATAATAGCATAGTTATGGATTTGTTTCCATAAGCCACAAATCTCAAATACTGGGAACATGTCAAACTTTTTTGGTTTGGGTCTTTTTGCATCATAGTCCATTTCTTAAGAGATCATAACATTTTTTCCTTCAAGATCATTAACTTTGGCTCATGAGTGATAAGTTCAGGTCAGTGGTGTGCTGGTATGTGCTTAATAACTTGTTCTCTGTGGGGAAATGTCCTGATTTACAGCATCTGTCAATTCCCGTGGTGTAAATACCTCTCCATGGCAGATTTCAGGCTACCCACGTGGTATCACTGAGTGCAGAGCTGGGAAGAGATAGGTACAGTTCATTCTCCTCATTGACCATATCTCTGAGATAAGCTACTTGAGTAAAGCAGTTGGAGTCATATTGAAGCTATGAATTTTTCAGTTACAGCCGTGGGTGTGAAAAATGCAATTTTTCTTTTCTAACTCAAAGTAATTTTCTCTTCTCAGCTCCTGTTCTGTCTGATGGGGAAAATCTGCCTAATCATCTCAGAGGAACTCGGTCCAGTTTGCAGATCAGTTTAGGATTGTAGTTTTGTCATCTCTAGGTTCTGTCTCTCCTCCTTTCCTCCTTGGAGTTGTTAGTCCCACTTCTTGGTCTTCCACAGGACTCCTGGGGTGGCGCTGTGGGTTAATGCGCCCGGCTGCAAAGCCGTTTGAACTGCAAGGTCGGTGGTTCAAGCTCACCAGCTGCTCCTCGGAAACCCTACACAGGGTCGCTATGGGTCAGAACTGATTCGATGGCACTTAACAACAACAACAACAACTTGGTCTTCCACAAGGTGGTGAATGATACACAGTCAAGCAGCGTCTGTGATGATCTGTGGCAGGACAATCCTCTCATTCCAAGCGTGAGACTTGCCGAGGACCACTGCCACTCCTCTCTAACTTCTGTACTCAGTCTTGGTGCCCACAGGAACTCTTGGTTCTCCTCATTCTCTGTGGGGTCTTGGCCACAGCATCATCTCTAGCCTATGACAACAAGATGATTTAGGGAGTTCTCTGAGAGCAGGCAGTCTGCTTTCTAAGCACCCCTCCCCCCAGCACAGCAGCCACCATGCACATTAGGATATCTGAATGTAAACAAAGACTTCCATCAAGGACCCTTTTACAGACATAATTGGAGGGCAGAGCAAAAGATCCCCCACATTTGTTGATGTCTAACCTCTTCCTTCCCTTTCCAAACTCTCCTCTTTGCCCCTCAGTTATTATTGCTTATTCTGCCTCTTTGCCTCTGGCTCATGGCAACTTCTGGTGCAGAGCTGTAGGATTAGCACTGGGCTGCAAACCACAAAGTCAGCAGTTCAAACCCACCAGCTGTTCTTTGGAAACCCTATACAGGGTCTCCATGAGTTGAAACTGACTCGATGGCACTTCTTAAGATGGCTGATGACTCAATGTACAATGGAATGGAAACTTGCTTGGTCCCATGACAACGTCACAATCACTGGTCTGTTGAGATCTAGTGTTGCAGCCACTATGTGTTATTGTCAGTGTCTTCCAGCCTCCCAGCACTGGAGCAGATCCGTACCCATAGAGTTTTCATTGGAGAATTTTTTGAAGTAGATGACCAAGGCTTCTTCCTATTCAGTCTTAATCTAGAAGCTCTGAAACTTGTCCATCATGGGTGCCCCTAGCGATATCTGAAATATTGGTAGTACAGCGTTCAACCTCATAATACATAAGCCACCATAGTTCAACAACTGCAGGTGGGGTTTCCCTCTGTAGCACAGGAGAAAAGAAATTCCCTGAAAGAGCTGTTATTGTTAAGTGCCCTTGGGTGGGTTCTGGCTCATAGCAACTCTATACAGGGTTTTTGGAACTGCCCATCTTACGGCTTGAAGTCCAGAGCTTATCCTACAAGGTCACACCAGGACCCCTTTAAATCTTTGAAGTTTAGAGAAGGAGTCTCTCCAGCTTTGTCCCAAGCTCTGCAGTGACATGTTTAGCCTAAAGCACTTTGTGACTCACCCCTATCTGAGCTGGGAGTAAGCTGAAGGGACTAGTGTGAAGGTCATGTTCGTTTCTACTCCCCACACCATCCCACAGGTAGAATAGCCCTGACTTGTTTTTGGCAGGAAGACAGGGTTTTAGCTGGTCCTTTCATCAGCACAGCCCAATCCCTGAGAGCAGAAGCTACTTCTTAATACAACACAACGACAAGAACGCGCCCACCACTGCAGCAGTGGTCATGACCACCAAACCCAAACCCAGGCATGTTAATGACTGCCAACTCTAATCTGTGACTAACGATCAGATGTTTCTGGGTCTATTAAGTGCTGTCTCAGTTGAATCCAGGGCATTTTCCAATCTACTTTCCAATCTCCGGCATGGCACACCAAATGATCCAGGATGCAGGTGACAGTGCTTTCTCCTACAAAGCTAACCAGATGAAAAGGCTGAGGAATGCTTTACCCTCAGATATGCAATAGAGTTAAGGCAATAGCAGGATCAAAACTCATTACCCAAGAAATTTCTCCCATCACATAAGGTAGGCAACCACTAGCATTTACTCATTGTATTCACTCTTTCTCATTCATAAGAACAAACAAGTCAGTCTCGCAAGAAGTACAGTCAGGATACTCTTTGGAAGGCAGGATGTTGGCGAGACTTTGTCTCTTGTACTTTAGACATGTTATCAGGAGGGCCAAGTCCCTGGAGAAGGACAATATGCTTGGTAAAGTGGAGGGTTGACAAAAAAGAGAAAGATCCCCAGCAAGATGTGCTGACATCGTAGCAGTAGCAATGGGCTCATGTGACAGTTGTGCGGATGACACAGGACTGGGCAGTGCTTTGCGCTGATGTGCGTAGGCATCACTATGAGCTGGAACCAACTGAAAGGCATCTAACAACGAAATGCAATACTGTTAATAATACAAGGCTTTGGACAGTGTCTTTTGATGGGGAGACTTTGCAAACAGCTTTTTCTACTTTCATCCTCAAGAATTATATTAACAATGAGATATGCTTCTGTTATTAGAAATACCACTCTGAATTACATGTGTGCCGTGGAGTTGGTTCCGACTCATAGCAACCCTGCATAGGGTTTCCAAGGCTGTAAATCTTTATGGGAGCAGAAAGCCTCATCTTTATCCCGCAGAACTGCTGGTAGTTTTGAACTATATACCAAGAAAGAGGTTAGCAGCCTGACTCATAACCACTATGCTACCAAAGCGCTCTCTCTCTCTAGTTCTATCCTTTCACATTATGGAAAAATTCACAACATTCACACTGTTTTTGTTCTTAAGTGCCATCAAGTCGATTCCAGTTCATGTATAGGGTTTTCAAGGAGTGGCTGGTGGGTTTGAACCACAGACCTTGAGGTTCAAATTGACCTTGTGGTCCAGTGTTTATCCTATAGTGTCACACTATTAGAAAACATTATTTTGTGCTTTATCCAAAGTAATTCAATTGGATTACAGAGTCTTGTCTAAAAAAAAATTGGTACTTTTGGAAAATTCATTGTATTCACTGATAAGGTTTCATAGCAAATATGACTAGGAGGATTGGGGGAATCAGTCACTCATCCATTGAAATCCATTTTTTTAGACATGCATCTAGTACTTCCCTTATTGTAGAAGCTTGTGTGAAATCAGTACCTTCTAGAAATGAAGCATCCCAGTTCATCCCCATTGTCCTTCTCTATTTGTACTAAAACCATGGCTACTCCTGTCTAGAACACTGTCCTTATGGCATGCATGCTTTGATGCAGAAAGGAGCTCTTCATGTAGAAGAATTCATTGTGGATTTATTTACTGCAGTGTAGTTAGTTAGTGTATGAAAGAACAGAAGGTCAGCACCCCCGTTGACAAGGATGGAAGAGGCCCTTGGACCTTACAACACTCATATGGTTAAGACACTACCTCTTACTTTGTGGCACCTAACCAGGTTTTTGTGGAGTCGTGGTATGATGCTGGGGGATAAAACAATGGACAGTAAGGTTGGTTTGCACCACCAGGTGGGCAGTTCAAACTCACTAGCCCATGGAAACCCTATACAGGGTTGCTATGAGTCGGAACCCACTCAACAGCACTTAATAACAACAGCAACTGTTAGTTAGGTACTGTTGTGTAGATTCCAACTCACAGCAACGCCACGTGACAAGAGAATGGTCCCAGAGTGATTTTACGGGAGCAGATTGTCAGATCTTCCCCACAGAGCTGTGGGGGGTTTGAATCACCACCCATTTTGTTAGCAACCAAATGCTTACCAGTCAGCCACCAGAGAGCTCAAACATAATAATGTCATCAATACCTAATAATGACAAACCTAATAAAGTCATCAACACCACAGAAACTAAATAACCAAAAACCCCAAACCCACAGCCTCCTAACAGATTCTGATTCACAGCGACCCTACAGGGCAGGACAGAACTGCCCCAATGGGTTTCCAAGGCTGTGATCTTCATGGGGAGTCCTGATGTAGCGCCGTTGGTCACGAGCGATCTAACTCGCCAGCCGCTCCTCGGATGCCCCATATAGGGTCACCGTGAGTCAGAACCGACTCGAAAGTACTCAACAGTCTTTATGGAAGCAGACTTCCACGCCTTTCTTCCATGGAGCAGCTCGTAGGTTGAAAACACTGGCTTGGGGTTTGCAGCCAAGCACTTAACCACTGTGCCACCAGGGCTTCTGTTTTCCAAGTCTCCAAGATCCACGGGATCCCACTCAGCATCATAGCAGCTCAAAACTGGCCCGGGATCAAAGCCAGGCCTCCCACATGGAAGGGGAGAATTCTACCACGGCCTCATTAGCCAAAAGACATTACACCTGTGTCAGTGAATGAGCATGGTGGCTCCACATGCTAGGCACTGGGCTGTGAACCACCAGGTCCACAGTTCAAGGCTGCCAGCCGCTCTGCAGGAGACTGATGAGGTTTTCTGCTCCGGCAAGGATTTAAAAGGCCTCGGAAACCCTATACAGGGTTGCTATGAATCAAAACTGTCTTGATGGCACTTAACAATGAATGGATGGTAGCCAATCCAGAGTTTTGCAGTTGGATGTTGTTAAAGTTTATAACAATTTTTAAAACTGATTTTCCCCTTAAACTAAAAGGGTATCTGCTCAACCACTTCAGAATGTTAATGAGACTCCAGACAGCACATTCAGGCAGGGGTGGGGGGTGGAGCTGGACGTTTTACGCGGACACAATAGGTCACAACCCTGTTTTACATTTTATTTTTATTAAGGAAAGCTGCAAAACTGGAATACCAGTTCTGAGACTATGAAAATAAACTTGGGTAGAAATCCAGGAGCTGCGTTATGGTGGTGGTGGTGGTGATGGTGGCTACGTGCCATGGAGGGGGTTACACAAGAGTAGGAGAAATACACGGCCTTCAAGAATACACATTTTTCTCTTCTTCTTTTTTTTTTTTTTTTTCAGGAGGAAAGAGCCAGGGAAAAATAAATGATGATTCTAGGGATTTATAGACATAGTAAGTAGGATAGCCAGCAGGAACCAGAAAAGAAAACTAATTACAAGAAGAAACAGGCTTGGAGATGACCCTTGAATTTAAGCGATTTTGGACTTTCTGTAAAGGCAAGGCAGCTAAATGGGCAATTGAAACATGCACGAGAGCAGAAGGGTAAACATCTTTCTCCCCAAAAACAAATGTGGAAGTATCTGCACAGGCCTTCTCCTGGGCCCTGGACAGGCCTTCTCCTGAGACCCTGGACAGGCCTTCTCATGGGCCCTGGACAGGCCTTCTCCTGAGACCCTGGACAGGCCTTCTCCTGGGCCCTGGACAGGCCTTCCCATGGGCCCTGGACAGGCCTTCTCCTGGGCCCTCGACAGGCCTTCTCCTGAGACCCTGGACAGGCCTTCCCATGGGCC
>NW_006408555.1:13984175-13999159 GCF_000296735.1 Chrysochloris asiatica
CTGGACAGGCCTTCTCCTGGGCCCTCGACAGGCCTTCTCCTGAGACCCTGGACAGGCCTTCCCATGGGCCCTGGACAGGCCTTCTCCTGGGCCCTGGACATGCCTTCTCCTGGGCCCTGGACAGGCCTTCCCATGGGCCCTGGACAGGCCTTCCTCTGGGCCCTGGACAGGCCTTCCCCTGAACCCTACACAGGCTTTTCCCTGGGCCCTGGACAGGCCTTCCCCTGGGCCCTGGACAGGCCTTCTCCTGGGCCCTGGACAGGCCTTCTCCTGGTCCCTGGACAGGTCTTCCCCTGGGCCCTGGACAGGCCTTCCCCTGAAACCCTGGTCAGGCCTTCTCCTGAGACCCTGGACAGGCCTTCCCCTGGGCCCTGGACAGGCCTTCTCCTGAGACCCTGACAGGGGAGCAGCTCATTTAGAGGAGACTTGCACAAAGACAAGGTGAAGGATGAGACTTTGGAAAAACATATATAAACATTCCAATTCCGGCATCTCTGACTTTATTCTTCACTTACTATACACTCAAAAATTTTATATACTCCTGGTATGGTGTTGTAAGATAAGCAAAGGATAGAAAGGTTGGTTTGAACTGCAAGGTTGCCAGTTCAACTCCACCAGCCACTCCTAGGAAACCCTATACAGGGTCGCTCGAAGCTGGAGTCACTCGGTGGCATTTCACAATAGCAACATCATCTATATGTTCAATTACAGAATGAATTTTACACATATCCCTTACAATCCTAACATTGCTAATGTTACTTAGATGTCAAATTTTTTTAAATTAACGGAAAAAGGATCAAAGAGAAATAACAGAAAAAGTAACAAATGATCCAGAAACTACACAAATGTAGTCTTAGACTGGCTTTCTAACGACATTATTAGAATTTTGAGGCCCTGGGAATTCCAAATCGGGGCGGCATCTTTGGTATAAAGTCTTACTTGAGGAAAAACAAAAGGAAATCCTTAGAAAAACATAATGTTTCTATGTCTTTTTTTCATAGGGGTAGTCCTTCTAGCCAGTCTTTGTGAGTCTCACACAATGACTGGGTGGGACTACATAGAGAAGGTGTTTGTTGCTCACCCAGGGGATTAGACAGTCTGCTAACCATGCAAATAAGGTGCTTAGAACCCATATGGTTAGAAAACAAGGTGTCTGAAACCCCAATGAAGGGACTCTTCAATTTTGCCATCTCACTGGGAGACAAGAGGAGGACATCATTATCACTATTGCCAGAGCATAGTGCCTCCACTGGACCTGGACTCTCTGCACTGAGAACTTCTGAGACCCAGGAGACTTCTGAGACCCAGAGACCACGATAAGCAGCAAATGTGACAGAAGCCAGCACAGAAAAACAGCAGCAGCAGAACCAGGAGGCCATGCAGACGTCTGTGGTGGCCTTCCTGGCCCACGGAGTAAAGTGGCCAAAGGGAGTATGAGAGGTGGAGCGGGGTACCTTTGAGCACTTGTTAGCAGAGCTAAAAGAGCTTTGTAACACTTGCCCAAGAAGGGAAGATGCTAGGCCAAGGACTGTGAAAGGAGGTCGGTGCTCAGGGCACCAAGAAGGCCTGCCCAGTAGACAGGAGCATCCAGCAATGAAGAATGGAGACTTTTCCCATATGCTTCCTGATCATGATTTATCCTCAGCTTGAACTGTAACAAATTGTTTCCCTAATAAACCCTATCATTGTGAGTATTGTCTATGAGTTTAGTGTGGCCACTGCAACAAACCATTGAACCCAGCAGAGAAATAGAAAGTGTGTGGGAGAGGTGACTGAAGTCAGAATTTGTAGAAGACTGAAGTGGTGTGTCTGACCCCCACCTCATGGGAATCAGCCTTGGGCTGATGATGACGTTCTTGATTGTCCCTCTGCTACTTGTAACACTAGATGAAGAGGTCTGGGACCCCCAGGGCATTTTCACAATGGAATTCTATCTACCCTGCAGTTGTCAAAATGGTTACAGTCAAAAATCAAATGAGTTTATGTACAGAAAGCAATTTTAAATGTGAAACTATAAATAACAAATGTATAAAACTCGAGCAAACATAACAGGGCTAGTCATGGAGCTCTTGTGGGGTTAAAGGGGACAGGTTCACCTCAAACCATCTATTTTTGTTGTTTACTGTTTACCTTCTATTATTAATAATAAAATGTTTTAACTGCCAAAACAAAAAGAAAAGAAAACCAGAGCACACAATTTATCCAGTGGTGTCATCCTCTTCATAGTAACTGGGAGGATCAGACAGTCAGCATGAGATTTCTATTGATGTCAATTTCACAAGTCTCGTTCTAATATTTTGGGTAATTCTGAAGGCTATAAACTCCTTCCACACTTGCTACAAACTGTCCTTCAGTTGACATTAATTATGATACTGCCTATTTTCACTCATTGTCCTCCTCAAATGTATTTTCACTGTATTTTATTTTGTCACACACACTCACATAGTCTCTTTATATTATGACAGATTTTGCATTCCATGTAGTCAAAGTATTAATAAATATTTTGAATAAAATCATGTGCCCCACTTGCAGTTTCATCTACTGATAACATCATAGATTCATGTGGCATATTTATCACAGTTAAGGAATCAGTGTGGTTGATGTTAGGTGCCGTCGAGTCAGTTCTGACTGACAGCAACGTTGTGCACAACAGAACGAAACCCTGCCCGGTCCTGCGCCATCCTCACGATCATTGCTACACTTGAGTCCACTGCTGCTGCCACTGTGCCAATCCATTTCACTGGGGGTCTTCCTCTTTCGCTGACCCTCCACTTTATCTAGCATTATATCCATCTCCAGGGACTTCTCCTTCCTGATAACATATCCAAAGTGTTGTTGTTGTTGTTAAGTGCCATCGAGTTGGTTCTGACTCATAGTGACCCTGTGTAGGGTTTCCGAGGAGCAGCTGGTGAGCTTGAACCGCCGACCTTGCAGTTCAAACGGCTTTGCAGTCTGGTGCATTAACCCACAGAGCCTCACCAGGACTCTTCATTTATCATGATGTTACTTACTGGTCCAGTGGTGAGGATTCTTGTTTCCATTGCATTGAGGTGCAACCCATACTGAAGGCTGTGGTCTTTGATCTTAATCAGTATTATAAGTCCTCTTCATTTTCAGCAAGCAAGGTTTGATCATCTGCATATGGAGGGTTGTTAATGATGCCATGTTCTTCCTCTTATAGACCAGCTTCTTGGATTATTTGCTCAGCATACAGGTTGAGTAAATATGGTGAAAGAAAACAACCCTGGCACACAACTTTCCTGATTTTAAACCATTCGGTGTCCCCTTGTTCTGTTCAAACGACTGTCTCTTGGTCTATGTACAGGTTCCTGATAAGCACAACTGTGTCAGGTATATTCATTCTCTGCAACAGGTCCATAACATGTCATGATCTACACCATGTAGATCATGTTTACTTTTGCATTGTCAATAAAGCAAAAGTAAACATCATTCTGGTACTCTCTGCTTTCAGCCAAGACATATCTGACATCAGCAGTGATGTGCTATCTCTCATTTCATGTCCTCATCTAAAATTGGCTAGAACCTCCGGCAGTTCCCTGTCAATGTACTGATATAGTCAGTTTTGGATTATCTTTAACAAAATTTTACTTATGTGTGATATGAATGCTATTGCACAATGATTGCTGCATTCTGTTGGGTCACCACTCTTTGGTATGGGCAAAATATGGATCTCTACCAATCAGCTGGCCAGGTAGCTGTCTTTCAAATTTCTTGGCATAGATGAGTGAGTGTTTCTAGTGCTGCATTACTTTGTTGGAAGAATTCTAGTTTTATTCCATCAATTCCCAAAGCCTTGTTTTTTGCCAAAGCCTTCGCTGTACCGTAAACGTCTTCCTTCAGTAACACTGGCTCTTAATTATACGCTACTTCTTGAAATGGTTGAACATCAACCATTTTCTTTTTGGTAGAGTGATTGTGTATTTCTTCCATCTTCTTTTGATGCTTTGTGCATTGTTCAATATTTTATATATAGAATACTTTCATATTTCAAGTTGAGGCTTGAATTTTTTCTTCAGTTTTTTTTCAGCTTGAGAAATGCTTATAGCGTTCTTCCCTTTTGGTTTCCTAATTTCAGGTATTTGCAGTTGATTATAATACTTGACTTTGTCTTCTTGAGCTGCCCTTTGAAATTTTCTATTTAGCTCGTTTGCTTCCTCGTGTCTTCCAGCTGTTTTAGCATCTCTACACTGAAGAACAAGTTTCAGAGTCTCTTCTGACATCCATTTTGATCTTTTCCTTCTTTCTTATCTTCTTAGTGAACTTCTGCTTTTTTCCTTTCTGATATTCTTGGTGTTATACCACAATTCTTTTGGTCTTCACTCATTAGTGTCTAATGCATCTAATCTGTTCTTGAAATGATCTTTAAATACACGTGGGATATGTTCAAGGCCAATGTTTGGCTCTTGTTTTAATTTCTTCAACTTCAGCATGAAATTGCATAGAAGCAATTGATGGGCTCATCTACAGTCTGCCCCTGGCCTTGTTTGGGCTGATGGTGTGGAGCTTTTCCACCATCTTTTCCCACAGAAGTAACCTATTTGATTTCTGTGATTTCTCTAGTGAGGTCCATGTGGAAAGTTATCTTTTATGCTGTTTTAAAAAGCTATTTGTAGTGAAGAAGTCATTGGTCTTGGAAAATTCTATCATGTGAATCTCCAGCATTATTTCCATCACCAAGGCCATATTTTCCAACTACCAACCTTTCCTCTTTATGTCCAACCTTTGGATTTCAATCACCAGTAATTATCAATACATCAACTTCAGACTGAAGAAGTTGGTAGAATTCTTGGGTGTCATCATCACTGGCTTTAGTTGTTGGTGTGTGAATTTGAATAACAGTGGTATGAATCTCTCTTCCTTGTTGATGTATGGATATTATTCTGTCACAGACAGCATTATACTGATGTTGTTGTTAAGTGTCATCAAGTCGGTTTCAACTCACAGCGAACATGAATAGGGTTTCCAAGGAGTAGCTGGTAAGTTTGAACCACCGACCTTGTGGTTCAAACCCACCTTGAAGTCCAGTACATTATCCTGCAGGACCACACAAGAACTTCATTATACTGATAGATTATTATTAATTAAAGCTCCTATTTAATTCAGATTTCCTTAGTTTTTACCAAATATCCTTTTTCTTTCCCAGGATCCCACCCAAGATACTACAATACATTTAGTTGTTTCTTAGGAGACTTTTCTTCTTTTTGATGACCTTGACATTGTGAAGAATACTGGGCTGGTCATATTCTGTAGCATGTCCTTCACTTTGGTTTGTCTGATGTCTTTCTCAGAATTTTATAGGAGGAAGACCCTTGAGATAAAGTACTGTTTTTATCTTATACAAAGGGTATAAACTATTAACATGAGTTATAACTGACATTACACTTGCTCATGTGACTGGGGTAGATTTGATCAGGATTCTCCACTTTAAAATTCCTCTTATCCTCCATATCAATCCAGACTTCCTTCTTTGTAAGGAAATTGTTACATGCATCCCTCATTTAAAGAGTTAGGGATTTGCTCCACCTCCTCGAGGGGAGAAGAATCTACATAAATTATTTTAAATTCTTCTGTACAGGAGTCAGAAGAGAACCTGGGAGGAACAGTGGAAGGCAAGTGTGAGATAAGGAAGAAAGGTCAATTCAAAGCTATGTCTTGGACTTGTAACAACTAGAGGACACTATTATCCAATCCCACACAACCTTCTGAACAACCTTACGAAATGCATCTTAGAACTTTCCACCATGAAGACCAAAGGGGGGAGCTTTTATCCACTAGAATTTATGATGCCCAATGGCTTCTAAGAGGCAGTGACATCATGAGAGTCAGGAAGCAGGACGCAACAGGGAGGAGGCAGAGCCTCAGGAAGCACCTGTCACATCTGTGGGAAGCTGGAGCTGGTCATCACAGCACTGGGTGGACAGAGACTCTGAGATGAGAGGATGTAAGTGGCATACAAGAGGTGTCTCATACATAACAGCACATCTTTAATGACAGCAGTCTTTCATTTGAGTGTATAAAATTATAAATTTAGTTTTTGAACTCTGGTAGCGTAGTGGTTACGAATCGGGCTGTGAGCCGCAAGGTCAGCAGTTCGAAACTACCAGCTGTTCCGCGGGAGAAAGATGAGGCTTTCTGCTCCCGTAAAGATTTACAGCCTCGGAAACCCTGTACAGGGTCGCTATGAGTCGGAATCGACTCCACGGCCCATAACAACAACAACAACAACAATGCAGCACCCTTCAGCTATACATTTCCCTCCCCTTATGGGCAAGGTTGTTGTTGTTAAGTGCTGTCAAGTCGGTTCCCCAGATAGTGACCCTGTGTATGCTTTCTGAGGAGCAGCCCGTGTTGACCTTGCAGTTCAAACTGACCTTGCAGTCCAGTACACTATTCACCATGACTCCGTGGGAAAGGTTGGTTAGTCAGTTGTGTGATGGAGTCGCTTCCGACTCACAGTGACCCTGCACAGGGTTTCCCAGGCTGTAAACTTTTACAGGAAGAGAAAGCCTCCTCTTTCTCCTGCAGAAAAGCTGATAGTTTCAAACTGCTGTCCTTGAGGTTAGCAGCCCATCTCTAGCCACTACACTACCAGAGCTCCTTATGGGAAAGGTCCTCAGGCTAAATATGCCTTGGAATCCTAGGCGGCCACCAGCTCTCTATCACTTTGACATGTGTGACGGCTTGTATGCTACTGTGATGTTAGAAGTCACACCACTTGTTCCTCAAATACCAGCCGGCTCATCCGTGGGAGACAGATTTCACAGTTTCTCCACATTAAGGCAGACTGGTTAGCAAGGTCTGGTGATCTACATCTGAAAACTAGCCAGGGCGGTATTGGCCCTGAGACAAAGTTCAGAAAGCAGAAGGACAGGAAAGGAGTCCTACGGGAAACAGGAAACCCAGGGAGGAAGTGCAGTGAGTACTGGTGCATTGTGGGGATTATAAGTAATGCCATGAAACAAACTATCTATGAATTATTGAATGGAAAATGATCAGCGCTGTAAACTATCACCCAAACCACAATAAAAAATTTAAAAATAAAATAGTTTTGAAAAACACACAAAATCTGTTGCTGCTGAGCGCCTTCAAGTAGGTTCCGACTCATTGTGACCGTGCAAAGGGTTTCCAAGGAGCGGCTGATGGGTCTGAACTGCTGACCTTGTGGCTAACAGTCCAGTGTTTAGTCTACAGTACCACACCACGACTCCAAAATTGCCTAGCCATTGAAAATCCAATTGATCACAGCAAAATATAATCCAATATATGTTGTTAAATGCCATCGAATCAGTTCCAACTCACCGTGACCCTATATAGGGTTTCCAAGAAATAGATGGTGGGTTTGAACTGTTGACCTTGAAGTTAGCAGTCCAGTGCTTACCGTACAGTGCTGCACACTCCTGGTTTGGCACTGTAAGATCAGCATTGGACTGCAAACTACAAAGTTGGCAGTTCAAACCCAGCAGGTACTCTTTGGAAACCCTTTACAGGGTCTCTATGAGTCATAACTGATTCCATGGCACCTAACAACAACAATCGTATTCCAAGGTCCAGTATGTTATTATTAAGTGCCATCAAATCGGTTCTGACTCATAGTAACCCTGTATAGGGTTTCCAAGGAGCTGTTGGTGAGTTTGATCCTTCAGCCTTGAGGTTAGCAGATCAGTGTTTATCCTACAGCACCACACCAAAACTCCATAGTCCAATATCATGCTGGAGAATGAGTCCGAAAGGTTGAAAGTCACTGAGACTACACAGCGGCCATAACAATAGACTAGAATATGCTAACGTTATAAAGATGGCCCAGGCCCCGGCAGCACTCGGTTCATGTTGTCCATGGTAGAAGCTGAAAGGAAACTAACAACCAGAGGGAAGCTAGAGGTTTCAGCCGTCATTGTCTTTTTCCTCTGAGAGCAAAGGAACATTTCGGAGGGCATATTTTCATCTGAAGCACGGTCCAAGTCCCTTCACCCAGGTATACTAATATTTTGTTTATTTTTCATTTATATTCATGAGACAGAGTGGTCTTTAAAGTTCCTTTCTTGTTTGTCCTTGACAGGGCTTGGAATTAAGGTCATACTGTCCTCATAGAATGAGTTGGGGAATATTCAGACTTCTTTCTAGTCTCTGGACGAAAATGTGTCAGGTAAGTGTTATTTTGTCCTTAAATGTGTTTGGAAGAATTCATGGTTGATGGCATTTTAGGCTCGAGTTTGTTTCCTTGGGATATTTTAACTATAGATTTAATAACTTTAATAGCCAGAGGAATGTTTCAATTTTCTTTGTTATTTCTTCAAAATGATTTCATAGAGTTTTTTTCAATTTACTTCTTTTTATTTAATTTCAAGTTTGTTTGTTTGTTTGTTTGTTTCAAATATCATCTGATTACCTTTTTTATACATCTATCAGCAAGTCTTCCTTTGTGGTTTGTTTTTATTTTTAGAACAAGGAGCTCTGGTGTCACAGTGGTTAAAGAGCTTGGAGGATAACCCAAAAGGTCGGCAGGTTGAACCCATTGACCCCCCTGGGGGAGAAAGATATGGCAGTAGGGGCTGTAAAAATCGCTGACTTGTCAACACTGCCAGGCAGTCACCCCCTCCTACTGGATCCCTACGCATCGGAATTGACCCGATGGCATTGGGTTTGCCTGGTTTTGTTTTTAATCTTTAAAACAGTTTGGGGTTTATAATAGAACAGCTCAGAAAGTACACCATTCTCATATGTTCCTTCTCCTTGCTTGCCAGTTTCTCCTAATACTTACTCATGACTTCATCTATTGCTCTTTTACTAATTTCTTGAGATAGATATTTGGACCATTAATTTTCACTTCTCATCTTTTCTAATCATACAATCCCGGCTATCAGTTCTGGCCAGGCTGCAGCTCCTAATGTTGATATATAGTGTTGTGCTATGCTTGAGTACAAATATTTCCTAATTTCCACTGGGATTTCTTTTTGAGACATGTATTAATTGATATTTAAGTATTTTCAATGATTAATTCTAGGCAGGGCACTGACTCTGTGTAATTTAAATCTTTTGAAATATGTTGGAACTTCTTTTGTTTTTTATGGTCCAGCATACATTTAGATAAATATTCTAAGTCTACTTGATATAATTTGGAGTTGCTAGAGGTGATATTTACATATACGAAACGTTCTATGGAGTGCTTGTGTGGCACCGTAGGATAACCATCAGACCCGCAAGGTCAGTGGTTTAAACCCATTAGCCGCTCCTCGGAAATCCAATGTAGGCTCAACAGAACTTTACAACAACAATAAAGATTACATAAGATTCCTGGTATGGTGCTGTACAATAAGCACTGGACTGATAATCAAAAGGTCAGAAGTTCAAACCCACCAGTTACTCCTCGGGAGGAAACCCTGTTTATTTAAGTGTTATATAAACAAGTATTACATAAGCATAAATTTAATATCTACAAACCTTTTTCAAATTGTTAATTTTGCTGCTCAAATTTTTCTATTCCCATCAATTTTTATACATCCTTAATAAAATGAATTAAATTTTTTTTTTAAGTTTTTAAAATTTAATCCACTTGAGAAAATCCTCCCTTCTGTGTTGTACATTTCTATTTGCAATGTCGATTTATCCTTCTTTTCTGTCCATTTTTCTTTACATATTTTGAATCTCTCTAATTAGCAGCCGAGCGCATACGACTCATCAATTCTCTCTGGGGTCTTTGTCCTTGAAGTCCTAGCTGCCTTTATTCCTGATACAACATGGTAGAGAGAAGAATTACAGCTATACTTTAGCCGTTCATGATTAGATTGAAGTAAAGATGAAACATGTTCAGATGGCCTTAGGCAAAGTCTAAGTGAACGAGGATGACCAGATGGTTTCGTTTAAGTATTTTTCATTTTTTATTTAGCAACTGGAAATTCGGTGATGAAATAAAAGAGCAAAAAACAAAACAAAAAGAACTTCCTAAGAGGAGTTTCATATGTATATAAAGATTTGGAAAATGAAACTCCAGATCAATTTTATGGTCAGTGATGTGGGACTTGTGTTTATAGGTTATATTTCGCACACTGGCCTTGAGAAGATGAAATAAAAATGAGCAGAGATTTACATCTTTTATCTCTCGATAGGCCTATATCCCCGACTCATTAAAGCAGAGGCCAGTTTGTTGTCACTTCTGAGATTAATACAGGACCAACCGCTTCTGTTTTCCCGTCGAGTTATCTGATATACTGTTGGAGAGGACTGTCCGCCTGACCTTGCTGTTGCCTTCCATTTCGAGACTGCTCCTGCCTCCTGGCTCCCTTCCTGTGTACATCCGCCACTCTGGTCTCATCTCTCTCGTCCAATGTCAATGCTCCCTCTATCTTACCTTCTGTCGTCCTTGGATGCCTTAGAGCACCCACTCTTGAGTTCTAAATTTATCTGATGGTGCAATCCAAATGATTGTGCCAAGCAATCAATCCTAGATAATTTATAGTAACAAAAAAACACTGTTTTGGGAACCAGGAGAACTGCAATATAACTCGTGACCTTGTGCAAATAACATGCCCTTGTTCGTCTTCCTTTCCTACAAACAGTTGTTGCTGGTAAATGTCGGCGAGTCCATTCGAATTCACAGAAACCCTGTATAGGGTTTCCGAGGAGCAGCTGGTGAGTTTGAACCGCCGACTTTGCAGTTCAAACTGACCTTGCAGTCCAGTGCATTATCCTACAGCTGGATTTCAGGATTTCCTAATTATATTCTGACTCCTAAGATTCTATGACAGTGGGCTCTTTTTCTTGGTACTATTCTGTAGGCAGTGTGCTATCTCTCTCTAACATTGGTAGTAATGAAGAAGTCTGAATTTCCTCAGTTCATCTTTGGATAAGTTCATGTATGGACCGGATAGTGTGGTGTTGGCTGGGGTCAATTGATGGGGTCAATTGGTGGGATATACTTTGAAACTGGTCAACACTTGCTTGGGACCATGTTTTTATAATTCGCATGACCACATGCTTTGATCATTTGGCATAAGAACACTCTCTTCTTCATAATACCACCTTAGCCCTGAGTTTCAAATTAGGAAATTGATGCGTAGAGATGAACTATCTTGTCTATCCTTAAATGAGTAAGACATTGTAGTGATTTAAACCCTGAATTCTGAATTCAAGTACTGAATACTGAATAAATCTCATATATGTCTCATACCAAAGTGGCAGTTTTTCATATAAATTTTATAAATGCCAAGAAAGAGTCCAAGATAGAGAAGCAAGTGGAGGAGCTGAGGTCAAGGAAGATGTGGTCTCTGATCAAGGGATGTCTCTTAGGAATTTGACTATTCAAGGGTCTGGTGGGGTTCATGAGCACTCCTCATCAGTTTATCAAACTATGGTGGCTTGCACGTTGCTATGGTGCTAGAAGTTATGCTAGGATTTTAAATACCATCAGGTCACCCAGAAAGGACAGCTTTCAACAGAGCTTCCAGTCTAAGATCAGAAAGAGAGGTCTGGTGATCTCCTTCTGAAAATTAGCCAGTGAAACCCTATGAAGCACAAGAGAATATTATCCAATGGAGTGCAAGAAGATGAGCTCCTTAGATTGGAAGGCACTCAGAGTACACAATGGCCACAGCAATGAACTCCTCCACAGCTAGCAACTCTCAATGAGGACAGCACAGGACTGGACACCACTATTACACACAAGGTCACATGAGTCAGAGCTGACATAAAGGCAAGAACTACAGCTGGGTTGAAGTACTCCCACTTCCATATGAAGGGCTGTACATCTAAGGGTTTAAGGGAAGACCCAAGTCCAAAAACCACTGAACAGGAAAGTCAGGCAGGTCTAATAAGAAGTCATGTGCCACAGCTGGGTCAGCAGAGCTGTGGGGTTCATGCAGTTCAAGAGCTACATCACCGAGGGCAGGCACATCAGATACCTGGATGTGATGGGCAGGAAGCAGCTCTAGAAGCAACAAACTCTAGGAGTGCCGGCCATTCCCATGCAACAAACCCTGTCCACCCTACAGTCAAAGACGCTCCCCCACCAACGATGGTCCTGTAGACCTCCTAAGCACACTTCAGACTCATGGCCTCAGTGTCGCGTCCACACCACCACCCCTCTGGTTGGGATTGAACTTTTCAATCTCATACAAAAGCCATCCTTTATTTCTTTCTTGGAGTGCTGGTGTGGCGCTACTGGATAAGCACTGGACTGCTAATCACAAGGTTGGCAGTTCAAATCCAACAGCCGCTCCTTGGAAACCCTGTAGAGAGTCGCTATAAATTGGAATCGACTAGATGGCACTTAACAACAACATCACCACGCTCTTTATTTTAAAAAGGAATGTGGCTTTGAAACAATGACCTTGTCATTCCTAGTCCACTGTTTATCCTACAGAGCCACACCAGGCATCCAATAAAAATAGTATTGAATATTCAATATATAAATACTATTATTGTTAAATGTAATGATTACAACACATTTTTCTGTAGTATGTTTAACAGCAGAAAGCACTCGCCTCAGAGAAAACACCCTACCCCTACTTTATCTCTGGAGATCTGGTCTAGGAAGCAAGGATATGTATCATGGGTACCTTGGAAATTTACCTTGGAGATTTTCTTTTCAACATAATAGTTGTACTTGAACAAAGGTACAAATTTAAGGTAGTATGAAATGCCAAACACATGGTCAGGACATCCAAGAATGCGAGTTATCTCTGTCAAGTATTCAACAAGAATAATTGCTCCTTGATTTTAACACCAAATTCTGTAGGCCTAGGGAAACATTGTTTTACAAATATTCCCAATAGAAGGACTCATGTGTGGTTCAAATAAAATCAACAATGGGAAACTACAGAGAGCCAACGTATTCCACTTTTAGCAACACCGAAAATGTTTGGATCTTACAGAACAAATGTCAGAAAACTCAAAGAAACTGCTGTGGAGTAACCTGCTGTGTATTGGATGCATGCACACATTATGTGCACACTTACACACCCCTAAAAGTGTTGTGGGAGTAACCTGCTGTATATTAGATGCACACATTATGTGCATATTTGCACACCCCTAAAAGCATGTTCTTTGTTATGAATGGCCATTTTGTTGATTGTTTTTGTTTTGGGTTTTTTTGCCTGTAGAGATGAGTACATCAGATTGCAATAACCCACAGAGCTGGATTAAATATTTTATCTCTTTCCATGGGTCATATTCGGTGCCCATTTCCACTACTCAAATGGAAAGGAGGGAAAAGGTGAACTCTGTTTTACTTATTAAAAGGCGTGCACCTCCTTTTACTGCACTTCACAGACACCATGGTTTCTACAGACTGAAGATCTGTGGCCACCCTGCATCCAGCAAGTCTACTGGCGCCATTTTTCCAACAGCATGAGATCACTTCGTGTCTCTGTGTATCATTTTGGTAATTCTCGAAAATTACCAAAAAAAATCTTTCAACCTTTTCCACAGTGGGAGAAAGATGAAGTTTTCTGCTCCCGTAACGATTTAGAGCCTCAGAAATCCTGTACAGAGTCGCTATGAGTTGGAACCGACTACCTGGCACGTAACCCATAACCATGTAATGTGCACAGTACATAGTCGACAGCACACAAGGACAGATTACAGGATGATGTAAGCATCCCTTTCATATGCATGCGGAACCCAAAACTCCAGGTGAGTTACTTCATCATGATCTTTGCTTTAGTGCTGTGGTCTGGAACTGTTGGTGTTGTTGTTAAGTGCTGTCCAGATGGTTCTGACTCATAGCGACTCTGTATAAAGCCGTGGGGACCTCTGCAGTCTGCCCGTCCCGGATGCAGAGCTTGCTCTAAGGCTGTGTTGTGATCACCAGCTGCTCTGGTGGGAGGGCGGCGGATGAAACACTGGATCAGGCTGTGGTGTTGGGCAGTTGCTCAAGAATCCATCCTGATTCACGGCAGCCCTGGGTGTGTAGCTGCTCCACAGCATTTTCAAGGTGTGAGCTTCTCAGGCTTTCTCCAGTGCATGAAAGGAGCATTTATCTGAACTATATTGTGACCTGAAAAATAAATGACAACAACCGTCCCTTCCAAAGCACTCTGCTCAGCTGGGTGACTCATTGCAACAGCCACACAGAACTCAGACACCCAGCTCACAGTTCTGGGAAGACTAGGGAAGTTGACAGGCTACCATCAGAGTCAGAACTGCTCGGGGCACAGCTGTTCCAATGAGGACAGCTTCTCCTCAGCCGTGCCCACAGGCAGGCCTCTCTCTACCTGGCCAATGTTACAAGGTTCTTTGAGGGCTACTGACAAATGCCCATAACACACAGACCTTCATCATAAGCTTCAGCCTGAAAGCACTCAGCTCTACCTCTGTGGGTAAGCAAACCTAGCTCTTCCAATTAAAAGTGTGGAAGCACCTCATTTTGCAAGCAAGCGTTCTTCCAAAGTCACTCAGCTTTACTTGCTCCATGGGCTGGAAAGTTCAGTGCTCTAGTTCTTGGTTCTGCTGCTGTTGTTCCTCTGCCACTTCTCTGATTTCACAGCTATCTGTCCCTGTGTGGAAAAGGTTCATGCACAGGGATCTCAGGGTCCAAAGGATGTGCTCCACTTCAGCCTCTCCTTCTTTGAAGGTAGTGAGATTCAATCCTCCTACTTCTGAGATGGCTCATGTTAAGTCCATACTAGAGTTTCAAGTTTCTACAATTACAATGAACTCTGTTAGCATCCTCAGCTGAATCATGTGGTCCTTTCAGTATCTCCTCCCATCAAGGAAAGAGTCATTTGAAGGGACTTACAAAGACTAAGGCTGTAGTTGTAGTTGTTGTTGTTGTTAGGTGCCATCGAGTCAGTACCGACCCATAGTGACTTTATGCACAGCAGAATGAAACACTGCCCGATCCTGGGCCAACCTCACTACTATTGCCACGCTTGAGTCTATCAATGCTGCCACTTGGCCAATCCATCTCATTGAGGGTCTTCCTCTATTTCTCTGACCCTCCACCTTACCAAACATGATATCCTTCTTCA
>NW_006408555.1:14001329-14011186 GCF_000296735.1 Chrysochloris asiatica
CATGGATATTATCCTATCACAGACAGCATTGTAACTCATGACTGATCTGGATATGTTCTTTTTGACAATGAATGCAACACCATTCCTCTTCAATTTGTCATTCCTGGCATAGTAAACCACGTAGTTGTCAGATTCAAAATGGCCAATACCAGTCCATTTCAGCTCACTAATGCCTAAGACATCTATGTTTATGTGTTCCATTTCGTTTTTGACAACTTCCAATATTCCCAGATTCATATTTCATACATTCCATGTTCCGATTATCAATGGATGTTTATAGCTGTTTCTCTTCATTTTGAGTTGTGCCCCATAAGCAAACGAAGGTCCCGTGGGCTTTTCTCCCATGGGCTTTACTCCATTCGTGTCATCACGGTCAACTCTACTTTGAGGAGGCAGCTCTTGCCCAGTCGCGTTTTGAGTACCTTCCAACCTGAGGGGCTCATTTTCCGGCACTATATCTGACAGTGTTTCCCTGCTATTCATAAGGTTTTCAGTGACTAAATATTTGAAAGTAGTTTGTCATTCTTTCTTCCTAGTCTGTCTTCATCTGGAAGCTCATCTGAAACCTGTCCACCATGGGTGACCCTGCTAGTATTTAAAATACTGGTGGCATAGCTTTCAGAATCACAGCAACTCACAAGCCACCACACTATGACAAACTGACAGACTAGAGGTGGCTAGAAGAGACATAGTAACTAATCCAGTACTCCACACATCCTCAGAAACAGTCTTAAAGTTATGGCTTCTTGATATTCTATTCTAAGACTATAAAAGGATTATCAAGTGTTACACTAGTGCCTGCTTCAACTCTATATTGATAATAATAACAGTCAGTGCATACTTAATTGGAATTTGCTCATTAAAAGTCACGCTACGCTGAAACTCTGACAATGGAAATATTGTACAAAGACAGAGGGCTATTTCATTTGATTATATCCTCAGTATTCACAGTGATCGATCTGTGTTTGTTTGTGTTGTTTACGAATAAGTTTGGAAGATACTTCCTGAGCTATGAAATCTTTCAGGTTCAAATTGAGATGCATCCTTCCAGAGACTAGGAAGTAAATCATCTGTTGTTGAAAATGCTTTAACTAAACAATCCTCTGGAGCATTTAATGAGAGAGAAAGTCATTTACTCAATGACACTCAAGAGGCAACATTGAATTACTATACATCCAAAAAGCAGCGTTTTCTCCTTCCCGACTGGGAGAATCAGAATTGTCATATATAAGGGTCGTCTTTTCCAATCTGCTTCCCCTACTGCTGGGATCTCAGACACTTTCAGTGTTAACACCTGGCATTTCTCATTCCAGAGATGGAAAACTGTAGGTTGTCAAGCTCAATTCTTCATGTCCTACCCATACATTCTTTGGCTCTAAGTTTTGCAGGTTCTCAAGACAAGAGGACACTACACCTTGTGTACTGAGGCTACAAGGACCTTTGTTGGCTTATTCAGTAATGCATGGTCTGCTGACTTGGCTGAACATCCTTCTCCGGCCTAATCTAACAAACACGAGGAGTGCTGCAGCACTGAAAATGGTATGTGAAATCAAAACCAAATCCAACAATCCACTGTTCTGAGTCAATTACTGCTCACAGCAGGCCTCACAGGCCTGAGTAGAGTTGTCCCTGGGGTTTCCAAGACTCTAAATCTTTACAAAACCAGACTGCAAAGAAGCTGGTGGGTTCAAACCACTGACCTTTAGGTAAACAGTAGAGAACTGTGTAATTTTGCCAACAGGCCTCTTTTACAAAAAGAATATGTATTGTTGTTGTTGTTAAGTGAAGTCGAGTGGGTTCCAACTCAGTGACCCTGTGGAGTGTTTCCAAGGAGTAGCTGGTGGGTTTGAACCAACAACCTTTTGGCTAGCAGTCCAGTGCATCTCCTATAGCATCACACCAGGACTCTAAAACTAATAAATAGCCTTTCATAAATCACTTAAAATCTGACATTCCTTTGTGAACACGTCATGTAATGAATGAAAAAAAAAAAAAAAACAGTTCAATAAAAAGAAAAAAAGATAATCAAGTAGGTTGACAACCAGCAAAAGATAATTAAAATGGTCCTGTTTTGTTTCTTGGTATCATTAACATGCAAATGCTATTCATGAGGGTTGATACTGTGCTTCACCAAGAGCCACAGAAATGAATTAAGAATGAAAATGAGTCTCACTGTTGGAGAATCCTGATGAATGTATAAATTAATGAAAAATACGATCTGACCCAATTAATAACATACTTTTTGTGATTTATTGAACCTCAAAAGATGAAATAAAGACCAATAGATGAATTAAATATTTTATGTCTTCCCACAGGTCACGTTCTGTGAACATTTTCACTCCTCAAATGGAGAGGAAGGAAAGGTGAACTCTACTTACTGAAAGGAGGCTTCAGGCACATCTCATTGGATTGCACCTTGCAGATACTGTGTTTTCTACAGACTGAAGATTCACGGCAACCAACCCTGGGTCGAGCAAAACTCTGTTGGCACCATTTTTCAAAAGCATGTGCTCACTTTGTATCGCTGTGTCCCATTTTAGTAATTCTCACAATATCTCTAACTTTTCCATACTGCTATGTATTGCATAGCGCTACAGGATAATGCAGAGTCTTGGTGTGGCACTTTGGGTTAAGGCACTGGACGGCAAAGTCGGTTTCAAATGCAAGGTCGGCAGTTCAAGCTCACCAGCCGCTCCTCGGAAACCCTATACAAGGTCACTATGGGTTGGAACTGCCATTGACTCAATGGCAATTAGCAACAACAATAGCAGGATTAATGCACTATAGCGTAGTGGTTACGAATCGGGCCGCGAACCTTAAGGTCAGCGGTTCGAAACTACCAGCCGCTCTGCGGAAGAAAGATGAGGCTTTCTACTCCCGTAAAGATTTATACCCTCGGAAACCCTGTACAGGGTCACTATGGGTCGGAACCGACTCGATGGCACTTAACAACAACAACAACCTCAAAATCAGTTTGAACCTCAAGGTCGGCAGTTCAAACCCACCAGCCATTCCTCAGAAACCCTCAACAGGGTCACTATGAGTTGGAACCAACTATACAGCACTTCACAACAACAAATGTACTATATACAGTCTATAGAATATTGCACACAGTAACAGATGAGAGTCTATATTCTATATTGGTATAGATTGTGTGGTGCTACAGGATAGTCCACTGGATGCAAGGTCAGTGTGAACTGCAAGGTCGGCGGTTCAAACCCACCACCCACTCCTCGGAAACCCTATACAGATTCGGTATGAATGGAACCAACTCAATGGCACTTAACAACAACAACAAATGTACTGTACACAGTATAAGCGCTGTAGGATAAACGCTGGACTGCAAGGTCAGTGGTTCAAACTCACCAGCCACTCCTTGGAAACAGGGTCTCTATGAGTCGGAACCGACTTGACAGCACTTAACAACAACAACAACAGTGCACACAGTAATGGACTCTAGTCGAGTGTGATGAGCATCACTTTCATATGCACTGAGAAACCCAAAGAGCCAGGTGACTTTATTGCAATTGTCGCTTTACTGCTGTGGTCTGTACTGGGCCCGAATCTCCAAGGTCTGCCTGGCCAGGATGCAGAGCTCCCTCTCCACCAGTGTTGTGGTCAGCAGCTGCTCTGGCGGAGGGCAGCAGATCACACACAGGATGAAGGCAGCTGATATTGATGACAGATGCTCTTGAGTAGGTGCCGATTCATGGCAACCCCAGGTATGCAATTGCCTACGGTTTTCAAGGTGTGAGCTTTCAAAAGCAGATCGCCATGTCTGTCTTCTAAGGAATTTCAGAGTGGGTTCGAAGTGCCGGCCTTTCTGTTAATAAGTGAGTGCTTCACTGTTTGCGCCACCTGGGAACTCCTTTCAGAGGAGCTAAGCATGTCTGTTGGCCTGTGATCAGTCAAGGTTTTAGGACTGAAAGTAGAAGGGACAAATCCAGCATCACCAGTTACAACTGTCACAACAAGGCAATTAAAAGTGACAGGCAAACATGATCTCCACAAATACATTCAAGTCTTCACCTGACACGTCCGTCCACCTCTGTTTCTACTCTCTACTCACACAGACTCATACTCAGAAACACAATCTCAGACTCAGAAAGTTCATCTCATATCATACATGGCTGTATTCCTTTTAATAAGTAAAACAAAGTTCACCTTTACCCTCCACTCCACTTGAATAGTGAAAACATTCACCGAATGTGGACCCATGGGAAGATACAAAACATTTAGATCACCCATTTGTCTTTATTTCATCTTTTGAAGTTTCATAAGTCACATAAAGTGGTTATCCCACTTACTTCACATGAGATGAAATTTTAAACTGAACTTAAATTTAGAATCATGTCACTGTTGTTGTTGTTAGGTGCCATAGAATCAGTACTGACTCATAACAACCTTATGCACAGCAGAACAAAACACTGCCCGATCCTGGGCCAACCTCACTACTGTTGCCACACTTGAGTCCATTGATGCTGCCACTTTGCCAATATATCTCACTTTATATGTCACTGTATTACATATACATTTATGTCACTGAATTACATATAAATCTCTGCATTGTAATGACCACCGTGTGTATAATGTCTACAAGATAGCAAACCACAGATATTTCCGTACACACAACGGTGATCCATCTGTTGTGTTCGGTGTGGTCAGACATAAAACAACAGCCCCAAGAATGGCATCCAGGTGTCAACTTCAAAGGGGATCATTGACATGGAATGAGGAAAAGTGTTCAGAATGGGTGAAGCCCAGTTTTACAAATGCATGATGGTGGTGAGTATTTCTTAGGGTTGTTAGAAATGGTTTCTGTCCTAGTAAAGTCAGCCCTCTTCCCCTAGAATGTAGAGATCATTTTTGCTTCAACATCTTAGGAAAAGGGTCCACATTGCTGCTCATTTTCTATGTGGACAATGTCCTTCCTCTAAGCAAACCATGTTGTAAAACTCCTCTTATTTTTGCAGCAAGTTGCTGTGAATTTCTTGCAGTTTCTTTTAAACATGTTCATGCGCTCAAACACAATCTACCAAAGACAGGGTAAAATAAACAAAATGAGCATTTCTAAAAGCGCATGAAAGCTTTAATAAGTTCTCATTTCTCCAGGACAGAAGACCACGGCAGTCACATTGAGAATTAAACAAGCAGGGATTCTTATTTGTAAATAACCAGCATCTTTTTTTTTTTTTTATAACCAGCATCTTTTGAAGTTACTTATTTTGCAAGTTGCCTAGTTTAACTGGAAATTGTTCTTAAGTTTGTTAAGTCCTGGTAAGTTGTTTCTGACTCATAGTGATCCTGTATAGGGTTTCCGAGGAGCAGCTGGTGGATTTAAACTACAGACCTTGTAGTTTGCAGTCCAGTGCTTAGTCTATAGTGCCACACCAAGACTCCAAACTGGAAACAGAGAGCTTACTCAACCACTAGGTCAGTTAGAACTGCAAGGCCTGTGGTTCAAACATACCAGTTGCTCTTCGAAAACCCTATACAGAGGGTCACTATGAGTAGGAACCAACTAGATGGCACTTAACAACAACAATGTATCGATAATAAGTGTATAATTACTGTACAAAAACTTATTTTATGAGACACATAAAAGACTTGCCAAATTTTCAAACAGGATGTATCCCCTTGCCATTCCATAATGGATGCATGTCCAATACATCCAAGATGTATTTGTTTATTCAGAATGTTTCCTTTGCCACATAGCACTTATAATGATTTTACTGAATGGAAAATGATGTGGTTCACCAAGGACCAGAGGAGGAACTCTGACTTACCATCTCTCCTATTGAGCCTTGCAAATCCAGGACCATGGCTGCTCGATAGCTCAGAAGAACTGCTGAATGATGCCTGTGGCAAGGCAGGTACCAGAGGCTCGTCACAGTCATCTGCACAGGAAGGAAAGAAATGCCACATTCAGGTTAAGACACAGCTGATGACTTTCTTGAAATCACTAGTCATAAACAAGCGAACAACAAACCAGAATCTAGAATCTCTAACAGTATGTCAGCTGTATATTCTACTAGTCTTCTACTAAGCGTTCTGCTGTAACCCATAAGATTTGCTCCGAATATCACTATGATGCTCCTTAGGAGTAGGAATGGTGAAGCTTTGTCTTGCTTACTGTGGACACACCATCAGAAAAGACGAATGACTGAAAAAGCACATTCTGCTTGGTAGAATAGAGAGGGCCCGCGAAACCTGGGGGAAGCCTGAAGAGATGCATTGAGGTAACAGCCTCAACAATGGGTTGAAACCTCTCAGAGATCATGGAGCTGGGGCTGGACTGGACACTGTTTCATTCTGTGATACACGAGATTGCCAAAGCAACTATCAACAGCTACCGGTTCTAATCTGCTCATCCAGAGTGTAAAGTCTTTCAGAAACGGAAAGGAGAGACTTGCACAGAAAGTATTACATAAGATATGATCTCCAAGTAGGAAAGGCAGTCTTAAATAAGGCAAAAAAATTTCACATCCAAGGAAAGATTCATACATTTAACTCTCTTAAAATTAAGAACTGATGATGGCCAACAGACATCATAAGAACGTGAAGAGAAACCTCACCAAGGACAGAAAATACTGGGACACATATTAGCAAGTATACAATTAGTATTTCAAATTAAAAGGCACAAAACAAAACGTAAGTGAAAATAAAAGCCATGATCAAATCATCTAGAAAACACACTAAGAAAAATGCCACTGGGCAAAACCAGAGACTTCAGTGACAGAGCCCATATAAACTGATGCTCAAGCTCATCAGTCAAAGGAAACATTACCACTGGGTATCATTTTACACACAGCACATCAGCAATCAGCAGGAAGACTAATATTACTAACTCCTGCAAAGAAGGTGGAACAAGAGAAGCTCCAACGTACCACTAGTGGGAGTGTAAAATGAACAACTACTTTTTTGGGTAACTTTTAACTGTAAATTTATTGAAGGTTTACAGACAAGATCATCAGTTTTACAGTCAACAAATCATACACGTTGTTTCATCTCAGTGATTGCAGTCCCCTCTACGTAACACACCTTCCCATTCCTTCTCAACTTTGTCCTTAGGTAAATGTTACCTTTTTGATTGACCATTTCATGGTGAACATAAGTTGGAAAATGAATAAAGATGACTGTAGAAGAATCGATGCATTTGAGTTATGGCATTTTTGGAGTATATTGAAAGTACCACGGACCACCAAAAGAATAAACAAATCTGTGTTGGAAGAAGAATAGCCCGAGTACTCCTTAGAATCCAAATGCCCAGACTCCATCTCTCATGCTTCGAACCTAGTATCAGGAGGGACCAGTTCCTGGAGGAGGACATCATGGTTGGTGAAGTAGAGGGTAGGAGAAAAACAGGAGGAACCCCAACACGGTGGACTGGTTCAGCGGCAGCAGCAATGAGCTCCAGCAGAACACTGATTGTGAGGCTGGGCAGTGTTTTGTTCTGTTGTACACAGGATCACTATGAGTTGGAACTGACTCAATGGCACCTAACAACAACAACAACAGCAATACCTTACACAAAATGAGCACAACTCAAAATGGGGGAAACAGTTGCAAGCATCCATTACTAATCTGAACATGGATTGTACGAAGTATGAATTTAGGAAACTTGGAAGCTGTCAAAAATGAAATGCAATGTACAATTATCAATATCCTAGCCATTTGTGAGGTGAATTGGACTGGCATCAGCAATTGTGAATCTGACAATCACATGGTTTATTAAGCTAAAATGACAAATTAAAATGGGATAGTGTCACATTCATCATCAAAAAGAATGTTTCAAGATCTCAAAGTATGGTGCTGTCTGTGATAGGATAATATCCGTATGCCTACAAGGAAGACCAATAAATACCACTAATATTCAAATTTATGCACCAACCACTAAAGCCAGTCATGATCAAATTGAAGAGTTCTACCAACTTCTTCAGTCTGAAATTGATCAAACATACAATCAAGATGTATTGATAATTACTGATGAATGGAATGCAAAGGTTGGAAACAAAGAAAAAGGATCAGTAGTTGGAAAATATGACCTTGGGCCTAGAAATAATGCTGGAGATCGCATGATAGAATTTGGCAAGACCCATGACTTTTTTACTGCAAATATCTTTTTTAAACAATATAAATTGATGATAACTATATGGAGTCCTGGTATGGCACTGTGGGTTAATGCGCCAGACTGCAAAGCCGTTTGAACTGCAAGGTTGGCGATTCAAGCTCACCAGCTACTCCTTGGAAACTCTATAGAGGGTCGTTATGGGTCGCAACTGACTCTGCAGCACGTCATAACAACAACATACACATAGATTTCACCAGATGGGATACACAGAAATCTAGTTGACCACATGAGTGGTAAGAGATGGTTGAAAAGCCGAATATCATCCGTCCAAACAAGGCCAGGAGCAGACTGTGAAACAGACCATCAGTTGCTCATATGCAGATCCAAGCTCAAGTGAAAATGAAAACAAGAGCCAAAATATAGTCTTGGAAACATCCCACTTAAATTGAAAGAGCATCTCATGAGCGGATTTGATGAATTAGACAATAATAACTGAAGACCAGAGACTTATGGGATGACATCCAGAATATCATAAAGAAGGAAGTAAAAGGTCATTAAGAAGGCAACAAAGAGAGTAACAATCAAAATGGATAACCGAAGAGACTCTGAAATGTGCTCTTCGGCATAGAGATGTTAAAGCAAATGGAAGGTATGAGGAGGTAAAAAAGCTGAACAGAAAATTTCCAAGGGCAGCTCAAGAAGTCAAAGTCAAATATTATAATGAAATGTGCAAAGATGTGGAGTTAGAAAACCAAAAGGGAAGAACACACTCAGCATTTCTCAAGTTGAACAAAATACTGAATGATGCAGACAACATCAAAAGAAGATGAGAGGAAAACACAGAGTCACTACCATAAAGAAATGGTCGATGTTCATCCATTACAAGTCGTAGAAGATGAGCAAGAGCCAACGGTACTGAAGGAAGAATTCAAAGGTGCACTGAAGGCATTGGCAAAGAACAAATCACCAGGAGTGGATGAAATAAATGTTGCAATTTTTCAAAACACTGAAGCAGTACTGGAGGCACTTACTCAACTATGCCAAGAAATTCAGCAGACCTGTTCAACTGACTGGAAGAGAATATGGAACTATATATCCACACCGAGAGAAGTGACCCAAGGGAATGCAGAAATCATCAGACAATATCACCGATACAACATGCAAGTAAAATTTTGCCAACTATAGTTTTTTAATGGCTGCAACATTACATTGACAGGGAACTGCCAAAAGTTCAAGTCAGATTCAGACAAGGACATGGAACGAGGAATATCTTTGCTGACATCAGCTGGATCTTGACTGAAAGCAGAGAATACCAGAAAAATGTTTGCCTATACTTCGTTGACTATACAAAGGCTTTAAACTGTGTGGCTCATGACAAGTTTTGCACAACATTGTGGAGAATGAGTATTCCAGAACACTTAATTGTGCTCATGAGGAATTTGTACACAGAACAAGAACAAGGGCACACTACACTGGTGGCAGTGTTGGTAGTGTGCTGTAGAGTCGGGTCTCACCCATAGCGACCCTGCATAGGGTTTACGAGGCTGTAAATCTTTACAGGAACAGAAAGCCTCATCTTTTTCCCACGGTGCAGCTGGTAGTTTCGAACTACTGACCTTGAGGTTAGCAGCCCGACTCATAACCACTACGCTACCAGCGCTGCTTAAGGGGACACTAAATGTTTTAAAATCAGGAAAGGTGTGCCTCAGGGTTGCATTCTTTCACCATACTTATTCAATCTGTATGTTGAGCAAATAACCCAAGAAGCTGGATTATTTGAAGAAGA
>NW_006408555.1:14012971-14024785 GCF_000296735.1 Chrysochloris asiatica
CGATGTTTACTACAACGAAACACTGTCTGGTCCGACACCATCCTCACAGTGGTTGTTACGTTTAAGCCCACTGTCACACACCGTGTGTCAGTCCATCTTGCTGAGGGTCTTAGTCTCCACCTTATGAAGCAGGATGTTCTTCCCAAGGGACTGGTCCCTCCTGATAGTAAATCCAAAATATGTGACACAAAGTCCCCCAATCCTCACTTCTAAGGAGCATTCTAACTCTTATTTCTTCCAAGACAGATTTTTTTTCATCTTCTGGCTGTTGCTATTAAGTACCATGGAGTCCATTCTGACTCACAGCAACTCTGTATAGGGTTTCCAAGGAGCAACTGGTGGGTTTGAACAGCCAACTTTGTGGTTAGCCGTCCTGTGTTTATTCTACAGTGCCACACATAATACAGTCTTCACCAAGTCACAATTCATCTAAGGCATCAGTTGTTCTTTGGTCTTCCTTATTCGTTATCCAGCTTTTGCATGCATACAAAGTGACTGAAAATACCATGGTCAGGCACTCCTTAGTTGGCAAAGTGACATCTTCACTGTTTCACATTTTAAAGAGATCCTTTGTAGCAGATCTGCCCAATGCAATATGCCATATGCAATAATTTCCTGACTGCTGCCTTCATGAACACTGATTGTGGATCCAAGTACAATGAAATCCTTGACAACTTTAATCAAATGCAAACACATATTCAAGGGGGGTCCCCATTAACTTTTTATTCCATTTTTTAATTTTTAATAAATTTTAATTCCATTTTTCCATGAACTTCTTGAATCCTTGTGTATTTATTAGGATACTGAATCCTAACATATTTATTAGGATACTGAAAGTACCAGGGACTGCCAAAAAAACAGACAAATCTTTATTGGAAGAAGTACTGCCAGAATGCTGCTTGAAAGCCAGGATGGCCAGACTATGTCTCACATACTTCAGAACTATTGTCAGGAGGAACCAGTCCCTGGAGAAGGACATCCTTCTTCATAAGGTAGAGGCTAAGACCCTCAACAAGATGGACTGACACAGAGTTTGTAACAATGGACTTAAATATAACAACCACTTGGTAAAGTGGAGTGTGAGAGAAAAAGAGCAAGGCCTCCAATGAGATAGGTTGGCACAGTGACAGCAGCAATGGGCTCAAGTGTAGGACTGAGCAGTGTTGTGCATAGGATGGCTATGAGTCGGTACCAACTGGATGGCACCTAACAACAAGAACATATATATCTGTTTATGTATGTCACATAGCTGCTGCTGCTATTATGTGCCGTGGAGTCGGTTCTGACCCATAGTGACCCTGTACAGGGTTTCCGAGGCTGTAAATCTTTACGGGAGTAGAAAGCCTCATCTTTCTCCCACGGAGCAGCTGGTAGTTTCGGACTGCTGACCTTGGAGTTCACAGCCCAGTTTGTAACCACTACGCTGCCAGAGCTCCTTATATCACATGTTGTTGTTGTTGTTATATCACATAGATAAACTTTAAAATGAAGACTACCACAAGGAAAGGAAAGTATAAGAATTAACTCATGTTTACCATGACATACATACAAGCTTAATCGATTTAGCTAATTTCTGTCTTCTTTACACTATCTTTTATTCTGTGTGATTAAGTTGCTTCCAATTGTGCTTTAATTAAAACAATCTTTCTCTCATAGTATTTAACATACGGCGGCAGCAGTGCTTGTATGGCACCGAGTTGGTTCCACATTGCGCCCCGGCGTAGGGTTTCTGAGGCTGTAAATGTTGACGGGTGCAGAAAGCCTCACCTTTCTCCTGAAAGGCCACTGGTCGATTCTAACCGCTGACCTTTCGGTTAGCAGCTCAGCTCATCCTCCACTACCCTACCAGGGCTTCGTGGTTACTAAACACCAGGCCGGGTCAGGGTTTCAAATATCTTAATAATAATTAAACTTAAGGAAAACTAGGAATTCCCTAAATTCATCTAGAATCTTATTAAATTCATTCTATAAAGCATCATTTGCTCTTGAAGGCCTCTTGCAAAAATTTTATCTTTTTAAGATGATCTAATTTCCATTTAAAGTCTACCTTTTCTTTTTTTTTCACACCTTAAATCCTTCAGCCAACTCTTAAGACAGACTTGCTATCCGGCTCACAGTTCCTTGTGTCTATCGATTGGCTTACAGACTGACACGAACCATTCTTGTTTGAGCTCCAGTATTAAGAAGTGTTTAAAGAGACATGAAATCCATAAAACACAGCAGGGAATTCTGACTGTGCCTAATTACACACAATCACCAAAACGCCACAGACTTGAAAACTCTGTGGAAGCTATGGCATACGTGTTTGCATGTACAAATAAGTGAATCTTACGTGTGCATGTGTATGATGTAGTGTTGCATATGTATACTACAAGTACAGTGACTTCTGGGTCATCATCAGTATGCAGTTCTAAGTGTAACAGAAAACAGGGTGCAGGACTGCAATCCACCATCAATTATGCACGCAGATTCGGATCGATATTCGGGGTGTAAATTGTCTTTCTCGTGCACTCACTGTAGCGGGCCTGTATGCTGCTCATCTGTTGTGGCCACCTGTAAATTGAGAATCAATATCACTCTACTTTTAGGTTAAGAATGGAATTTAAATAAGAGAAGAGGTACTGACTCCATTTACATGGAGAGAGCGGGAATCTGGATGGGGCCCCGAGAGGGGCACTTCTGGGGCTGCTGGGATTTGGTAAAGCTATCATTTTTGGCCGGAGAAGCGGTTCCGGGGCATTACTCTTCTTTAACATGAGTGTATATGCTTCCTCACAGTCTCTTATGCTTATTTAGCAAGAAAATATTTTCAAGAACTACTTATAAAAAATAGTAATAGCTCTTATACAGTGAGCCTTCTGTGCTAAGAATTTAAAATCCTTTCATACAGTGTTGTTGTTAAGTGCTCTTAAGTTGGTTCCAACTCATAGAGAACCTATATAGGGTGTCTAAGGAGCAGCTGGTGGGTTTGAATTACTGACCTTGTGGTTTGCAGTCCAGTGCTGATCCTACAGTGTCACGCACGCTAGGAGTCTATTTCTTACATAGAAAGTAATACCATTTTTGTCGCTATGACATCACACACCACCAACTCCTTGTTGCGGCGCTAATATCACTGCTATCTTATGTGAGGCTCAGGGAAGGGATCGTTTTCTGTGTGTCAGTGGGTGATCAGGACTGGAGGACACAGAGATTAGGTGCTCATCTATGAATGGACAGGTTGGCGGCAGGCGGCACCCATCAGTCACTCAGCAGGAGAAAGATGTGTCAGTCTGTTTCTCTAAAAATGTATTGTTGTTGTTAAGTGCTTTTGATCGATCCCAACTCATAGTGAGCTTGTACTTCTGACCTTGCGGTTCAATCCGACTTTGCAGTCCAATGCTTTTACCCACACCGCCATACCAGGACTTAGCTAAAGATTTAGGCCCTTGAAAACCCTATGGAGCAGTTCTACTCTGAACTCGAGGTCAATTATGAGTGGGATTTGACTGGCAGCAATGTGTTTTATGTGTTGCTATTGTTAAGTACTATCGAGTTGGTTCTGACCCACCGTGACCCTGTATATGGTTTCCGAGGAGCAGCTGGTAAGCTTGAACCACTGACCTTGTGGTTCAAACCAACTTTGCAATCCTGAGCATTAACCCAAAGAGCCACACTAAGTGATTCAAAAAGAACCCTGGTGGATCAAATAGCTAAGCACTCAGCTGACAGCAGACAGATTCAGGAGAAGTAGATGGCATTATGGGAGCATAGTGATCATTACAGCTTAGAAAACCTTACAAAGCAGTTCTGCTGTTACATGGGGCTGCCATGAGTCACAACCAAGATATTTTATCAGTGAGTTGGGAGTCCAGAATCCAGGAATGTAAGAACATGGTGACTATAACTATTTCATCATCTTTATCGAGTCCTGGGTGGCAATGTAGGATAATGCCCTGGACTGCAAGGTCAGTTTAAGCCACAAGGTTGGCAGTTCAAACCCACTAGCTGCTTCTCAGAAACCCTACACAGGGCCGCTATGAGTCGGAGTCAACTCAACAGCACTTAACAATAACAACATTATTGCTAGTTGCCATCAAGTGGGTTCCAACGCATGGCGACCTTATGTGTGCAGAAAATTACTCCATAGGGTTCTCAAGGCTGTGGCCTTCCAGAAACAGATGCAAGGCCTGTCTCCCAGGCCTGCCTGATGGGTTTGAACCTCTAACCTTGTGGCTGGTAGTCAAGCACTTAGCCATTTGGAGTGGAGGCATTTCATCAGACACAATGATGGTAAAAAGAAAACATCCTTCAAGAAGTTGCCTATGCCAATTCCAGGTTTGTCACGCTGTTAGTTGATTGGCAATTTAATTTTCAATAATCTTGACATCAGAGGTGGGGAGGGGTAATTATGAACCTAGAAGAGTAAATGCCGGGCTCCTGCGGTCTTAATTACTGAAACCTATTTCTGTGGGTGTTCCCTGACTGTACTAGTAAAGTGGAGATTCTTGGCTGCTTAGGACCAGATTCTAGCTCAATGGCTCTCAACTAGGGGTGCCCCATACGGGTCCATCTTGCAATGTCTGAAAAATTTTGCTTGCCACAACTTGAGAGTGTTACTGGCATATTGTAGAGGGAGGTGGATGATTCTGTTAAACACCCTTCAATGCACTGGGCAGACCTAAAAAAAATCAAAGAATTATTTCTGGCCTCAGGTGGCAATAGTACTAAGGTTGAGAAACACTCTTCTAGATTGTATTTAAAGCAAGCACGTAACTATAACTATAACCTTTCCAGTAGTCTCCCAGCAAGAACTCCTTGACTTTCTCTAAAATTTTAATGATTATTAGCTTTAATTTGCAGCTTTTCAGAGTGCATACAAGCATCATTCAAAATGCACTGAGACATAGGCTTTTAAGTAATCAGGATTTCTAACCTTAAGTAACATGCTCTTTCAGCTTAAAAGATAATTGTATACTTTAAAATACTATTTCAGATCATCAAATTATCCTATCACAACTGGTCCACGGGCAGCATTTGAGGTTAAAAAGGGGGGGGGGGTGCACAGCAGAACAGGAAGTCTCTTAGTCATCAGTGAAAAGGAATAAAAGGGTTACGATTCTATGAAAGGCTTGAGTAACTCAAAATGGTAACACATTAAAAAAGGTAGCATGTTTGTTACCTTGCACAATTATTGTCATCTTTTATTAGAAGAAATGAGTGCCACCCTACTACTCTATGTTGGGTCAAAATCAGATTATTTTACTGGACTTTTTCCTTGCTATATTACAATTTTCAAACTGACCTTGGTAAACAATTAGAGATAGTGATTTTATGCTTTTAAGACATTAAAAACTATATATTCTATACATGTTTACACTTGAATAGTTTTTTATGAATTCTGTCCATATTATTGGAAGGGAAAAAAAATTGTATTAGTGTGCAGACATTTTCACACTTACACACACAGATACATCTATGGCTTTCAGGTCAACATCTCAATTTACTCTTCACATGTGAAAAAAACCTAACCACTGTCATTAAAAAGACAAGGATAAATGAAATCTCTAAAAAAACTGTATGTAAGGAAAACCTAAATAGTCTCTTAGAAAAAGAGGCAAATTATACTTGAAAGTCTTTAGATAAGACTCCATCAAAAGTAATTTTATTTTTTTACGGTTAGATGTCACTGAGTTGGTTCCAACTCAGAGTGATCCCATATACAACAGAATGAAACAGTGCCCAATCCTATACCACCCTCAGAGTCATGGCTCTGCCTGGGCCCATTCGTGCAGACAGTGTGTCAAATCACTTGTTGAGGATCTTCCTCTTGTCCACTACTCCTTATCTGATCAAGCATAATGCCCTTCTCCACGGGCTGGTCCCTCCTGATGATATGCCATGAGTTTTACCATCCTTACTTCCAAGCATCTTTCTAACTGTACTTCTTCCAGAACAGATTTCTTCATTCTCTCAAAACCCAAATTATAGTCAAGATTTGTTGGCAACACCAAATTCAAAAGCATCAATTCTTGTTCAAAGCATCAATTCAAAGCATCAATTCTTGTTCAGTTTTCCTTATTCATTGTCCAGTTTTTGCATGCATATGAGGTGATTAAAAAGCCCATGGTTTGTGTCAGAGGTGTACTTCAGTCCTCAAAGTGACATCTTTCCTATTAAACGGGTCTTTTGCAGTAGATTTGCCCAATGCAATACAGCCTTTGATTTTCTTATCTGCAGATTTCCATGAGTTTTGATTCATCCAAGTGAACTGAAATCTGACCATTTCAGCATTTTCCCACTGATCATGATGCTAATTTTTGATCCCGTTATGAGAATTTTTGGTTTCTTTATGTGGAGGTATAATCTACACTGAAGGCTGTATTCTTTTATCTTTATCAGCAAGAGCTTCCGTTCTTCTTTGCTTTCTGCATATTGTAGATTGTTAATGAGTCTTCTGCCAATTCTCAAGTCACATTCTTCACACAGTTCAGCTTCTCAGATGATTTGCTCAGCATACAGATTGAAAAAGGACGGGGAACGGATAGAACCTTGATGCTCATCTTTCCTGATTTTAAGTCAGACAGTAACCGCTTGTTCTGTTGGAATGACTGTCTCGTAGACTGTATACAGATTCCACATAACCACAATGAAGTGTTCTGGAATTCCCATTTTTCACAATGTTATACATAATTTGTTAAGAATGCCTTTGCCTAGTCAATAAAACACAGGCGAACATCTTTGTGGGATTCCCTGCTTTCAGCCAAGATCTATCTCACATCAGCAATGGTACTCCTCGTTCCACATCCTCTTCTGAAAATGGCTTGAATTTCTGACAGTTCCCTGTACATGGACTGCTGCAACGGTCTTTGGATTATCTTTAGGTTAATTTTACTTGCATGTAATATTAGTGATAATGTTCAATAATTTCTGCATTCTAGGGATTCACCTTTACTTGTAATGGGCACAAGTATGGCTCTTCTCCAGTCACTTGGCCAGGTTGTTGCTTACTATCTTGAAATTTCTTGGCACAGATGAATGAGCTCTTTCAACATTGCAACCATTTATTGTCCTTATTGTTGTTGTTAAATGCCACTGCGTCGGTTCCAACCCATAATGACCCTGTAGAGGGTTTCCGAGGAGTGACTTGTGAGCTTGAACCACCGACCTTGCAGTTCAAACGGCTTTGCAGTCTGGTGCATTAACCCACAGCGCCACACCGGGACCACAATTGGTTTTCTGTCGATTCCTAGAGCCTTGTTTTTCTAATGAATTCAGTGCAGCTTGGACTCATTCTTTCAAAACCAACTGTTTTTATGATATGTTATTTCAGTTTTGTATGTTTACAGGGATTCTGTGTATTCCTTCCATCGTATTTCCATGCTTTCTGCATCATTTGATCTTTAACCCATAGAATCCTTCAATATTACAACTTGAGGCTTGAATTTTTTTAAATTTTTTTTTCCGCAGTTCATTCAGTTTGAGAAATGGGTTTTCTAACCCCACACCTTTGCACATTGCTTTATAATATTTTACTCTGTCTTCTCAAGGTGCCCCTGGAGATCTTCTGTTCAGGACTTTTATGTCAACATTTCTTATTTTCATTTTAGGTACTCTACATTCAAGAGTAAGTTTCAGAGTCTCTTCTGATATCCATTTTGGTCTTTTCTGTCTTTCTAATGACCTTCTGCTTTCTTCATGTATGATGTCCTTGATCTCATCCCACAGCTCATCTGATCTTCAGTCATTAGTGTTTAATATGTCAGATCTATTCTTAAGATAGTCTTTCAATTCAGGTGGGATACATTCAAGGTTATCCTTTGGCTCTTGCGAACTTGTTTTAATTTTTTTTAGCTTCCATTTGAACTCTCATATGAGCCATTGATGGTCTGTTTCACAGAGTCAACCCTTGACCTTGTTCTGACTGATGATATTGAGTTTCTCCATCCAATGAATAAGTAAAATTCTATCATATGACCTCCAGCATTGTTTCTATCATCAAGGCCTCATTTTCCAACTACTGATTCTTCTTTGATGTCACCTTTTACATTGCAGTCACCAGTAATTACCAGTGTATCTGGATTGCATGTTTGAACCATTTTAGATTGCAGAAGTTGGTAACAATCTTCAATATCTTCATCTTTGTCCTTATTGATTGGTGTGTAAATTTGAATACTAGTCATGTAACTGTTCTTTTTTGCACATGTGTAAATGTTAGCCTATAACTGACAGTGATGTGTTTCAGGACAGATCTTTAAATGTTCTTTTTAATGATGAATATGACATCATTCATTTGCTGATGTGGCACAACTCAAAATGAGGAGGAAAGTCCACTAATAATCAGATTATGCAATGTACAAAGTATGAAGCAAAGTAAAATGAAAGTGTTCCAAAATTGGTATTGTAGGTATTAGAGAGCTGGAATGGACTGGTAGTGGCCATTCAGAACTGGAAAAGCATATGGTCTACTACACAGGGCACGGCAAATGGCAGAGGAACAGCATCTCAATTTTATTTTATGAAGGATCTTGATGCAAAATTCTTGAAACAAAAAGTATTCTGTTTGAAATAAATATAATTCCATTTTCTTGATCTTTGTGTAACATTACTTTCACTATCATAACAATCTTAGTCTTTCATTAAGATAATTAATAAATGAGTCCTGGCGTGACACTATCAAATAAGCATAGGACTGCAAGGTCAGTTTGAACTGCAGGGTCAGCAGTTCACACCCACCAATCGCTCCTCAGAAACCCTATACAGGACAGCTATGAGTCAGAACCAATACAACGGCACTTAACAACAACAAGAAGATAGTAGTGATATTTACTGGGTACGTTACATATATTAACTCATTTGACCCTAGCAAACACCCTATATACTAAATACCATGATTAACTCTATTTGATAGTTGAGGAAAAAAGAATACAGAGATTAAATAATTTGCCCTTGGACACATGACTAATCAACGGCAGAAACAGGGTTTGTACCCAGGTCATATGGCCTGAGAGCGCCAGTACTGTGTTGAAACAAGATTGAAATTCTAAAATATGAGGGAGCTTCAAAAAGTTAATAGGAACATGGAATTAAAAGAGAAGAGCATTTTTCCATGAACTTTATGAGGTCCCCCTCATACACTTGAAAGGCGCTCTGGTTGCTTAGTGGGTTATGAGTTGGGCTGTTAACCACAAGGTCAGCTGTTCAAGTCCACCAGGCACTCAGCGGGAGAAAGAGGCTGTCTGCTCCCGTAAAGATTAACAGCCTTGGAAACCCTACACAGGGTCTCCATGAGCCACAAACAGCTCCACAGCACACTACCTACCACAACTGTACACTTACAACACAACTAGAGCTCATTTTCAGGAACCTTCAGCTTGGCTGCCAGTGAGCAATCATGTTGTGTTGTGTTTTTTTGTATTTGGAAGCTCTTCCATGACCCTGCTGATAAATCCTATTTCCCATGAGAATAAGGATCAGAGAGTCGACCGGGATAGAATGAAATGAAACAGAACAGAATAGGAGTGGATCAAACAAATACCACCCATGCAGTTACTTACTCCGAGCCGACCCACCCAGAGCTAGGTCAGACCTCACAAGCTATAGGACAATGTTCTCCAAAGTGCCAAGTGGGTTCAGGACTTCAGATGCCGGCTTCAACAACCTCACTTCTGGCTTGCTAACAACAAATTCAGCATTTTCCCACTACTCCTTGAGCATACTACACTGGGGAGCCTCCTCCGGACTGCCTTTCACATATATTTGATATTATTGCTTAGCAATGGTTTCTATGGAGTCCTGGTGTGGTGCTGTAGGATAACCACTGGACGCACAGTCTGTTTGAACTGCAAAGTTGGTGGTTCAAACTCACCAGCTGCTCCTCATAATCCCTCTACAGAGTCTCTATGAATTGAAATCGACACTAGCACACTTAGCAATGACAGTGACTTTGTAGCAATCTTTTGGACTCACCCTCATATATAATAGAGAGAGCAGTGCTGATACTTGAGATGTTAATGGGTCCGCTTTCATTAGGAGGCAACCACTGCCTTACCACCCCAAGTAATAGCCTTCATTTGAATAGCTTTCCCAATTAATCTTCACAATTAATGGATTAATGGGAAAGCAGTTAACTTTTAATGACAGCATAGCTAGAGGCTGATTGACTTTAGAGGTTTAATAGCAACTATTTAAAGTCCAGACATTAAGAGAAGGAGACCTACAAACCTATCTAACAAAACCAACCAAAGGCAAAGGGGGTGGAAGGATAAGCAAGTAGAAAGAATATCAGAATCTGCACTTATTACAAACTTTTAATGTGATAATATGGTCATATGTGACACCATTATCTCTAATTTGATATTAGGAAAATGCTGAAAAAAATATAGAGTTATGGAGAAGACTCTCCTATGGAGTCCTGGTGTGGCACTGCAGGATAAGCACTGGACTGCTAATCACAAGGGAGGCAGTTCAAACCACCACCTTCTCCTCAGAAACACTAAACAGGGTCATTATGAGTTGGGACCAACTTGGTGGCACTTAACAACACCAGTATTATGAAGAATTAGTGGGTCACAAGTTTTTGAAACAATGTACATAAAAATGTTGAAATTACTGTGATTTTTTTATAATGATTAGATCAATTTACTTTTCATTCACTCCACAGTACACACACCAAATAAAATTGATTGTCTGTTTCACAGGTGAACAAAATTGCAAACACTCTGTTCTTTGATCAATTATCCCATATGTTATCACACATTTCCAGTTTCTATAACTTTTCCATCATTATCCCCTATTTTTCCACTTCAAACATAATACAAATTACAGTTATAATATATGGAGTCCAGATGTGGTACAGTAGAGTAAGCACTGGACTGCTAACTGCAAGATCAGTGGCTCAAATTCATCAGTTGCTCCTCAGAAACCCTAGACAGAGTGGCTGTGAGTGGGAATCCACTTAATGGCACTTAACAGTAACAATACATGTACATAACACTGGACTACTAACCACAAGGTGGGTGGTTCAAGTCTACCAACTGCATCAAGGAAAAAAGATGATGCTTTCCACCTCAGAAACCTTACAGAGGGTCGCCATAAGTTGAAATCAACTTGATGGCCTCTAACAACAATATATTATATATATACATATATATAATGTATATATATATACACATTGTTAAGTGCCATCAAGTTGGTTCCCACTCATAGCAACCCTGAGTAGGGGTTCCAAGGGGCGGCTGGTGAGTTTGAACTGCTGATCTTCTGGTTCAAACCAACCTGGTGGTCCCGTGGTTCATCCAACAGTGCCACACTGGGACTCCATATGTCGGGAGTCCACACACACACACAAACACACACAAGGGGGTGACTTAGTTCTCCAGCACTGCTCTAATAGAAATATCACAAATAGACGACTTTAAAAACAAATTTATTTTCTCACACTTTAGGAGGCTAGAAGTTCAAATGCAGAGTGCTGGCCCAAGGGAGAAACAGGTCTTTGTCTCCTTTCAGCATCTACTGTACGCCTGGCATTCCCTGGAGATCTCCAAACATCTTGGCCTCAATCTTCCCCTGGATCTGGGAGCTTCACAGTGCTGGGAGCCCGGGCCCAGAGGATGCATTCCACTTCCAGCTCCTCTTTCTCTTCTTTTAACCTTGTAAGATGAAAGGTGTTGCATGCCATACTCTTAAGAATCTCTGTATAGCGGATCAGAGTCCTGGTGGGATTAAGGGTGGGTATGGCATTGTATATGGCAATATATATACTGAGGAGTCCTGGTGTGGCACTGTGGGTTAATACGTCAGACTGCAAAGTCGTTTGAACTGCAAGGTCAG
>NW_006408555.1:14026038-14027202 GCF_000296735.1 Chrysochloris asiatica
TCAGAGCGTATGTCTGCTTGTGTATTCCCCTTGAGTCCTAGTCTTGGAAGGGGGTTTGTCCTGAGGGCACCTGACTGCTTGACTTGATGTCTCCCGGGCGAGCAACCTGCTCATTCTTGTAGTAGTCAGTCAAACTGCCATTATTGTCTTTCATTTTTCCTGTTAGTATTTCTTCCAAGAAGCATCTTCTGTTCTTCAAAGAAGTATTCTTGTGATGAGGAGTGGACACTGACCACTCTGGTTCTCTGTCTATGTAACTGTAAAAGGGGCACGAATTCCCAGCTCACAGCATAGTAGTGAGGAAAAAGGTGTGCGTTATGTAAAGTGTCTAGCAGGGACCATCTCTGCCCAAGAGACATACATAAACCAATAACTACTGAGTTGATTCCAATGCCTGGTGACTCATGTGCTGCACATCTGGGAACAGATCTCCAGGCCTTTTTTTCTGAGGCACCGCTGGATGGTTTCGAAACCCTAACCTTGAGGTGCCTAACCCTGTGTGCCATCTAGGTAGTCCTCAAACACAGAGGAGCCAAATAGTAAACTTGCATTCATTTCTATATGAATTCCCAAAGACATTTCTTTGACTCAATGTATAATCTGATATCATTACATTTTTCTTGGTTATTTCATTTGTAAACTTGAAATTAAGAACACTCAAATTCCTCTTACTTTCATAATGAGATAATGAGCCATTTCCTTAGAGACAAAGAACATAATTATCCATCCCTGTATTTTCACCACAGACTTTACCAAGTTTTCCATCCTTATATGTAAATAAGGAGTGTTGGTTGCATACTGCATTACATATTGGGTTGCTAAACACAAGGTTATCAGTTCGCATACAGCAGATGCTCCAAGGGAGAAATTGGAGGATTTCTGCTCCTGTAAAGCTTTATGGAGCACAGAATATAAGGAAAATTGGAAACTGTCAACAATGAAACAGAACTCATAAACATCGATATCCTAGGCATCAGTGAACTGGAGTGAACGGGAATTGGCCATTTTGAGTTTGACAATAACATGGTTTACTATGGCAGGAAAGATCATTGGAAGAGGAATGGCGCCGTATTCATCATCAGAAAGAACATTTCAAGATCTGTCTTGAAGTACAACATTGTCTATGATAGGATAATATCCACAACTATAAGGAAAACTAGTTAA
>NW_006408555.1:14029047-14031659 GCF_000296735.1 Chrysochloris asiatica
TGTGCCTGACCCAAGCCATGGTATTTTCAATAACCTCACAGGCATGTGAAAGTTGAACAATGAATAAGGAAGACCGCAGAAGAATTGATACATTTGAAATATGGTGTTGGAGGAGAATATTAAAATTACTATGGACCGCCAGAAGTACTGCCAGAATTCTTCTTAGAAGCCAGGACAGACAGACTTTTTCTCTCATACTTTGGACATATTATCAAGAGCCAATTCCTGGAGAAGGATATCGTGCTTGGTAAAGTGGATGGTCAATGAAAAAGAGGAAGACCTCCAACGGAATGGATTGGCACAATGGCAGTAGCAATGGGCTCAAGTGTAGCAAGGATTGTGAGATTGTCAAAGGACCTTGGGGTGTTTTGCTCTGTTGTGCAAAAGGTCACTATGAGTCAGTCCTGATGTGACAGCACCAGCACCTAACTATGGCGCTGTGGGTTAATGCACCAGACTGCAAAGCCGTTTGAACTGCAAGGTTGGCAGTTCAAGCTCACCAGCTGCTCTTTGGAAACCCTATACAGGGTCACTATGCGTCGGAACTGACTTGATGGCACTTAACAACAACAAAAAACAACAACAGAGTCCTGGTGTAGCGCTGTGGGCTAATGCATCATCCTGCAAAGTCATTTGAACTGCAAGGTCGGTGGTTCAAGCTCACCAGTTGCTCCTTGGTAATCCTATACAGGGTCGTTATGGGTCAGAATCGGCTTGACAGCACTTAATAACAAAAACAACAAAGATTTACAGCCTCAGAAACCCTATATATGAGTTGGAATCAATTGGATGGCTCTGGAGTTTTTCTCTGTAAATACCAACCCCAGCTTGGGCACTGCCTTTAAGCTATGTAATAGGCTACATCAGTTTCCAATGCCCAGAGAGGGACAGTGGTGAGTGTGGTGAATGGTGCATGGGCAAAGTTAAAAGGTGGCCAGTATGGAGGTAGCTGACTACTGAGAGCAAGAGTGAAGTAGGGGGACCAGCTAGAAGGGTCTTCCAATCCTATAGGTGAGACCCGAAAGCCACGTGAACTATAGCAGGAGAAACGGATGTGATCAGAGTTTGTTGGGTTTGACCAATGTTTTGGAGGATTTGCAGACAGATCAGATAAAGGGTGTGAGAGAAAGCATTAAATCAAGAAACAATGCTTTGATAATAGGAGGTACTGGATAAAGTAGGAGAAAAACGTGGAACAAAATTCAAAATCATAAAGAAGACCATGCTTACTGGACCAATAGAGCCTGGTGGAAGCCCAGAGACTGAGGCCTTCAGTCACCTTTGTGCCTAGAGCTGAACTTACCCACATAGCTCAATTTTCAGCCAAGCAGCAGACCAGGCCTATAAGGTGAGCAATCACACTACAGGGTCCACTAACAGGCTACACAAGGTCCAAAGAGCAGCTTTCACTCAGGGATGGCGCTCAGAAAGCAGGAAGGGAGAGGTAAGTAGGACAAATGGAAATGGTAAACACAGGGAGGAAGTGGGAAAACAGCAAATAGGTAAGATGAGAATAATACTAGGAAACGATCACAAATCCAGAGAAAATTAAATTAGAAATGACCTTTCTCAAATGTATGAAAATAAATTCATAAATTTAGAAAACAAGGATAAATATCTAAGAATTTACAAGTATCTGTATAACTAAGATGAACTACAAAAAGACGAAAAATAAAAATAGATTAATTTCCATAAAATGAATTTTAATGAACTGCTCACAGAACCATTCCCACCCAAACTGGTTCACAGAGGAATTTACCTGACTTACATTACACAGCTAAGTGGGCCTCTGCGGTCCAGGGATAGAAGTCACTCCTCCTATTCAGTCTCCTCCTATGTTCAACCATTTCAAGAAGCAGCATATGATCATGAGCCAGCGATTCTAAAGGAAGAAGTCCAAGGTGCACTGAAGGAATTGGCAAAGAACAAGGTTCCAAGAATTGATGAAATACAAATTGAAATCTTTCAACAAAGTGAGGTGACCTGGAGGCACTCACTCATCTATGCCAAGAAATTTGGAAGACAAATATCTGGCCATCTGATTGGAAAAGATCCTTATTTGTGCCCATTCCAAAGAGAAGTGACCCAACGGAATGTAGAAATCATCGGACAATCTCTTTGATATCCCATGTGAGTAAAGTTTTACTAAAGGTAATACAGAGATGGCTGCAAGCATTGACAGAGAACTTTCAGAGGTTCAAGCCAGATTCAGAAGAGGCCGTGGAACAAGGGATATCATTGCTGATGGATCTTGGCTAAAAACAGAGAATACTAGAAAAATGTTTACCCATGCTTTATTGACTATGCAAAGGCTTTCGATTGTGTGGATCATGACAAGCTATGCATAACACTGTAATGTACGGGTATTCCTGAACACTTACCACTAAACACTGGACCAAAAGACAGTTGTTTGAACAGAACACGGGAACACTGAATGATTTAAAATTAGGAAAGATGTGCACCAGGGTTGTATTCTCTCACCATACTTATTCAACCTGTATGCTGAGCAAATCATCTGAGAAGCTGGGTTCTATGAAGAAAAATGTGGCATCAGGATTGGAGAAAGACTCATTAACAACCTGCAATATGCAGATGACACAACCTTGCTTGCT
>NW_006408555.1:14032369-14068477 GCF_000296735.1 Chrysochloris asiatica
TACTGACTCGATGGCACCTAACAACAACAACAAATTCAGGAGACTTGGATTCCATCCCCATCCAATTATTCCCATGCTTGGCCACTACCCATCAATCAGTGGAGGTTTGTGCATTGTCATCAGGCTGAACAGGTTACAGACTAAGGCAAACTAGGAGTAAAGGCCTGGTGATCTAGTTCTGAAAAGCATCCAGTGAAAATGACCAGGACCACAGCAGACAGATCATGGGGATGGCACGGACTGGACAATGTTTTGTTCTGTTATGCACGCGGCTGCCATGAGTTGGGCAGTCTTGGTAAGCGCAACGCGGAATAAAGACATGGATTTCTCAACATTAGACAGAATATGCTTTGCATTAATAAAGATGAAGTTTAACTCAAAGGCAACTTTCATGCAAGATTTAAAACTGGTACATATATACGAATGATAATAAATGAAAATAAAAACAGCTAATGTCATGTAAACACTGGTTCCATTCATAGGTTTTAACATAGATGTTCATCTCCTTTGCCCTGAGTCCAGAAGAAATGGATGGAGCCCAGCTCTCACTAACTGAACACTTTGGTCAAAGAATCCATTGGAGAATTCTGATCAAGAGGAGGAAATTGCAGAACAGAATTTCAAATTATCCTAGACACCAGGCTTCCTGGGGCCGTGAAGGTTTGATGAACCCCTGAAACAACTGCCCTGAGATAATCTTTAAACCTTAAGTCAAAAAATATTCCCTGAAGTCACCTTAAAACCAAAGGACAGCTTAGCTTAGTTAGAAACAAAGGAAAATAAAAAGTGTGCTTTGAGCACTATGCTCTTTTAAGAACTATCCGCATGGGGTCAAACTGACCACAGCAACTTGAAAGGTTACAGAGAAACCTGAGAGGGCAGCGATTTTATGTTCATGGGAAGGACCAACTCAGAGGATGAGAGTGAGCATGCTTACACAACTCCCAGAACATCATCAGCGTCAACAAATGGCCCATGAGGACACTGCAGCATTGGTACATGTTTTGTTGTTTGTATTCCCAACAATATAATAAAACTGTCACTTAAAAAAAATAATAAAATAGTTGTTTACCACGTATGGGGTCCATGCAATTGATAATCTAAACACACAATAGCATACAGGCAAGAAAGGAAAAGGATAAAAGACATTTTGTTGTTGTTAAGTGCCATCGAGTCAGTTCCTCCACATAGTAACCTTGTATAAAGTTTGCAAGGAGAAGCTGGTGAGTCGGAACCACCAACCTTTTGGATTAAACCACCTTGTGCTCGAGTGTTTAGCCTACAGTGCCATACCAGGACTCGAAATCTTTATGGGAGCAGAAAGTCTCATCTTTGTCCCACAGAGCCACTGCTATATTCAAATACTGACCTTGCGTTTAGCAATTCAGCTCGTAATCCACTCTATTACCAGGGCTCTTAGGCTTCTGGGGCATAGAAGATAGCACAACGAGAATCCATCTACATCTGATGGCACACAGTGAAGCCAGAGAGATTCCATCTACATGGACTGATACACAGAACACAATTCTTTCAAGAATGTTGACAGCGTACACTATACCACATAGCTGTTTATTATATGATTCCCTGTCTGTCTGCGGCAAACAACATAGAGTAAACCTGCTATAACTGTGTGGTGTTATTGTTGTTGTGTGCACAGACTTGGTTCTGACTCAGAGTGACCCTGTATAGGATTTCTGAAGCTGAAAATCCCTATGGGAAAAGAAAGCTTTGGCTTTCTCCCGAGGAGCAGCTGGTGGATTCGAACAGCATAACCCGCTATGCCACCACGGCTCCAATTATGTGACAGAAAATGGTGATAAAGACGTGCCTTCAAAAGAAAAATGTTATTTGTTATTGCTATTACGTGCCATCGAGTCAGCTGAGACTCATAGGGACCCTGTATAGGGTTTCCAAGGCTGTATATCTCCACCGGCACAGTAAGCCTCAGCTTTCTCCCGTGGATCGCTGGATGGTGTTGAGCCAACAATCCTGTGGTTGGCAATTCCGTGCTTATTCTCTAGAGCTATCGTATTCCCTAATGTATGATGTTGTTGTTGTTAAATGTCCTCGAATCCGTTCCGATTCATAGTAACCCTGTACAGGGTTTCCAAGGAGTAGATGGTGAACTTGAACCGCCGACCTTGTGGTTCAAACAGACCTTGCAGTCCAGTGCATTAACCCACAGCGCCATACCTGGACTCCCCCGTAAACAACGTAAAAACTCTTAAGTAAATTACTGTAGACCAGTGTTTGCCTTTCACAGCCCAAGGACACAGGTGGAGACAGAAAAATACAAATGACTGCTCTTATCTGTTCCCTCTTGCTGTTGTCACAAATCACCAAAACACGTTGCAGTTTCATGGTGTACAAGTACAGAGATTTCCTATCTTTCATTTCTAGGAATTAGCAAGTCATATCTAAATGGGGATAATGGTGGTACCAGTTCCTGACAATCTAAATGAGTTGGCATATAAAGACCTCTTGGGAATGGAAGGATTCTTCATATCAAGGAGCAAACTTGCTTCCTCAGTGTGCTGGGTTGGTTGTTGTTGTTGTTGTTATGTGCCGTGGAGTCAGTGCTGACTCATAGTGACCCTGTACTGGGTTTCCAAGGCTGTAAATCTTTACGGGAGCAGAAAGCCTCATCTTTCTCCCACGGAGCAGCTGGTAGTTTCGAACTGCTGACCATGAGATTAGCACCCCAATTCATAACCACTATGCTACATGAAAAATTTAGACATTGGCTATCAAAACTGGGGGGGGGGGGGGGGCGCTACAAAGGCACCAAGTGGCTGGTTTACAAGCTTCCATGAGTGTGCTTATGCAGAGTGAGGGGAGTAAAGTAGAATTCCCACTGAATAGTTTCCCTCTCTTCCAGATGGCTCTAGTAAAAGGGGCTGGGGGAGGACAGTAATAGGATTTTTGGACTCATTTGTGAATGACTGTTAGCAGGATTCATTGTGATGCCACACTGTAAGTATGGAAGACGTAGAACTAAAAGGAGGCTTTTTAGGAAATCTTTCAATTCAGGACAGACAATCTCAGCCTCCTCAGGAAGGTAGAGCATGAGTGGAGCAAGAGATCCTACCTAAAAGAACGGCCACAGCAAAGACAGTGGCGGCTGTGTGCCTGTGGGCAGGAGGCTGGCTGGCAGAATGTGCCCTTCAGACAATTAAATTAACAAATTGCTTTTTTTGTAAGTATGCATCCAATATTTCTGCCTTGTCCCCTTGTGAAATATAAATTGTGAATGGGGAGCCACAGGGAGGAAGTGGGATAGATGTTGTTGCAGGGAGGGGATTGTAATCATTGAGATGAAACAAGGTATATGGCTTGCTGAATGATGGGCTGATGATCTTGTCTATAAACTTTCACTCAATTCACAAGAAAAAGTTAAAAAAAAAAAAAAAAACCCAACTACCTGGCAGCTGATGTCTACAGTAATTCCTACGTACATGTCCACGATTGCTTCTTGGTTTGTATATGTTGTTGTTGGCGTTCAGTGTCGTCAATAGGGCTTCCGAGGAGCAGGTATTAACACTGACTGGGTAATCCAGTGCTTATCCAAAAGTACCACACCAGGACTACTATTAGGATATGAGTGTTTTTATTATAAATTCAGAAAATCCAAGAGTAGGAATTGAATAAGATTCTAGCTAGATACCTCTTACAATATCTCCTAATAACACATATTGCTTTAGAAGGAGAAAGGGGGAGGGGGGGAGACAATGAATGTTTCTAATCACATGGTCATCCTTCTATCTAACAAAAGATGGCACACAATTATTTACCTAAAAACGAAGTGAAGTGTCCTCCGATTCGTGATGTTCCTACTAAGGGACAGTTTTATAATGTTCAAGAAGTGCTGTTTTTCCTTTACCTCTCTTGAGTTTTAGAGTTATTCATTTCATTTACTCTAGAATAACAGAATTTAAGATTGCACGTGAAGGAGAAATCAATAAGCCCCAATTCATGAGGCAGGTGAGAAGGGATTCAGAAACCAGGGCATCTCTTTCTTTGGATACCTGTGATGACCGAGTTAGGGTGCTCAGAGCATCCACGTGGACCTAGCTCACTCACAAATGCTCAATGTGACGCCAGCAAAGCCTGCCTAAGTGGGTGCTATTTCCATTAACCGACATAGTCAAGCTGAAATTGCCATATTTTAGACTTCGATTCCTGGAGGGAAAATTGGTAAGCCTCAAATCAATTCTTATTCTAGTCATATTAGATGGTATTTCAACATTGCTGAGCAAATACTCCATCTTATTACCAAATTCTTTTGAGAGTTGTTATTTGTATCTCAAAATATCACGCTTAGAGACAAAGACTGAACGCTTCATAGTGCTGAGAAGTTTCACTGCACATAAATGTCTTTTAGTAGGTGACAGTGCAAACCTATTCTAATGAACGCCCATTGCTCACTAAAGGGAAAAACCCGCCAGGCCAACTAGAAATGAAAAGTACTTCATTAGATAGCGGTATCTCCATTTCCCTTTTTAAAGTGTTGAAGAACAAAGATGTCAGCTTGAAGACTAAGTTGCACCTGACCCAAGCCATAGTATTTTCAATAACCTCATATGCATGCAAAAGTTGGGCAGTGAATAAGATCACAGAAGAATTAATGCATTTTGAGTTATGGCTTTGGAGGAGAATATTGCGAGTGCCATGGGCTGCCAAAAGAACAAACAGATCTGTGTTGGAAGAAGTGCAGCCAGAGTGCTCCTTGGAGACCAAGATGGCCAGACTTTATCTCTCATACTTCCTTCAGACATATTGTCAGGAGGGACCAGTCGCTGGAGAAGGATATCATGTTTGGTAGAACGGAGGGTCAGAGAAAAAGAGGAAGACCCCCAATTAGATGGACTGGCAGAGTGGCAGCATCTTGTGAGGTTGGCCCAGGACCGGGCAGTGTTTCGTTTTGTTGGGCATAGGGTCTCTATGAGTCGGTACCGACTCGATGGCACCTAACAACCACAACATCTCCATGTCCCTGCCTGACTCAACAGACTTTTTTTCATTCCCCAAACTCAAAGAACTGAACACGATTTGAGTCTCTCCTGGATGTCCCAACTGCCATTTTCACATGGTGTCAATTGAAGAGCCGAGAATTCTTTGGGGAAAAGATTGTCGTTGTTTGCAACTCATAGCGTCTCTGTATCGCATTTTCAAGAAGTGGCTGGTGAGTCTGAACCACCGACCTTGTGGTTCAAACCGACTTTGCAGTCCAGTGCATTATCTCACAGTGCCACACCAGGACTCCAGGGAAAGATTAGAAAGATGGAAACACACCCTTCAGCAATGCATAGACCTAAATGGAGGATAAGTTGTGAAATAGCTTCACAACTTGATTTTTTTTTTTTTAAATAAAGGTTTCTGTGATTTTGTAGCAATAGTTTTTTTACTTACCCTCATTTTATAACACCTCCTTGTTGTTGTTAAGTGCTGTCGAGTCAGGGGATTCTGAGGAGCGGTTGGTGGGTTTGAACCGCCGGCTTTGTGCTTAGCAATCCAATGTTTATTTTTCAGTGCCATACGATAGCTCCGTCCAGATAAAATTACTTTCTTATTAAAACAAAGGCTGGTCAGTCATTCATTTCTCATGTGGCGCTATCAGATAAACACTGTACTGCAAACTACAAGGTCAGTCATTGAAACATTTAACTTTAGAATTTAAGATAATCTATCTGATGTGATCCTTGAAACTGTCAGTATGGTGGTGCTACCAAAAGTGGCCATGATATGCCATTTTGTTTTCAAAATGCTATGGTTAAGAATGGAGTCCTGGTGTGGCGCTGTGGACTAATGCGCTGGACTGCAAGGTCGATTTGAACAGCGAGGTCAGCAGTTCAAGCTTACCATCCACTCCCTGGAAACCCTAAACAGGGTGGCTATGAGTCAACAGGATTGCTATGCATTGGAATCTACTCAATGGCAATTAACAACAACAACATGCTTAAGAACTACTCATTCTAACACAAACCGATGAAATTCAATTCAGGTGTGTGGTACTTAAAGCCTGACATCCAAGTACCTGGTCCCAAAAGGTGGTTTTTTGTTTCATTTCTCTTAAGGGAAAGCAACTTTCCTTTTGTTTAGTGTTTCCGCTGTGGCACGGTGGGATAACGCGTTAGACAGCAAGGTTCCTTTGAACCACAATATCAGCAATTCAAAGTCACTAGCCCCGCCTTGGAAACCCCATAGGGGTCGCCATGAGTTAGAACCAAGCTGATGGCACTAACAACAACAACAAAGACTGCCTCCTAGAGGGAAAAGGGAAGGGGATTTATAAGAATATTGGGGTCAAGGTCTGAGGCATTTCAAGAATGCCTTTATTGTTCTGCCTATCTCAGCTTGTGGTGAGGGGTCGAAGTTAACTACTGATGGTTACTGTTAAGTGCTGTCCAGTCAGTTAAGCCTCATAGAGACGCTGCATAGATGTCTGAGGAGAGCTGGTGGGTATGAACAGCCACACTTTGGTTAGCAGTCCTGTGTTTTTTCCTACAGTACCACACCAGGACCAACTACAGATTAACCTACAGGAAACTATAGATCAAGGTTACAAGATGGAGTCACCTTAGCCAACTGTGATTTCAGGACTGACCAAGTATTTGTACTCTTACTCACTGCCTAGGTTGTTGTTGTTGTTAAGTACCACAGAGTCGGTTCCGACTCATAGTGATCCTGCACAGGGTTTCAGAGGCTGTAAATCTTTACGGGAGCAGAACGCCTCATCTTTCTCCCGCGGAACCACTGGTAGTTTAGAACTGCTGACCTTGAGGTTGGCAGCCCAACTTGTAACCGCTACTCTACCAGAGCTCCTTGATTGCCTAGGTGGTTGTTGTTGTTGTTGTTGTTGTTGTTGTTGTTTGTACCGTGGAGTCGGTTCCAACTCACAGTGAGTGACCCTGCTCCGGGTTTCCGAGGCTGCAAATCTTTGCCCAGGTCCTCTATCATAACAGATGTCCCCTCCCCTCCCTGACTGTTGTTGTTGTTGTTAAGTGCCGTCAAGTCGGTTTCGACCCATAGCAACCCTGAATAGGATTTCCGAGGCTATAAATCTTTATGGGAGCAGATCGCCTCGTCTTTCTCCCACAGAGCAGCTGGTAGTTTTGAACTGTTGACCTTCCGGTTCACAGCCCGATTGTCCTGCCAAATGTCATAACAGCTTATCTACTGCAAACTGACTTCATATTTAGCAACTAAGGCATTAGTTGTTGAGCAGGATAAACTGATCCACACCAATGTTCCAATGAAATTTTAACTGGAGCCCTCTAGACAAAACACATGCTGACATGCACGGCAGGCTATGGCCCAGGACCTGTCAATTCTTCAGACAGCCCTGTGAGGAAATGGCAAATCCACGGTCAAAGAACTTAAATTTCCTGTTGAAGGCTTTGGGCTTTATCCCTTCTCAGTTCACCATCTTTACTCTTGAGGACTATGTTCTGCTGACAGCACAGTGCTCCCATTTTCGTGCCCAGTCATTTAAAGATCTACCAGCAAGGATTTGAGTATATTGTCCCATGTGGGCACGATGTGGGATAAACAAAGCACTCTATATAACAGGTAGCAACGAGTCAAGTGCTCAATAGTGAAATTTCATTCAAAGTGTCAGTGATATTCTAGACATCACCTGCAACAAAGTTGGCTTATTTAACTGTTTGAAGATAAGACATTGTAATAAACAAAATTTTAAAACTCTACCAGGTTCTAGGAGTAATGGCATGGCACTGTGAGAAAAACACTGTACTCCGAACCACAAGATCAGCATTTCAAATCCATTTCAAGCTCCGTGGAAACCCTACACAAGGTAGCTATGAATCAGAACTGACTCCTTGGCACTTAACAACAACAACAACAATAACCAGGTTCTAGAGAACAATGGAAAGAAAACAAAAATCCTCACAACTGGACCAATAAATATCATTATGATCAATGGAGAAGAGATTGAAGCTGTCAAGGAGTTCATTTTGCTTGGATCCACTATCAACATTCATGGGAACAGCAGTCTAGAAATCAACTGACGTATTTATTGTATTAGGCAAATCTGCTGCAAAAGACCTCTTTAAAATATTTAAGAGCAAAGATGTCAGTTTGAGGACTAAGGTGCACATGACCCAACCCATGGTATTTTTAAATAGCTTCACATGCATGTGAAAGTTGAGCAATGAATAAGGAAGAATGGTAGCAGTGATTGATGCATATGAGTTTTGGTGTTGGAGAGGAATATTGAAAGTACCATGGAATGCTAGAAGAGCAAACAAATCTGTGTTTGAAGAAGGACAATCAGAATGTTCCTTAGAAGCCAGGATGACAAGACTTCATCTCTTATACTTCAGACCAGTCCCTGAAGAAGGACATCATGCTACGTAAAGTGGAGGGTCGGCAAAAAGGGAAGACCCCCAAGGAGATGAATTGGCACAGTGGAAGCAGTGGGCTCAAGTTTAGCAAAGACTGTGAGGACGGCGCAGGACCAGGCACTGTCTCATTCTGCTGTGCATAAGGTCTCTATGAGTCAGAACCCACCTGACAGCAACTAACAAGTCACAATCAATAAAAATAGAAAAAATCAATACAGTGCAAAACTCCAGGTAAGCATCATTTCTGCCCTATTTGTCTGTTGGATGAAAATTTACTTTACCTAAAGAATTTGGTCTTTGTTCTTGGTTCTGCTAGATAACTCTAAACTCTTGGGTGGAATGTTTTTGTTATTCATGGAGTGCTTCAGACCACACCTGTCAGTTTGTGCTAACAAAGTGAGCCAAGTTAGGTGGAGGCTGGCTATACCAGGGAGACATACCTACCACAGGATCAGCTCAACCTCTGGGGAAGGAAGGGGGCCAGGAGATGGAGTTACTGTGTGGACAACGATTTAATCAACCACATCTGCATAATGAAACTTGATAAAAACCTCTGGATTCTGAAGTTTGAGTGGCCCTCCTGACTGTGCCCTTTGAGACCTGGAACCTTCATGTTGGGGACCCTCCTAGGCCTTGGTCTATGCTTCTCTTCCTTTGTATCCTTTTTGCTATTATAAAGCTGAAATCGTCTGCATAGCACTGTGAGTCTTTCGACCAAATTACTGAACCCGAAGATGTAGTTGTTGCTGGTATGTGCTGTTGGGTCAATTGTGACTCATCACGACCCTGGTAGGTGTGGCAAGAGTCGCTAGTATTAGCAGGTCACTATTAGTCCTACAACACCACAGAGGGAATGGCCAGATTTATAGGGAGCAAGTCAGCAGTGGGAGCCGTAATCTGGCACTCAGGTAAGTAGAGGGTCACTGTGAGTTGGAACTGACTTGACACTTAACACCAACAACAAATCAGCTCTGAGGGTGTTCTGAGAACGCCTGCGCTTGTAGCTGGTGTTATGAAGAGGTGATTGTTGCTGCTATTAAGTGTCACCAAGTTGATTCCAACTCAGAGCAACGCTGATAGGGTTTCCGAGGAGAGGCTGGGGGGTTTGAACCACCAACCTTGCCATTAGCAGTCCAGGACTGATTCTACAACTCCACTCCAGGACTACAGGGAAGCCCACACTTTTAGCCGGCAGGTCAGAAGTTCGAGTATCCTGGGGATCCTGGTTGGCGTCTGAAGTCTCATATGGACTTGGCAGTCTTCAGACTGTGCCCCTAACCACGTGAGCTCTACTCTGACTCCAGGTGGCTAAGGTTAGAAGTGAAGAAACGTGTTTGCAGTGAGTCTCCAAGAAGATATTTAGAGTTGGTGTCAGAAAACACACATGGTTCTGCCCCTATCCCACCCACAGTCGGAATTTAAAAGCCTACCACCCACACGTTTCTTGCCCAACTCCATTCCTTGGTCAGGTCAAGAGTCATCTACTATGAAAAGTCCCCATGGGTCTGAGCGTGGTGTGAGGGTCACTTGCTCTTTCATTGACCAGCCTTTCTGCAGGTGACTGAAAGCTTTATTCTCTCTGGTGCCTTTTCTTCTAGCATACATTCTTTCTACTTACTTTCAAATTCTACCTTAATTTCAAATTCTAATTCTGATGCATTTCTCCACATGGGTAGGAATTTCTCCACTACTCCTAAGGCTTTGGCTGTGTCCAAGCAACAAAAACACAAACACACACACACATGCACACAGAACAATCAAAACAATGTAATCGGTAATCCCACAAAACCCAGGGCATTCATTCTCAACTCCTATTTAATTCTACCTCCTTTGCTTCATTCACCCTTCATAAGGATGCCAGAAGACTTTATAATCATTTAGATGATTATATCTTTATTAAACATTGTGATGATTGCATTTAGATTAAACTAACCGTATAATTCAGGTTAGCCGTACGGTGCTGCTGCTGAGGCCGGCAGCTTGGAACACCGTCCGGACCTCTTAGGTTATTTTGTTTTTCCTCCAAGAGCATCGGTTCCCCTCCTCCCCGCAACTTCAGTGGCCTTCTGTGTCTTTGCAGTAGCTGTGTAAGACACGGCTCTTGCACCAGCATTAAAACAATACAGTGAGATTCTGTTTATGAGGTGTGGACCTTGTAAAGGGGAGTGTCTAGGGGAGTGTGGTGACTCCGTACGATAAGCACTGAACTAACAACCACAAGGTCCACCATTTGAGCCCGCTAGCTACTCTGCCAGAGAAAGATGAGGATTTCTGCTCCTGCAAAGATGTAAAGCCTCGGACGGAAACCCTATCCAGGTTGCTATGAGTTGGAACTGACTTTACAGCACTTAGGATAATGTGCTGGACTGCAAGGTCAGCAGTTCAAACCCACCAGCCACTCCTCGGAAACCCTATACAGGGTCACTATGAGTAGGAACCAACTCAAAGGCACTCATCGACAACAACAAGACCTTATCATAAAACAGTTGCTGAAGCTGACCATACTGCTGTCCGTGGGGACGTTTCCTAATAGGCTGGCCCTCTCTCCTTATCAAGCAATGGACATGGGCAAGACACATGTGGGTAGTAGGGCTGCAAATGAAGAGGCTGTAGGTGTAGGAGTACTGTAAGGAGGCTGTTAATGTGTGTGTGTATAGAATCCATCCCCACTCGTGGTGACCCTGTGTGACCAAGTCCAATTGTCCTTGTAAGATTTTTTGGGCAGTAAACTTTAAAGAAACAGAATGCCTGGTTTTTCTCCCATAGAGCTGGTCTTTCTCCCATAGAACCACAGGTAGATTTGAATCGTCAACCTTTCGATTAGCCACCAAGCACTTAACAGTTACATCAGTAAGGCTCCATTGTGATGAAGGTGGTCACTGCTGTTAAGTGCACTTTTGGTTTGCAGCCTGGCGATTAAACCATGGTACCACCAGGGCTCTTGTTTAAACGCTTTCTTGTTGCTGTTAGATGCTGTCAAGTCAGTTTTGACTCATAGCAACTCTACAGGGTTTCAAGGAGCAGCTAGTGGGTTTGCAACCCAACAACCTTATACAGATAGCAGCCTAGTGCTGACTGTACTACGTCACAACATGACTCACTAATAACTCGTAACTACTTGAACAGAGGGGCAAAGGCAGCAGGGATATAAGTGTCTATTAGGTTTCTCACTAAGGGTGATCCAAAAGGCAGTTACACTCTTAAATGAAGTGAAGGGGGCAGAGGAGGCAAGATTTTTTTACTTGTGGCTTATGAGCATCTTATCAGATCTCGTAGCTGTCTAACAGAATCAGAAAGAGCAGGTTTCTCAAAGTCCTTAAATAAGGCACCCTGAAAACAGCACGCTGGAGGATTTCCTATAGCTATTAGCAGAGCAAAAGATGTATGTGTTATGTGTTCAATATCTACATAACTATGTTCAGGATCGACAAATCTATGATCCTACAACTTTATTCGTATCACATACAAGTAAAATTTTCCTAAAGATAATTTTTAAATGGCTGCGACAGTACAATGACAGGAGTTCAAGTTGGATTCAGAAGTGGATGTGGAACGAAGAATATCACTAAGACACCAGATGGATCTTGGCTGAAAGCAGAGAATACCAGAGAGATGTTTACCTGTGCTTTATTGACTACACAAAGGCTTTTGACTGTGCAGATAAGGACAAGCTATGGACAACCTTTCAGAGAATGAATATTCAGGAACACTTAATTGTGTTCATGAGGAACCGGAACACAGACCAAGCAGTCATGTGAACAGAACAAGGGTTACTACATATCTTAAAATCAGGAAAGGTGTGTGCCAGGATTAAATTCTTTCACCATACTTATTCAATCAATCTACATGCTGAGCAAATAATCCAAGAAGCTAGATTATATGAAGAAGAATGTTGCATCAGAATTGGAGGAAGACTCATGAACAACCTGAGATATGCCGATGATACAACCTTAGTTGCTGAAAGCAAAGAGGACTTAAAATACTGATGACGATCAAAGACCACAGCACCTCAATGTAAGGGAAACAAAGATCTCCACACCTGAACCAATAACTAACACCATGATACTGGGAAAAGACTGAAGTTTTCAACAATTTCATTTTGCTAGGCTCCACCATCAACACTCATGTAAGCACCAGTCAACCAATCAATGGATGTATTGCATTAGGCAAATCTGTTGCACAAATAATCTTAAAAGTACTCAAGAGCAAAGATGTCAGTCTGAGACTGAAGTGTGCCTGGTCTAAGCCAGGGCATTTTCGACAGCCTCATATGAATGTGAAAGTTAGACAATGAATAAGGAAGATCATAGAAGAATTGATGCTTTTGAGTTACAATGTTGCAGAAGAATATTAAACATACCACAGACTGCCAGAAGAACAACAAATCTCCCTAGAAGCCAAGATGGCCAGACTTTAGCTCTCATGCTTCAGACATATTATCAGGAGGGACCAGTCCCTGGAGAACAACATCCTACTTGGTAAAGTAGAGAAGTTCAGAGAAAAAGAAGAAGCCATCTTGTTCTTCGATGCCTTTTTCATCATCTTTTTCTTCGACGCCTTTTTCATCGAGATGGGCTGGCACAGTGACAACAGCAAATGTGAGGATGACGCAGAACTGGGCAGTGTTTCATTCTGTTGCACACAGGTTCACTATGGGTCAGAACTGACTCAACAACACCTAGCAATAACACAGCTTCTAGGCTTATTTTTAGATAGTAAATGTTGACAGATGTAAAGGATCACGGTAGGTTTTTTTCAGTCTGGGAATAAATATTTTAATTAAGCCACTGCCATCGATCCGATTCCTAGTCAACAGAGTAGAGCGGCCCCAGAGTGTGTCTGAGGCTATGCATCTTCACAGAGACAGATGGCCGCATCGCTCTCCTGTGGAACAGCTGGTGGATTCGAACAGTCACCCTTTGGGTTAGCAGCTCAACACTTAAACCTCTATAGCACCAGGCCTCCTTTTAATTAACTTGATTTAAATCCAGATTTTCCTATAAAATTACTATCTTATCCCTCAGTATTAGAACTCCCTAGATGGCAGTTAGGCACCAGGCTATTAACCAAAAGAAAAGCCTAGAGAACTACTTCTGAAAAACAGCCTTTGAAAACCCTATGAAGTATATTACTGCTGTTAAGTGCTATCGATTCGGTTCTGACTCACATTGACCCTGTATAGGATTTCCAGGGAGCATCTGGTGATTTGAACCGCCAACCTTGTGGTTCAAACTAATGTTGTGGTCTAGTGCTTTATCCTACAGGACCAGAGCAGGACTCCTATGAAACATAGTTCTACACTAAAACATACGGGGCAGCCATGGAGCAGAAACAGCAGCAGCTGATTGCCAGATGTTCCTTGTTAAGTGCCATAGAGTCGGTTCTGACTCCTAGAGACGCCAAACACAAAAGAACAAAAACACTGCCGTGTCCTGCAACATCTTAATTGTTGTTTCTGTTGACCCCATTGCTGCGACCACTGTGCCAGTCCACCTCATCGGAGGTCTTCCTCTTGTACACTGACCCTCCACTTTACCAAGCATGATGTCCTTCCCTTCTAATAACCTGTTTGAAGTATGAGAGACAAAGGCTCCCTCACCATGCTGGCTGATGAGAGCACTGTTTGTTCTTCTGGCAGCCCATGGTACTTTAATACTCTTCTCAACACCATGATTCAAATGCATCACTTCGTCTTTATTCATTGTAAGGCATTGTATTCATTCAACACCTCAAATACTTTGTAATAAGGTGAATTTTTGCTGATTTTAAGCCAATTTTAAATTAAATATTACTTCATTCCACATGCTATTGTCTAAATGGTCAAGGAGAGTTAGCTAAATACTCTCACCCATTAAAAGAGCTTTCTGGAAACATCTGATGTTCAAAAGACTAAAACACTTAAAAGAAAACAGTTTCTCTTGTTTTTCATAATCCTCTGAGTTCACTTATAAATTAATAAAGGTCATTCCTTTGCAACTTTGTTTAGACAAAACCTTCAGGGCTTGTCTTCTCAGCTGAGTATGCCCAAGGGTGTATTTTAAAAATGTAACAGTTTCCACTCTAGGCCAACTGGAAGGCTCAAATGGTTCCTGCCATAGATTTTCAATTCTCACAAGATGGGTAGAACGCTACAGAACACACTGGTGAATTAAAACTCCCTGGAGGGGCAATTACCTCGGCTCTTCTCCACATTTGTGGCTTCAAATACAAGGTCAGTAATTCAACAGCATCCACATATGGTTGCCAAATCCCCAGACACAACCCAAGAAATGGATTCAAAATAGTAAGCATTTCCAAAAAGCAAAATTAGTACCATCGTAATAGGCTTTATCATTCCTCACTCTCTTTCCCCCATTTTGAGAGCAGGGACATACAGCTTTATAGTCCTGTCTTCCAGTGATGTGACCATGCAGGATCACCACTGAACTGCAAGGTTGATTTGAATCGCAAGGTCGGCAGTTCAAAATCACCAGCCGTTCCTTGGAAAGCCTGCAGAACAGTTCTACACTGTCCTATGAGGTCACTATGAGCAGAAATCAACTTGATGGCAGTGGGTGTGGTTTGATTTAAGGTATTTAAACCACCCAGTCAATGGAGTTCCACTTTTTATCACAGGGACATATTTAGTCTGACTATCTTAATAAATAGATGAGTAGAGTAGGTGTTTAAGAGTGAGGGGCAGGAGCCCATCAGAATTCTCAGGGATGGGGGGAGCCTCCATGCAGCCCTTGATTCAGGGTATATCCTTATTCTTCCTGAATAGACAATGCCAGAAAGTTATTTCACTTGCGCCTTCTTCCTGATTTTACTCAACACATCACCATGGCATGAATCATCCTAAAACACTGCATTATACATATCACATGCAATCTCAAACTTTAGAATTAGATCCTTTTTAGAGAGTATGGGAAGAAAAGAAAAAAGGAAAAAAGCAAATCTGAATGAACCCAGGAGTTCCTATTCGGAAAGAGAAGAGCGATTTAATTTTCGCTTTTCAGACGCTGGAAACACATTGGTAATTCAACAGCAAGTGCAGTCTTAAACTGGCCTCTCATGTAGCTTGACTTGCAATCAACCATGGCTTCGTTCAGTCCTACTTGAAGGCACGGAGTAAGTCTGCTCTTTGTTACCACTTGTCACTGCCTAGGTTATTATGTGGAGGTGGTGGTGGTGGTTTGCCGTGGAGTCAGTTCCGACTCACAGCGACCCTGAACAGGGTTTCGGAGGCTGTAAATCTTTACAGGAGCAGAAAGCCTCCTCTTTCTCCCAAGGAACAGCTGGTAGTTTTGAACTGCTGACCCTGAGGTTAGCAGCCCGATTCGTAACCACTATGCTACCAGAGCTCCTTGGTTGTTGTTGTTGTTGTTGTTGTTGTTAAGTGCCTTCAAGTCAATTCCAAACCATAACAACCCTGTATAGGGTCCCAAGGAGCAACTGGTAAGCTTGAACTGTCGACTTTGCAATTCAAACGTGTTTGCAGTCTGGCGCAATAACCCACAACATCACACCAGCTATTATTAATTCTTACATGAATTACTTCACCAGTTTAATATGTGGACTGAAAGGCCTCTGGTTCCAATTCACCCTGAGGCTCCGTGGAAGAAAGACCTGGCTGTCAGCTTCCGTAAAGAGGACAGTCAAGGAAACCTTAGCAGGCAAGTCTACTCTGCAACACATGGGGTCACCGTGCATCAGAATCAATTTGCCAATACCCGACAGCAATGTGTTCCCCAATTAGACTCCATTCCCTTTCCTCCATCATCCCCATCTTTTCATTGCCAACAGTTTTAACTCTGTGGCTTTTGCAAATCCAATCAGTGGCAAACACACACATACATCACTTAGGATATTAAGTTGGCCCCTTGTCTTTTAGATTCTGGGTAGACATGTAGTACTTTAGCCAGGCCTTGTGAATGACCTGAGCACATCTGAATGCTCCGTGCATCTCGTACTCCATGCTCTCGTTCCACGTATCACTCTTTACTGGGCTTTTCGACACAAGCACGAAGCACCAAAGCTGAGTTTTAACTCCGAGACAGGCTAGTTCCAAGCCAACCAGTCAAACCACTGAGCAAGTTGCCTGTAATAATGCTGAGCACCCAGCAAGCTCCGTGAGCAATATTGTAATTTGGTTTTCTAAGAAAGCAAAACCTTTAGGCAGACAATATGACCACAAGAGCATTAAGGATCTGAGAGTGAAAACCAGGATTCTCAATTGGCCAGCAAGCAGTTACTGGTTCAGGCTCCTAAGCATTTCAGAACCAATGATGCTGAAGACAAGTGCAGTGGTAAGGACCACACAACAGGGGCTCACTAAGTATTTGTTGAGTGAATAAAGGAGTCCAACGAGCAGACCGGTGAAATTCCAAGAAGCTCAGAAATTACCCAAGATAAAACTTTAAACAGACTGAATGACAAGTAACTGTTCGTACCACACCAAATATTGAAGTCCTGGTGTGGCTCAGCACAGGGCTGCTAACCATAAGATTGGCAGTTCAAGCCCACCAGCCACTCCTTGAAAACCCTATACAGACGACTCACTAGAAGTCAGAACTGACTCAATGGCACATAATAACAAAAACCAAATATACTCCGATAAGAATTTTTATAACATACTTACTGATCTGTCTTTCTTTCTGGGGTATAACTCTCGGAATCATCAGTGCTGACTAAAAAATATCACTAGGGTCCCAAAGTATGCAATTACAGAGCCAATGCAGCACCGTAACATAGTCACCCAGAGCAATTCTGGGGATTGAATTTCCAAACTACCAACTCACAGCCAGATGACAAATAGAAAAACTCATTTGATATCAACTCTAGTACAAATACCACTAGTCATTTGTGGATTTTTCAAGGAAACAAGAGAACACATATGGTATTACATCAGGAATGTAGATTAAAGTGCAGTCTTTTACTGAAGACCTTTTATTGGGGAGTCCCCGGGAGCTGCAAACAGTTAATGTGCTTACTGCTTGCTAATCAAAAGACTGAAGGTTGGAGTTGCCACTTGCCTCAGAAGGAAGTCCTGGCAATCTACTTCTGAAAAATCAGCCAATGAAGGTCCTAACACTCATGGGGTGGCCATGCGTCAACTCAACGGCAACTCGTTTTCTGTTCTTTTGCTAGTGGTAAGTTAAGACATGACTTGCTGTCTCTCCCCATTTGGTTATGGGTTCCTGAATAGCAGAGATTGTGATACATCCATGACTTGACCCCAATAGTCTACCTAGAACAAAAATTCGTATTCTGCTGTCTTAAAGAATGAATGGATGGATGGATGGCTTCTTTATCCAACCCTAAGCCCCAAATCAAGAAACTGCAGAGTAATTCTGATGCTTGGTTTTCTATATATCATATGGAAGCTCACTTATAAATAATCTGATCCGCTGAAAGAGCAACTGGGTGGACATACAGGAACGTATTCTGTTTGTACGTCCTTATTTTGGAAGACTGCAGAGCCGGCTGTGCATGTCTTCAGAAATGTCTGCAGAACATAAAGCGCAAATGCAGAACACCATGGTAAGTTCAAACCGTTATCACTACAAATACTGCATGTTGCTCTGGGCATCAATTATATCCTTTCACTAAAATAAAATAAAAAAATTAATTTGTTCTAGGAGATGCAATGAACTTCAACTGTATGATTAGTTATTTGCTTATAAGACTTTACCCAGTATTTTGCCTAGAATCTGTAATTTCTAATTAAATATGTATATTCTCAATACTATCCAGTGAATTCCAAGCAAATAGCTACCAACGCAGGAACGGGTACTTGGTGAGGATTTTCCTTACGTGTAGAGTCTAAGAAGTCCTGTTAAAAAAGAAAATTTATTATATAAATGAAGAAATTCATTCTAGAACCAATTAATCAATGGCCTTAAATCCATTGATTAATTGGTTCTAGAATGCATTGTTTTTTCATAGAAAAAAAAATTTTTTTCCTCAATATTTTTCACTTGCATCTTTAACGAGAAAGGAAGAGAACTACAAAGTAGTTCACCAATGTTGTTATGTTGTTGTTGTTGTTGTTAAGTGCCGTCGAGTCGGTTCCGACCCATAGCGACCCTGTACAGGGTTTCCGAGGGTGTAAATCTTTACAGGAGTAGAAAGCCTCGTCTTTCTCCCACAGAGCAGCTGGTAGTTTCGAACCGCTGACCTTAAGGTTCGCAGCCCGATTATCAAAATGAAAATCTCACAGCTTCGAGGGACTGAGCAAATATTTGAAACTGTAACATATTGCGTGGTGAGCAGCAAGACAAGAGACTATGAGCCTCAGCCTTAACTATAAAGAGAATTGGGCTGGATACCACACGAGTCAAAAGTTAAGAAAAAATTAGGCTCAGAGCGTCCCGGATGTCATGGATATTTTCCTTCATTTAAAAAAAGAGAGAGAGAGAGAGTTAAAATTAATCAGAACCACGAACTAAAGGCATGTGAGACATTTTACAGAATTCTATCAGTTCTCTGGAAGACTGGCTCAGTAGTATCCGTGCTGGTTGAATGTTGAGCATCCAAAATTGTAAATCTTAAGTTTTGCTTTTTCATTTTGATGTTTGCTAATATAGGCTGCTTCCCCTAATAAAGAAAAGAATCAAATTATTGAGAGCTATTAGTCAATTCCCTTGTGATGTTCAAGTTTTCCTTAAAACAACAAAGAGGGAATGGGAGGGGGGCACAGAAAACTCTAAGCTACCTGAAAGAAATCAAAACAGGTATCAAGGGAGGAGTGATATGACATTTGAGACATACCTCCTGAAAATAGTGACTGTTTATATCTTGAAGAAGATATTCGACTCATGGTTACAAGAGAAAACCTGTCTTTGCAACAGTCCGTAAGAGGCCAAAGGCACCGAGCTCCGGAAAAGGAGACATATAGAAATGATGGGAGATGCTCTGAGCGCTGCAGAGCCGGCTGTGCATGTAACTGACAAGACCCACTGAGGAGGGAGCTGGTTTCCTGGAGGGTGACAGATGTGCTCCTGAGATCTGTCAAACCTGGCAAGCTCTACCTACCACCGCTGATTCATGTCTGAACAAACGATATGGCTAGGAGAGACACAGAGCCTTCTTTAAGTGTTATAAATTCTTGGGCAAGGAGAGGAACTGTCCAAGAAGAAGGCTGTTGTTTTACAGTTTCCCTTCCAATAGAAATTTGGAGTTTTGCAAGAGAAAAGTGGGACAAAGGAATTGAATACTTTATGGCATTTGTCTTTGGCTTAACACAGTGTGTGTGATCTTGGGAGTAATAAGAACCTTTTATTTTAATATGAAGACCTTTATATAAGGTCTTCATATTAAGATACTGCTTGGAGTAGATAATGATTGTTGTTGTTTTGTGCCAACTCATAGCAACCCTGTATTGGGTTTCCAAGGAACGACTGGCTTGTAGTTCCTTGCAGTTAGCAGTTCAGTGCTTATCCTACACCCGGGCTCCACTAATACGCTGGGAGAATAAAAAATAAATCAATGGACAACCAAATGGCTCAAAATAGAGGACTATTTAAATAAGCACATGCTCACTTGATGGGTAACTACGCAACCACTGAAAAAGATAAATACAAGGACCATTTAGCCACTAGACATATGCACTGGGAGGATGAAAAAGCAAGTCTCTGAGAAAAGACTGGGCGTGAACAGATGCTGTGTTAAGACTGAGTGAAATAAAGTATGGCAAACATCTGGCCCACTTCCTGATACTTGGAGGGCATTCCACAAATTTAAAATTAGACAAAATTTAAATTGACTTTAAAAAAGTTATTAGAATGATGGGGTGGTGTGTTTGTTTGTTTTAGCTCTTCTTTGTTTGCTTTTTGGCTCAGCACAGAATGTATCACAGGAAGGAGCCCGAGAATCTGTGTATGCTGAGCTTTGTGGATCAGGAAGTGGGAATGTGCCAGAGAAAATCAGCTCTGGGGAAAAGGGCATGAGAAACACACAGAGGGACTCACAACACACCTGGAGCCCAGCAACACCAAAGAGAAAGAAATTATGGCTAGGGGTGGGGGTGGGAGACCATATAGGATTTGCAGTAAGAGCAATGGGAAAGCCGTGATAAAGACAGAGGTGATTTTAAGATGGAAAGCTGTGAACTATAAAATTTTGACAATAAAAATCACAAATGACTACAAAGAGGAGGAAGAAACACAAACACGAGGGGAATCTAAAAACATGAAGGAGTTTTAAGGGAAACACGTTCAAAAAAGCCTGTGTAATTAAAGTGGAGTAAATTATGAATCCTTTGGCTTTCAGGGCCTCGTTGGAAGGAGAATTTAGGATGGAATAAAGCACTGCTAGGAAATGACTTGCTTCAAAGATATTAAATGGTAGTGAAATAACAGGAAACTGTAACATTCAGATGCATGTGTCTAAGGGACATCACAAACCCTCAGGTAGAGGCAGGATGGAGAACACAGGAGCAGGTAGAGGACAGAGGAGCAGAAGAGAGGGAGCAGTGGCCATGCCTTCCTGCCAACCTGGCCTTGGAACGCAGTCCTACGGAGGTGAGCAGGAGTCCACAGAGGTAGGACATGCCTCATCTGTTAAGTTTTCATCAGTGAGAGCAGCCCAGCTCCCATCCGCAAAAGAAAATACCCAGGTAGTTTTCACAGCGAGAAAGAGCTAAAGGGAGTGGCTATCCCCTCAACATGGGGAAGGAAAGAGGTTTCATGGGGAAGGGAACAAAATTGAAATTTTGAAGAAAATGGCTAGTTCTTTGTAATTTGGGCTGCTTCATCCTCTAATACCTGTTTCTGGAATTGTGGACCTCATTTGGATGAGGATTTTATAGGGAGAGGGTTAGTCTAAGAGCACCTGGGGGGAAGGCGCCCCATCCATATTCAGAGCAGAAATGTCTATTATCTATATATACTGAGTGAGTTCTACACTCACTCTGACTAGCTACTAAGAGGCAGGTGACAGACCCCTTGGAAGGAACTGGCAGTACAATGATAAAGGAATGCTGTTCTTCTTCTCAAGAGAGAGAATTCCAAAGGGTCATGGAGAAAATACATGAAATCCATTCAAGAGCTATGGATCTGGAATAAGTGGGCTTGGAACCCAGTTTCAGCTTTATTCTTACATATTCAGTGCCTTTGCATGTATCTCTGAATTTCTGTTTCTAGCTTATTATTAATAGCTTGTTCTTGGGTGCTATTAAGTTGATCCCAACTCACTGCGACTCCATGTAATCAGAGTAGAAGCGCCCAGAAGGATTCCCTGGCAATCACGTGAATGGGAGCAGATCACCAGGTCTTGTGTCCCCCAGAGCCACTGGAGGGGTCATGCCCTTTCCATTAGCAGCATGCACTTAATCTGTGTGCCACCAGGGTTCCTCTCTAGCTTGTAAAATGTTGTTGTTGTTTTTGTTGTTGTTAAGTGCCGTCAAGTCGGTTCTGACCCATAGCGACCCTGTATAGGGTTTCCAAGGAACAGCTGGTGAGCTTGAACCTCCAACCTTGCAGTTCAAATGGCTTTGCCGTCTGGCGCGTTAACCCACAGCACCATACATCTGCCTCACAGGCGTGTGCAAGAATGAAAAGAATAAGCATATATGCAGCATCTGAAGGTTGACAGAACTCAGTGCAAAAGGAGTAGCTGTCATTTGTCATGATGGCATATGTCAACATATGTGGACAGCTCTGAACTACAAAATTTTGACAATAAAAATCACAAGTGTGTTCAAAGCGGAGAGAGAGACATGAGGGGAATCTGAAAAAAATTCAGGAGTTTTACAGAAACACATTCAATGAAAAGAGGAAAATAAAAAGCTCAAAACTAGTTGGTAGAAATTGTTAAGAAAATGTAAAAAATAAAAAGCTTGTAAAAATTGCTAAAGGCAATGAAAAGAAAAAATATATACTCTGTATTGTTTAGGTCAAAGAAGAGAAAGGAAGCTGCGGGTGCATTGTTTGGTTAAAGTCTCTGATGAAAAGACCACAGAGAAAACAGTAATTTTATTTTGCTTCTACCATCTATAAAGGGAAAAATAGAAACTAAATGCCAACATGCGGGGAATAAAGTTGCGGATGGATGAAGGATTTGAAAATGTCTCCCCAGTACAACCACCAAATGGATGAAAAGTCCTAGGGAGAAGGAAAATTTCAAGAACCGCCTAGAAGGAGCAAGATATTCTTCCAATTGTCCTTTTCACTCAGAAATATGACTTGTTTGCTTTTAACAGAGTCCTCATTCTAAATGTGATATGATACAGTAGCCTATTCAATTAGAGTTTCTATAAATAAATAAAAGTAAAAAGGAAGAGGGACCAACGAGAAACAGTAAGAATGGACAGACAAACAGAACATGGACCCTAAAGATCATGACAGGAAGGAATTCAGCCTAACTAAATGAAATGGATTAGAGAGAAACATACGTAAGTGGAATAAAGTTCAAAAAGGAAATAGCAAACATAAATGTTCTCCTAAATAAAAATTACTTTCTAGGTTTTATCATTAAAATAACACACAGTGTTTGAATTACTCTGGACTGATTCTGGTCAGCTCCTCTTTCTTGGTGTTCAATTTAAATAATAATAATATAGAATACAAGTCCTCCATCCAGGAATTCTGTCCATATCACTGAATGTTTTCATTTATGCTAGGCACAGAAAGGATTAAACTAACATTTCACCTTTTAAACATCCTATGGACTTACAGAACCGCTCTATACGGTTTAATAATCAGTTACAAACTTCATCTTGCTTGCATCCACCATCAACACTCATGGAAGCAGCAGTCGAAATCAATGCATTACATTATGCCAATCTGCTACATGAGACCTCTTTAAAATGTTCAAGACCAAAGATGTCAGTTTAAGAACTAAAATGCTTCCGACCCAAGTCATGGAATTTTCAATAGCCTCATATGCATGTTAAAGTTGGACAATGAATAAGAAAGACCTTAGAAAAAAATGATGCATTTGAATTATGGTGTTGGAAAAGAACATTAAAAGTCACCATGGACTGCCAGAAGAACAAACAAATCTGTGTTGGAAGAAGTACAACCAGAATGCTCCTTAGAAGCCAATATGGCCAGACTTCATCTCTCGTGTTGTTTTTAAGTACTGCAAGTCAACTCTGACTCATAACAGCCTTACATAGGGTTTCCAAGGAGTGGCTGGTGGATTTGAACAACTAACTTTGTGGTTAGCAGTCCAGTGCTGATCCTACAGCACCACAGCAGAACTCCTTGTGTCTCATACTTCAGACATATTATCAGGAAGGACCAGTCCCTGGAGAAGGACATCATGCTTGGTACAGTGGAAGGTCAACAAAAACGAGGGCGAACCCGCTCCAAGATGGAATGGCACGGTGGCAACAGCAATTGTAAAGATGGCCCAGGTGGTGTATTGTTCTGTTGTGCACAGGGTCTCCACAAGTAAAATGGACTCAACAGCACCTAACAACAACAATAATCAGTAGTTATAACAATCTATGACCAGGACAAGAAAAGGCAAACACTCAAGGGACTATGGAGTTTCTGTTAAATGAAATGACAAAAGTTCAGGTGATTAATAAGATTCCAGAGAGGAAGAAGGCAAAATTTGCTGTGAACAGACATTTCCCAAAAAGACTTAGAGGGATGAAAACGGGGACCATTCAAACAAGGACAAGTGAAAAGGCCATGTGGTAGAAGCCAGAGGACATTGTGAGCCCGGATTATGAGCGAGAGAAAGCAGTAAAGACCAAAGTGGGAAGGTTAGTGACTAGAGAACATGAAGGTATTTGTTTGTTGTGGTAGAACATAATGTTAAAAACTAGCTATTTTATTTCAACTAAATACCTTACAGTTGGTTAAATGAGTGCATTATGAGGCTTACCTAAATACAGCAATAGCATTTTTACAACATTTCATGATATGGTACGTTGCTGTTGTTGTTAAGCACCATCGAGTTTCCCAGGAGTGACTGGTGGGTTTGAATCACCAACCATGTGGTTCACATTGACCTTGCGGTCCAGTGCTTATCCTACAGTGTCATTCCAGGACCTCATGATAACAATATGGAGGGAAGAAAGTCACGGAGAGAAGTGAGGGAGGGAGGGAGGGAGGAGCTGCTTCACCAGCGATAGCCGCCAAGCCACCCAACCCTGGAGGAGGCCTGATGTTGTCACAGGGAGGTCACCCTCACAGCCAGGACCAGGAAAGAAGAAACTGAGAGCGGAGCAGAGGCTCATTTTCAGTAAGTCAGAACACGGAGTTCTCGGACACGTTCTCTAGAGAATGTTTCAGTGATTACTCATCCTGTATCCGCTCTTCCATGTGAGTCTATTACATTTCAGAGGGAAAATAGTGGTGTGATGTTGGAAGCTTTTCGGCCCGTGTTTTACATACCAGCAGGGTACACCCACGGTGGCCAGGTTTTTGCTGAGTTTCAAAATTCAGACAGACTCCAGAGAAGAAGAGGTAGAGTACTGCTGAATGTTTAGCCACTGAAGATTATATGAACAGCAGTGGAACCCTGTGAAATAGCACCAGAATATTGGATGTTGAAACATGGGGAATAACATGAGAATACTGTTAGATGTAGTGCCTTAAGATGAGCTCCTCAAGTTAGAAGGTACTTAAAATACAATTGGGGAAAAGCTGCCTCCACAAAGTAGAGTTGACCATGAAAACAAACAGAGTAAGCCTTCGGGACTTTCATTTGCTGATGTGACACAACTCAAGATGAGGAGAAATAGCAGTAAACATCCATTAATAATAGGAACACAGAATGTATGAAGTACAAATCTAGGAAAGTTGGAAATTGTAAAAAAATTAACTAGAACGCATAAAGATCGATCTTCTTGGCATTGTTGTTAAGTGCTGTCGAATCAGTTTCAACTCAAACCCTGTGTAGGGTTTCAGAAGAGCCACTGGTGAGTTTGAACCACCGACCTTGAAGTTCAAACTGACCTTGGATGCAGTGCTTTTCCTATACCACCATACCAGCACTCCAATGTAGGCATTAATGAGCTACAAATGGTCATTTTAAGTGTGACAATGATATGATTTACTATACCAGGAATGACAACATGGAAAGGAGCGGTGTCACATTCATCGCCAAAAAAAGAGAACATTTCAAAATCAATCTTGCAGTATGATGCTGTCTGTAATAAGCTAATATCCATATGCCTAAAAGGAAAACCAAGTAATACCACTATTCAAATTCATATGCCAACCATGAAAGCCAGTGATGATGAATTTGGAAAATTCTACCAAATTCTTCAGTCTAAAATTAATCAAACGTGCAATCAAGAGGTACTGAAAATACTGGTGATTGAAATGCAAAGGTTGAAAACAAAAAGTAAGGAACAGTAGTTGGGAAGTATGACCCTCATCATAGAAATGATGCTGGAGATCACATGATCGATGACTTCTTTATTGCAAATAACTAATATATAAACAACATAAAAGATGACTGTACACAGAGACCTAACCACATAGAAAACACAGCTACCAAATTGACTACATCCGTAAGAAGAGATGGTGGAAAAGTTCCATACCATCAGCCAAAACTAGGTCAGGTACATACAGATGGTGTAACAGACCATCCATTGCTCATATGCAAGTTCAGGTTGAAGCTGAGGAAAATTAAAATGAGTTCAAGAGAGTTAAAATATGACTTTGAACATATTCCACCAGAATTTAGAGATCATCTCAAGAACATATTTGATGCATTAGACACCAATGACTGAAGACAAGAAGAGTTGTGGTGTGACATCAAGACCACCACATAAGAAGAAAGCAAAAGGTCATTAAGAAGCCAAGAGGGAAAAGACCAAAATGGATGTTAGAAGAGACTCTGAAACTGGCTCCCCAGCATAGACATGCTGAAGCAAATGAAAGAAGTGAGGAAGTAAAAGAGTGCAACAGGAAATTTCACAGGGCAGCTTGAAAAGACAAAATCAACTTATAATGAAATGTACAACGATGTGGGGCAAGGAAACCAAAAGGGAAACCCATACTCAGCATTTCTCAAGCTGAAAGAACTGAAGAAAACTTCAAGCACACACTTGAATTATTCAAGGATTCTATGGGTAACATAATGAATGATACAGAAAGCATCAAAAGAAGATAAAAGGAATACACAGAGTCACTGTGCCTAAAAGAAATGGTTGATGTTTACACATTTCAAGAGCTAGCATGTGATCAAAAGCCAATGATACTGAAGGAAGAAGTCCAAGCTGCACTAAAGATACTGGCAAAGAACAAGTCTCCCAAAATAAAATATAAATTGAAATTTTTCAACAAACTAATGCAGTACTGGAGGCACTCACTCATCTATGCCAAGAAATCTGGAAAACAGTTACCTGGCCAACTGATTGGAAAAGATCCTTATTTGTGCCCATTCAAAAGAGAGGCGAGTCAATGCAATGTGGAAATCACCAGATAATACCATTGATATCACATTCAAGTAAAGATTTGCTAAAGATAATTTTTAAATGGTTGCAACAGTACATTAACAGGAAATTGCCAGAGGTTCGAGCCAGATTCAGACAAAGACGTAGATGAGGGATACCATCCCTGATGTCACTGGATCTTGGCTGAAAGCAGAGAACACCAGAAAGATGTTTACTTGTGCTTTACCGGCTATGCAAAGGTTTCCTACTGTGTGGATCATGACAAGCTATGGACAACACAGCAGAGAATGAATATTCCAGAACAGTATCATGCTTTTGAGGAACCTGTACATAGACCAATAGACAGTCATTCAAACAGAACAAGGGAACACTGGATGGCTTAAAATCAGGAAAGGTGTACACCAGAGTCATATTCTTTTACCATACCTATTCAATCTGTATGCTGAGCAAGTATCCAAGAATCTGGATTATATGAAGAAGAACATAGCATCAAAAGTAAAGGAAAACTCATTAACAACCTGCAATATGCTTGCTGAAAGTGAAGAGGACTTGGAATACTTGCTGATGAAGATCAGAGACCACAGTCTTCAGTATGGATTGCACCTCAATGTAAAAATGAAAAAATCCTCACTGCTGTACCAATAAATAAAATTATGTTAAATGGAGAAAATACTGAAGCTGTCAAAGATTTCATTTTGCTTGGATCCACTATGGACACTCATAGAAACAGCAGTCAAGAAATCAAACGATGTATTGCTTTAGGCAAATCTGCTACACCAGACTTAGTCAAAGTATTCAAGAGCCAAGACTTCAGACTGAGGACTAAAATGTGCCTGACCCAAGTCACGGTATTTTTAGTAGCTTCCTAGGCATGTGAAAGGTGCACAGTACATCAGGAAGAAGGTAGAAGAATTGCTGATGCATTTCAATTACAGTATTGGAGAAGAATATTGTAAGACAGAGGAGCAAACAAGTCTATGTTAGAGGAAGTACAGCCAGAAGGCCCCTTAGAAGCAAGGATGGAGAGACTTAGTCTCTCATACTTCGGTCATATATCAGGAGGGACCAGTTCCAGGAGAAGGACATCATGGTTGCTGAAGTAGAGGGTCACCAAAACAGAGGAAGATCTTCAACAAGATGGTCTGGCACAGTGACAATAGCAATGTGTTTCAAACTTAACAATTGTGAGGATGATGCAGGAGGATACAGTGTTTCATTCTGGAACCAATTCAATGGCATCTAATAACAACAATACATACACACACATATGACTCTGTGTCTATGTATATATACACATATTTTTGTTATTGTTAAATGCCATCAAGTCAGTTCAGACTCACAGAGACCCTGTATAGTGTTTTCAAGGCTTTAAATTTTCACCTGAGCAGAGAGCCTCGTCTTTCTTTTGCAGAGTGGCCGGCAGGCTTGAACAAAGGACTTTGTAGTTCACAGTACAGTGCTTATTATATGGAGCCACCTATATGGATGGAGCCACCACATACGTATAAGGAGCTCTGGTAGCGTAGTGGTTACGAATCGGGCTGCGAACCGCAAGGTCAGCTGTTCAAAACTACCAGCCGTTCCACGGGAGAAACATGAGGCTTTCTGCTCCCATAAAGATTTACAGCCTCAGATACCCTGTACAGGCTCACTAAGAGTCGGAACTGCATAACAACAACGGCATATGTATATATACATATACATTGTTATTAAATGTTGTATTCAAAGTGCCATGGGCTTCCAAAAGAATCAGCAAATCTATGTTGGAAAAAGTGCACCCAGAGTGCTCCTTGGAGGCCAAGATGGCCAAACTTCGTCTCTCATACTTCAGACATATTGTCAGGAGGGGACCAGTTGATGGAGAAGGATATCATGTTTGGTAAGGTGGAGGGTTAGAGAAAAAGAGGAAGACCCCCAGTGAGATGGATTGGTAGAGTGGCAGCATCAATGGGCTCAAGCGTGGCAACAATTGTGAGGTTGGCCCAGGATCAGGCAGTGTTTCATTCTATTGTGCATAAGGTCGCTATGAGTCGGTACCAACTTGATGGCACCTAACAACAACAACTGTCAGTTCTGATTCATAGCTACCCTGTATAGGGTTTACAAGGAACAGCTGGTGAGTTTGAACCACCAACTTTGCGGTTCAAATCAAATTTGCAGTCCAGTGCTTATCCGACACTTCCACACCAGGCCTTCATACAAATAAATACACACATACACACACAGAGAGAGAGAGAGAGAGCGAGAGTATATATACTGTACATATACATATACTGTACCACAAGGTCCATGGTTTGAGCCTGTCAGATGTCAGATGTTCTGCTGGAGAAGGTTTGAGGTTTTCTGCTCCCTCAGAGATTTAAAGCCTCTGAAACGCTATACTGGGTCACTATGTGTCAAAACTAACTTCACAGCATTTGATAATAGCAACACAGAAAAGTCGAAGTAGCTCATTACCACAGACCTTCCCTATAAGAAATACTAATGGTATATAAGCAATTCCATCTAGTGAATAAATTTAACATGCTCATTTAGTAAGAGAAAATGGAGTTGGCTCGGTTTTAAATGTATAGCATAGCAAGTTATTGTGATCCTAATTTTATTCTTGGTACCTAAATCTACAACATATTTATTAGCTCACTTTTTCTATTCCTTTAGTGGAGTACTGGCTTGGCAATGCAGGATAAGCCCTGGACAGCTACCAACAAGGTTGGCGGTTCAAACATACAAGCCGCTCCTTGGAAACCCTATACAGTGTTGCTGAGTTGCAACTGACTCCATAGCACACAACAACAACAACAACAGTAGGTAGTTGAATATAGCATGTTTTATTTAACCATGCTCTGGTTTATGCTAAGATCCTGTAGGATGCTGTAAGCTTAAGAAACCAAACGTTATCTTCAGTGTTTGTACTTTGCTTTCTTAGATGTATCCTAGCTCTTTTCCAAATTATTCTCTTATTTCAGCAAAGGTTACACATCTTATGATACTTAGCTTATGCTGTGACATTTTGCAAGCTCATGAAGCTTCCGTAGCAGGACTATGATACAGTTTCCAAGTTAAAAGTCCAACAGCCCAAATAAGCACTGAAGTCATACATAAGATGAAACAAAAGAATCTAACTGAGCAGCTTTATAACCTTGCACAGAATTCCCTCACCACCACTTTAGACAGAATAGCTTTTATTCTAACAATGCTCTTTTAATTAAATCCTAAACATGGCAAATGTAAATATGTATAATAAATCCTTAATTATGAGGATCACTAAGTATCCGTGTAGCTTTCTGCCTTGGAGATAGATTCTTTGTGTTTAAAACCAGCTGAAATCGGAAGATGAAAGTGAATGATGTGTAACGTGTTAAAACTTTATTTATAATGTCCTTCTCTTGGTATCACTTTACTGCACTGTCTTTTAGACTGAAGTCAAGTTTCAATTTGTCAAGTGGCTTTTAAACCACAGTCTCTCCAGTCACCTTGTCTCCTGTCTTCATTGTCCTGTTCAGAAAGAGGAGAACCAAGTGACCATCAGGAAGCTGAGTTAAATGTGGGGAATCCTAAGGTCCGCATGCCATACCTGGAAAATAAAGCACTTTGGGGTCTCAAATGGACAATACTGTATTTCTGTTTGGGATGAATTGAAACTAGATGACTTGCTATTTTTAAAACTCACATACTACGTTAAAACCACACTGGAGAAATTGATGTCATCAAAATGCAGTACAAGCCATTTCACGTTCCCCTCTACACAAAGAAACACCAAAAAAGAAAGAGCAGGAACTGACAAAAAGAAACTTTATCAAAACGATGGAAAGTAGTCAAAGGTTTACAGCAACTAAGTGGATGCTGAGTTGCTGAGTTAAAAACAAAACAATGATTTCACAATGGTTTTGTATATGGTGTGTCCTATCCCCTCCCCAGCTTGGCAAGCAGGGAACACGGATAGAAAATTAAAGGCTATTGGGGAAGTGGTTTATGAACAAAAGGAAAATATGAATAAAGATCTAGATTTTTTTAAAAGATTCAAACAAGTATTGGAGGTGAAAAAGTATAACTGAAATATAAATTTCACTGGAGGGGTTCAAAAGTAGATCTGAACTGGAAGAAAAAACAATCAATGAACTTAAGGCAGGGCAATTGAATTTTTTGAGCCTACAGAAAAACAGAATGAAGAAAACTAGAGACCTTCAATGTAACATGCGGTACACTGTCAAGAGGATAACACATTACAGGAATCTCAGAACAAGGAGTGAGACGAAGAGACAGAAGTCATCTTTGGAGAAATATTTAGAAAGCTTTCTACATTAATGAAAGACATGCATGAATCTACACATCCAAGAAACTAACTAACTCCAATAGGATATACTCAGAGATCCACATGAAGACACTTTAAAATCAATTTGTTGAAATTATAAAAAACAAAGAGAATTTTGAAAGCAACAAGAGAGATGTGAATTGTCACATACAAGATATCTTCAATAAGATTAACAGCCAACCTATCATGAGAAATCATGAAAGCCCAGTAGTAGTGGGGCGATAGATTTAAATCGATGAAATAAAAATAAAAATAAAAATGTCACCAAGAATTCTACTTCCATTAAAACTCACCTTCAAATATGAAGGCTAGATTAAGATGTACCATGACAAACAAAAGTTGAAAGAGCTTATTACCAAACACTTTACCTAAAAGAAATGTTTGACAGACGTTTCCACTTGAAATGAAAGAACACCAGGCTGTAAGTCAAAGTTGTAGGACGAAATAAAGATCTCATGGACAAACATGAAGGCTAGTTTTAATGTACTTTCAGTTTGCAATCCTAGTTGTTTTATTCTACATCATTTAAAAGGCAAATGCATAAAAATAATTATATTGGGTACACAATGAATAAAGAAGTAATTTGTAATAACGACATCAAGTAGGGTACTGGATGGAAATGTATTGAAACAGGTTTTCTCCATAGAATGCTGAAGTTGCTGAAAATCAATTCGAATTAGATTGAGACACATTTAGGAAGCTAAATGTAATCCTTATAGTAAGCACAAAGAAATTTCTTTAAAAATATATAAACAAAAGGAAGTAAGAAGAGAGACAGCTAATCATAAAGGAAGCACTTGAGGAAGTGAGGGACAAGAAAGGTGTGAGATACACACCCACCAAACACACAGTAATTGACAGAACTAAATCCCACCTCATTAGCAATTGCTTTAAAAGCAAATGAATTTAAATTTCCAATCAAAAAGCAGAGATTAGTAGAATGGAAGCAAAAAGGTTTTCAGCGATCTTCTTATATTGCTGTCTACAAGCAAGACTTAGAACCAGTTCTTCCTGGATCAGTCACAGCTAACGAAGTGAAACCAAATCAAACCCACATTTGTACAATGCAGGTGTACTCGAGTGATAACTGCAATGGGAAAAATGACAGGTCAACACCCTGCTAGAAATGTAATCTCCCTCTTAGAAAATAGCAACCCAGCAGAGAGAGAAACAGCGGCACCTGGCTGTACCGCTTTGAATGTGTGCGGCTCTTTCGGCATCAGATTCCTGAAAGGGCTCGCTACGTTTCTTCTGAGGGTACAGTTGCAGGGCTTCACCCCATGAGGTTCCCTGTTGTGGTTGTAATTCCGGTACACCCACAGTCTACACATTCCAATCTGGTCTGATCTCACTGCATTAGTTGTAACTGAACCAGTTTGAACTGGGGCAAAGTCCTGTCTCCAAGTGGCACATCTTAGACCCAAAGACACAGTCTGTTGAAAGTAAATAGGTAGAAAAAACACTCCACACAAACAGTTACCAAAAGAGAGCTACATGACTATGGTGATATCAGAGAAAGTGAACATTAAGACAAAAACTGTTACAGGCAACAAAGAAAGTATTATATAATGAAAAAAGGGTCAATCCATCAGAAGATACAATTATACATATACACACACTTAACAACAAAACCAAAATCTAGAAGCACATATTGACAAAACTGAAGAAAGAGGTGGTTCTAAAGTAATAAGTGGAGATTTCAGTACAAAACATTTAAAATAGATACATAACATCTAGGTAGACAATCCATAAGGAAACAGAGCTCTAAGCCAGCTTAACTTTACAAACATTTAAATTCTGCTACGGTGCTGTAGGATAAGCACTCGACCATAAGTTCAAACTCACCAGCCGCTTCTCAGAAACCTTATACAGGTTCGCTATGAATCGGAACTGGCTTGACAGCACTTAACAACAACAACAACATAGAACACAGGAGTCCCGGTGTGGTGCTGTCAGATAAACACTCAACCCCAAGGTCAGTTTGAATCGCAAGGTCTGCAGTTCAAACTCACCAGCTGCTCCTCAGAAACCCTAACAGGGTTGTTGTAAGTTGGAACCAACACGATGTCTCTTAACAACATAGAACATTCAACAGCAAAATATACATTCTTTCATGATAGATCATATGCTTAATCACAAAATGTTGTTGTTGTTACATGCCATCAAGTAGGTTCCGACTCATAACAACCCTGTACACAGTTTTCAAGGAGCAGCTGGTGGGCTTGAACTGCCGACCTTGTGGTTCACAGTCCACAGTGCCACATCAGGAATCCTGTAAATTTTTAAAGATTTAAATCATAAATAGTATTTTCTCTGGCCATAGTGAATATAACTAGAAATCAATAGCCAACGGAAAGCTGGAAAATTCACTTCAAAAAAATGTAGAAATTATACATAAACAACATTACGGCAACCAATGTATCAAAGAAGAAATCACAAGGGAAATTAGAAAAACACTTTGAGATGAAGGAAAATGAAAGTCCAACAAGCTAAAATGTATGGGAATGCAATGAAGGGGGTGCTGCTGAGAGGAATACGGTGCTGTAAGATAAGCACTGAACTGACTCAGGGGCACTTAACAACAATAACAACAACAAATGTCTATATTCAAAAATGTACAGCTTGAGGAACTAGAAAAGGAAGCCCAAAGGGATCAGGAGGGAGATAATATAGAGGCTTTCTGTTCCCTGGAAGATTTAAAGCTTCGGAAACCCTATACAGAGTCCCCACAAGTCAGAACCAACTCAACGGCACATAACAACAACAACATAGTAGAGATAAATGAAATAAAGAATACAGAGAAACAATGGACCCAAACAACAGAGAGAAGCAATGGAAGGCAAAGTGGGTTCTCGGAAAAGATGAATACAACTGACAAACCTGTAGCAAGACTGACAAAAGTACATTGAAACTAAAACCAGAAAGGAATGTGGAAAGATTACTCCTAGTCACTCAAGGGGGAAGAAAATTATAAGAGAACATCATGAACAATTTTACTATAACAAATTAAATAATCCAGATGAAATGCAAGGAGTCCTGGTGCCACAATGGCTAAACTCTCGGCTGCTAATCTCAAACCTGACAGTTCAAATCCACACAGCTGCTCTGAAAGAGAAAGAGATGGTGATCTGCTCCCACTAAGACTGCAGCCTAGGTAACCTTGTGGGGCAGTCCTACATGGGGCTGCTGTGAGTTCGAACCAACTAGACAGTCCCTAACACCACCAACAACTGGCGAAATAGACAGATTCTCAGACATACACAGATTACCTAAATAGGCTCATGAAACAATAGACACTCTTAACAGATCTACAACAAGGACAAATATTGTGTGATGTTGTTGTTGTTGTCAGGTGCCATCGAGTCGGAACCGACTCATAGCGACCCCATGCACAGCAGAACGAAACAATGCTCGATCCTGGGCCAACCTCACCACCGCTGCCACCCCTGAGTCCATCAATGATGCCACCTGGCCGATCCATCTCGTTGGGGGTCTTCCTCTTTTTCTCTGACCCTCCACCCTACCCAGCATGACATCCTTCTCCAAGTATTGTGTGATACTACTTATATAAATAAGTTCTCGTTGTTAAGTGCTACTGAGTTAGCTTCCACTCATAGCAACCCTGTAAAAGGTTTCCAATGAGTAGTTAGTGGGTTTGAAGGCTGACCTTGTGGTTCTCAGTCCAGTGCTGATCCTACAGTGCCCCTTTGTTGTAGATCTGTTAAGTTTCTTTCTTTTCTTCTTCTTCTTCTTTTTTTTTCCCCCCATGGGTCCTGGTATGGCACTGTAGGTTAAGTTGAAACCCACCAGTCATTCCACAAAACCCCATACAGGTTCACTGTAAGTCGGAACCAATATGACAGCACTTAACAACAACTTATACAAAGTATCCAGAATAGGTAGACAGAGACTGACGTGCATTAATAGCAACCAGAGACAAGAGACCAGAGAAATTAGGAGTTATTGATTAGTAGATACACATTTGTGTTTGGGGTGATGAAAATACTTTGGAATTAAATAGTTGTGATAGACGCACCAAAATGAAAACAAAAACGCCAGAGACTGTTCTTATGTGGGTACCAAGTAAGCAACAACCTTACTATTCATCCCAAACCACATACTCACTGCTATCCTAAGACTAAGAAAAGAACTAACTTATCTTATAGTCAATTCTAACTCAAGAGTAAAACTACTTACTACAGCTTTGTCTTGGCTATAATCTACATGAAAGCAAATCACCAGGACGTTCTTCCTCAGGGCCCCTGAACAGGCTCAAACTATCAACCTTTAGGTTAGTAGACAAGCATAAACCATTCTGTGCCACCCAAGGGCCTCTATTTTATACATGTCAACACTACCTTTGGAAAAGGACATCATGCTTGGTAAAGAGAAGGATCAGCAAAAAGTAGGAAGAGCTCCTAACACTATGAACTGACATAGTGGGAGCAGCGCTGGGCTCAAGCAAAGCAACAACTGTGAGTATGGCGCAGGTTTTCCACTTGTGAATAGTGGCTATGAGTCAGAGTTGACTTGACACCACCTAATTCAAAATGTGCCACTTGGGTTCAATGTTTCCCCACCAATATGGTCAATTACCCAACTTACATATGTGGTAGCCCCCAACACACACATAAAACGATGGTATCCTTGTTTATTGCATCAAGCCTCTTCCCTTAAACATCATTTTCAATGTAGCTCTTTCTTCTCTTTGACTATGTATCGACCAGATTTTAAAAAATAAACAAAAAGTATGATCTGAAAGGGATAAGATTCTTATGATTCAATAGTGAGTAATTGTCATCATGACTAATTACAACTGTCACAACTGTAAAGGCAGGAGTTTTGTAACAAAAATGGAAGAGTAGTTAATCTTACAGTCCAGAAACAGGGGACCCTAAGACCATCAAGGGAGAAAAGCACGAGCGGAATGCAGGATCCTATCCAGAGAAGCAGCAACACCAGAAATGGAGGCAGGGGTGAAGACATGGAGAAAGGAAGCAGATGCGGACTCTAGACTCATGGAAAGAGAAAAGCTGTGTGCTGGCAGCTGGGAGGCAGGTTTGCAGAATATGTCCTTTGGTTGTTTAAAT
>NW_006408555.1:14068762-14125994 GCF_000296735.1 Chrysochloris asiatica
TGATCTAAAGACAGTCTTAAAAATCTGAATATATATGTAATCTTTTAGACCAAATCTATGAAGTCAGATAATAATTTAACTTGCTCTGCTTTTCCAAGTAATCCCTCTGTTTAGTCTAGAAGCACAAAGTTAATTATTTTATATTGACAGGAGCATGTGGGGACCAGTTTGTAGGCCAGAGGATTCAATCGTCTGTTCAAGGCTACCCAAACAGCTACCAACTGCAAGGCTTACCACCAGTTCTGAGGAGAGTTAATCAGTACTTTACCCACAGGACAGTAAAATAAAACAAAACAAAAATTATTGCTCTCTGCTGGTAATAAACGCAGAGTAATTCAAGAAATGGAATTACAGGTTATAGTTTGTCTAAAAACGATATAATAAATGTAATTTAGAAAGGCAAGTGAATTTATATATTGCATGCTGTTTCTCTACCAGTATCAACCTATGACCCCAGATGTAAGCGCCATAATTACCAGCGGGAAAAAAACAGTTACAGAAGCACATCACATCTTAACAATTTAGAAGCACATGATATCTTATTCCAGATCACTGCCAAGTATTGAAAGATATTTAATAGAAAAAGTAATTAGAGCTAGGAGCCAATTGATACATAGCTTTTTTTTTCCCTTTGTCTTTTGTGATTTAAAAACCTTAGAGGTAAATTCCATCACAGCTCTAATAAATACTTATGGCCTTAATAATTTTATACTTACGAATTTTAAACCACTTAAAATGTCAAATGTTTTCAGGCTTGACTCCCTTTTCCAATTATTACATTGGAATGACTCATTAACTGTAACATAAACAGTCTCGTTTTTACCTCCTGTTATGCTATTTCCCCAATTTTATTACCAGAGTACCATTTTGCCATGAACTATGACAAAAATTCATTTCAAGGGGGTAAAAAAAGCAAAGCCAAACACATACTCTTCAGTACACCAATTTTTCATGGCCAAACTGAAGCAGTAAATATAATTTGTAAAGAATTTTACATTTATACTATTTACCATTACCCATGATTACTAAATAATGAAGAAACAAATGCATCTTTACTCAGTCAATAGTTTATCAAATGTCTTCTTTACCAACACAGACCAACAAGGAACCTGGTGGGATTGGTATTTTGGAGGGTCTAATAGATGGAGTCCTGGTGTGGCGTTGTGAGTTAAGGCACCAGACTGCAAAGCCGTTTGAAATGCAAGGTCGGCAGTTCAAGCTCATCAGCTGCTCCTCAGAAACCCTATATATAGGGTTGCTATAGGTCGGAACTGACTCGGCAGCACTTCACAACAACAACATAATAGATAAATAAAAAAAGAAAAAAGTCAAATGAAAACACATATAGACATACAATCAAAGAGCTCTGGTGGCACAGTAATGTAAAGCATTGGATTGTTAACCATAAGTTCAACAGTTCAAACCCGCCAGTCACTCCGTGCGAAAGATGTAGAGTCTTGGCAATGACACCCAGCGATTGTGCTCTGTCCTATACGGTCACTAGAAGTCAAAATAAGGAGCTCTGGTAGCGTAGTGGTTACGAATCAGACTGCTAACCTCAGGATCAGCAGTTCGAAACTACCAGCTGTTCCACAGGAGAAAGATGAGGCTTTCTGCTCCCATAAAGATTTACAGCCTTGGAAACCCTGTATGGGGTCACTAAGAGTCAGAACCGACTCCACGGCACATCACCACCACCATGTCAAAGAGACTCAGTGACAGTGGGCTGGTGTGGTGCTGAAGGACCAGCTATGGACTGCTAACTGCAAAGTTGGCAGCTCAAACCCACCAGCCACTCCTCAGAAACTCTGTACAGGGTTCCTATGCGTCGGAACTGACTTGCTGACACTTCATAACAACAAGAATAAATGTGCATGCATACATCCATAATTGTAGTACCCACACAAACTGTGTTAAAATCTATTTTAAAGCTTAAATGTTAAAATATTAGATATCAAAGTTTCCCAAAAATTATAATTAAGAAGACAATCCAACAGTGAGTGACACCTTTGTTATTTAGGAATGCAATTAATTTTAAGTCCAAGTTATGAGTAAACTATTTGTCATTTCTCAAGAATTGTCAAACCTTGTTTAAAAGCTCAACATCTTCAAATTACAATATTGATCTTAAGGGCAAATCATTCCATACGAGTTTATTGGGCAACTTGATGATTTGATGCTTTTTCATTCTTCCTTTAGAAATGAATCTCAATGATACTTTCAGGGTTCGATTGTTGTTGTTGTTGTTGTTAAGTGCTGTCAAGTTGGTTCTGATTCACAGCGAACCTGTACAGGGTTTCTGAGGAGTGGCTGGTGACTCTGAACCATCAACCTTGCAGTCCAGCACATTAACCAGTCGATAGGCTCAATAATTTCTGTCTGAACAGAAATTATTTTGGGGAAATTATTTCTCCTTTTGAAATTCTTCTTAACAAAGTTACCAAAACGAAACTGAACTTAGAGTTTGATGCAACAACTCAAGGCCTATTTTTGTAGATAGATTTGTTAAAGAGTATTTCTGGAATTTCCAAATGGAAATACTGGTTGAAACAATTACCATATATTCTATGAGAACTCACTCCTCCCCAACATGCCATTTCACCACATGGATGTAGTTTATTCCTGCAACATCTAGGTTAGTTGGATTATATGACAAAGCAGATGGCATCAGGAATGGAGGAAGACTCATTAACAACCTGTGATATACAAATAAGACAATCTTGCTTGCAAGAAGCTAAAAGAACTTAAAATATCTACTCGTGAAGTTCAAAGACCACAGCCTTCAGTATAGGTTGCACTTCAAAGTAAAGACAACAAAAATCCTCACAGTTGAACCAGTAATTAACACCATAATAAGTGGGGAAAAGATTGAAATTGACAAAGATTTCATTTTGCTTGGATCCACTACCAACATTCAAGAAATCAAACAACATATTGCATTAGGCAAATCTGCTGCACAAGACCTTTTTAAAGTGTTGAAGAGCAAAGATGTCAGCTTGAAGACTAAGTGTGCCTGACCCAAGCCATGGTACTCTCAATAACCTCATATGCATGTGAAAGCTGGACAGTGAATAAGGAAGACCGTAGAAGAATTGATGCTTTTGAGTTATGGTGTTGGAGGAGAATACTGAAAGTTCCATGAGCTGCCAGAAGAACCAATAGATCTGTTTTGGAAGAAGTGCAGCCAGAGTGCTCCTTGGAGGCCAAGATGGCCAAACTTCATCTCTCATACTTCAGACACATTGTCAGGAGGGACCAGTCGCTGGAGAAGGATATCATGTTTGGTAAGGTGGAGGGTCAGAGAAAAAGAGGACGACTCCCAATGAGATGGATTGGCCAAGTGGCAGCATCGATGGACTCAAGCGTGGCAACAGTAGTGAGGTTGACCCAAGATCGGGCAGTATTTTGTTCTGGTATGCATAAGGTTGCTATGAGTCGGTACCGACTCGATGTCACCTAACAACAACAAACAACAAAAATTCTATGATGGGTTCACCTTGTCTACCATACTAATAAACATGAAAAACAGAAATGACTCTAGACAAATATTAAATAAGCTATCTGAGTTCAAAAATTCTGAACCAATAAACATGAACAAAATCTTTTTTAAGCTAAACAATAACTGAAACACTAAGTCATCAGATAAAAGTCAACAGATTTTAATATTTCATCAGAAAAGTTTATCTATCAATCTGAATATGCATTATTTGTGATTTGTGTGACAATGTAATTTGAATTTTGTTTGTTATTCTGCCTACTGTTTTCAAGGCTGGGCCAATCACCAAAGAAAAAAGGAAAAGATTTTTAAGAGGAAAATGAAAAGATTCTTAGGGAACTTGTAATCAATTGGCAACATAAGGTCATATGAGTCACTGGTTGGGAATGTTGTTGCTGTTAAGTGCCCTTGGATCAGTTCAGAGGCACAGAGCCCAGTACAGACTGCAAATCTTTGTGGAAACAGAAAGCCTCATCTTTCTCCTATGGAGATGTTGGTGGACTTGAAACACCAACCTTGTGATTCTCAGTCCAGTGTTTAACATACAGAATCACCACATTCCCTGGTTGACAACATTGTTGTTGTTAGGTGCCATCGAGTTGGTACCGACTCACAGTGACCCCATGCACAACAGAAAGAAATACTGCCCGGTTCTGTGCTTGAGCCCATTACTGCTGCCACTGTGCCAATCTATCTTTTTGGAGGTTTTCCTCTTTTTTGCTGACCCTTCACTTTACCAAGCATGATGTCCTTTTCCCAGGACCAGATCTTCCTATTAATATGTCTAAAGTATGAGAGATGAAGTCTGGTCATCCTGGCTTCTAAGGAGCATTCTGTCTGTAATTCTTCCAACAGAGATTTGTTTGCTCTTTTGGCAGTCCATGGTATTTAATGTATTCTTCTCCAACACCACAACTCAAATGCATCAATTCTTTTAAGGTCTTCCTTATTCATTGACCAACTTTCACAATCATATGAGACTAATGAAAATACCATGGCTTGGATCAGGCTCACCTTAGTCTTCAAAATTCATTCATCATCCTTGAACACTTTAAAGAGGTCTTGTGCAGTAGACGTTCCTAATGCAACACGCTGTTTGATGTCTTGACTGCTGCTTCCACCTGTGTTGTTTGTTGATCCAAGCAAAATGAAATCTTTGACAACTTCAATCTTTTCTCCATTTATCGAAATACTATCTACTGGTCCAATGGAACTCACCAGATGGAAGGCACAGGTGTAGAAATGAACTACATCTGTAGAAAGAGATGGTGGAAAATTCCATATCACCAGTCAAAACAAGGCAAGAAGCATATTGTGAAACAGACCATCAACTGCTCATATACAAGTTCAGGCTGAAGATGAAGAAAATTCAAACAAGTCCATGAGAGCCAAAATATGACCATGAACATAGCCCACTTGCATTTATTGATCATCTGATGACCCTTTAATGCATCAGACACTAAAGACTGAAGACCAGAAGAGTTGTGGGATATCATCAAGAACATCATACAGGAAAAACGCAAAAGATGGACAATATCAGGATTCCAATAGTGTTTAATCAGAGGTAACGAATATATAAATTCTAAATATAGTCTTGATTTGAAAAAATGGGTATTTGTGAACCAAAACTAATAACCTATTATAAAACTTTTCCAGATCCTGTAATGGCAATGCTATCATCTCTAACCATATGCTAAGGATGGATGGTCATGAACCCCTCACAATTCTTGTTCAAATACAGAATTAGTCCCATTTCAATAAAGCGCTATGAGAAAGTCCCAGTTTGTCTTTGATTTGGAAAATGATCTTTTGACATAACTTAAAAATCTTCATTAGAGCTTAGCCAATAAAAATAGTATTATAAAAAATACAATACTTTATTTTTAACATGTGGCCATTTTTGAACAAAAACAAAAAAAAAACAATATAATGCAATGTCAGTGAAAGTAATTTTAAAAATATTATCCCCCATCATGTTTTTAAAACTTAAAGTTAAAAAATAACAAACAGTATAATGTAATTAGATCGTGGAAAAGAAAACACAGTTTCAAATGGATAAGACATTTACATACAAATGTACTGGCATAAGCATGTAAAAGGTACTTGCTTAATTATTATGAATTCTCAGTTTAAAGGAAAATCTAATTTTCAACTTATCCTAGAAAGATTGCTGATTTCAGAATTTTGGGGAAGCTACTGCTTTTAGAGTCATAGAGACCAGAACATTTCTATACTTAGATTCTTTCTCTCTCATAAACCCTGATTTCAAATTCAAGTTTCCGGTTAGCATGAGTGGAATATTTCAAAGTCATCAAAGTCTAAAACAGCAGCAACATTTTTATTCATGGATCTAAAATACAGTTACTTACTCGATTTACTGGATTTCTCATATTAACAAGATTACTTGAGCTTGAGATAGAAACTAAAACTGCTGAAGCTTTACAAATAATTACAAACACCCACACCCACTGAAACAGCAGGATTTCGGGATCACAGCGCCTTTAAGAAGAAAGGTATGACAAAGACACTAATTTCTGTTATTGTTGCTGTTAAGTGACATGGAGTTCGTTCCAACGCATAATGTTTCCAAGGAGTGGCTGGTGGATTTGAACTGCCAACCGTGAGCTTAGCAGTCCAGTGCTTATCCTGCAGTGCTACACCAGGACGACGACGTCTTTCGTTATGTTGTTGTTGTTAAGTACCATCGAGTTGATTCTGATTCACAGCAACCCTATATAGGGTCTCCAAGGAGCAGCTGATGGACTTGAACCACCAACCTTGTGGCTGGACATCCAGTGCTTACCCCACAGCATCACACTTTTGTTACAGTCCCTATAATAGTAGCATTACCTTCAGAACCCTAACTCTACAAGTATGTGCTTATGTGCAAAACAAGATTACATTTTTATCTCCTGAGTAGTGATGTAATTTATACACTATCAATACCTCATCATTATATTGCATGTTAATTATTTAAATCAGGGGTCAGCAAACTTTTTCTGTAAAGAACCAGAGGTTGTTGTTGTTAAGTGCAGTCCAGTTGGTTCTGAACTCATAGCGATGCTACATAGGGTTTCTGAGGAGCAACTGGTGGATTTGAACCGCCAGCCTTGCAGTTACCAGTCCAGTGCCTATCCTATAGCTCCACACTAGGACTCCAAAGAGCCAGATAGTAAATAGTTAATATCAGAATACTATATATAGGCACTTACAAAACAAGAGGTACACCAATAGCCACATAAATTTATTGATAAAATTCAAATAATAGAGTACAAATTTTTGTCACAGGTCTACTCATGAGAAGATTAGATAGCAATAAAATTTGAATTTCATAGCATTTTCATGTGTTATAAAGAATTCTTCTTTTGTTGTTGTTTTTTTTTCAAACTTTAAAAACACAAATATCACCCTTAGTTCCTGGGTTGTACAAAAATGGCAGTGGGCTGGATTTGTCCTGCGGGCCCACAGTTTGCCAAAACTTGACTAATTAGTACATTATATTAGACTTTAGGAGTCCTGGTGTGGCACTGTGGGCTAATGCAGTAGACTGCAAAGTTAGTTTGAACTACAAGGTCAGCGTTTCAAGCTCACCAGTTGCTCCCTGGAAACCCTACACAGGGTCACTATGGGTCAGAACTGACTCGCCAGCACTTAACAACAACAACATTACACTTTAAGTTATGTAACTCTATTAATCGCTTTTCACTGGAGGGGTAAGTCACCAGTTGAAGACAGTGTTTGCATAAGATACAAACTGTGAAACTAATTGATAAGACACTAATAATGTTTATTACTTAGACACTAGGCCATATGTATTTGATCTCCATATGGCCTGTGAGCTGTGTTCTCCCCAGAGCATGGGTAGCCTATCTCAGAAATGATGTGTATACAACAAGTAGTAGAGAGACTGTACCAAATGGATGAAAACAAACCAGCGTTACTACAGCAAAGCAAATGGAAGTGCACGCTAATCTTGATATCCAAATGTCATCCATTCATTCATGCACTGCATCATCTCTTCATATTTCATCAGTACCTTGTATTCTGGTTACTTGTTACTATGGAAAGATAATATGGGGGAGGTGGGGTATACAAGGAAACTTTTGGAAAAAACTATGAAACTGAGGTTTAACAATTTGAAATTGATCTCATTACATTGGTGTTGTATTCCAGACCTCTAATGCAGATAATCCCCTTTATCTGTTGCTGATTTGAAATTATACTTTTAGTGTTTTCAGGGTAGATGTCAGGCTATACTTTATTTCAAATAAAAGAAAGAATGTATCCAGAAGTTAGCTTTTAATGAAGTCACTCATAAGCTAAGTTGTTGTTGTTAAGCACTGTGGGGTCAGTTCTGACTCACAGCAACACTGAATAGGGTTTCTGATGAGCAGCTGGTGAGTTTGAACTGCTGACGTTCAGTCCAAACCAACCTTGTGGTTCAATCCTTACCATACAGCACCCCACTAAGATTCCATAAGCAATGTGGTGAGCATCAATTCTTCTCAGAGTAAAGTTCAGCATATCTTAGGCCAGAGTTTCCATCGCATGATGTGAAGAGTAAAAATAAAAGCAACGTTCTCACCTGCCTTACTATTTATGTCTGTTCCTTCCTTTTTAGAGAGCTGACCTCTTCCTCAACAACATCTTAATGTTCAGAAAGAAACTGTGGACTCATATGAGTAATTATAAAATAAACAGATGTCTCCACTTCACTGTGTTTTCTTAGTAGAAGAAACTAACAAAAGCCTATTCAACTTCTCAAAATGCAAGCCCTTCTGTCATATAGGATCAGTCTACACAAATTTCCATCAAAAGGACACCACAATATAATAACAAACTCACTTTGACCAGAACAAAGAGGATCTTGCTCATTGTGTTTTAAGTATCAAGGCACAAAGTAGGCAAGTAATATGGTTCACTCAACAAACTTTATCTTTATGGAAGATGAGTAGCCAAACACCAGTCTAATAGCTTATACATACTTATCTTTCTCCCGCAGAACCACTGGTAGTTTCGATCTGCTGACCGTGAGGTTGGCAGCCTGACTGGTAACCACTATGCTACCAGAGCTCCTTTATGTACACCTACACATATAACATACATGTATCTGTAGATAAACAGATGCAGATTTCTCCTAACATAAAATTTCCCAGTGGATTAATTAGGTAAACTGACATCCATTCGACATGTACCTACTCCCTGAGTTGTCCTGGGTTTACAGAGAGCTCTGTCCCAAGAAAGCTTTCACAGTGGAGCATTGGGCTGACTTAGTGGAAGAATAGATTTGCTGCTAATGATTTTGTTGTTGTTGTTAAGTGCCATCGAGTGGGTTCCAAATCATAGAGACCAGGCATAGGGTTTCCAAGGAGTGGCTGGTGAGTTTGAACCACCGACCCTGTGATCCAAATCAACTTTTAGTCCAGTGTTTATCCTACATCATCACCATACTAGGACTCCTGATGAGTCACGGGTACATAAAGGAAGGAGGTCTGTGTATTCACCTTTAATTTTCTGCATTAAAATTCAGTTCCTGACTTAAGTTGTGGTGCTGAAGATTGATACCTTTTTTTTGTTATTACAAAGACTAGTCCAGCAAAGTGACTGGAGTTACCATAACACTTGAAGGTGATTATGCTCCTGGGTCCGTTTGATGGACTAAAGGCGACTTGCTGGCAAACATATACATGAGGAGTTCAAAAAGTTCATGGAAAAACTCCATTCTCTTTTCATTTCATTTTCCTACACTTGTTTAAGTCCCATGTACACACTTGTCCTTAAAGGATAAAATACATGGAGTACACTCTAACCATGACGGGGTAATGAGAGATGGCGAAGTCTTAGATCTCATTTCCTTCCAAAACCAAAATGTTCCCCAAATAATAAGGAATAAAATAAAATGAATGCTTTCTATTTATTTAGTAATTTCTTATCAGCTGTAATTGTATCTACTGCGAAACAATCATACTTAGGAAGAATGATTGTTTCGCAGTAGATACAATTAGAGCCAATAAGAAATTACTAAATGCAACTTTACTTATACAAAGTCACCTGACTTTTTAGACACTTGAAGGACAGCCGTAACCCCTAGGAAATATGTAAATAATAACTCCAAATTTAATATCTAAATCATTTGAGTAGTTCAACATTTTTATAGGTCCTTTCATTGTTTTAAGCATTTAGAAGAGCATTAAGTTTACTTCCTGAAGGAACCAAGGCTGAAAGAATACATAAGGAGGATTGAAATTTTAGATAACAACCAGAAACCCAGCCAGAGCAAAGCAGACTTGAATATGGTGCCCTCCTCAGTTCTTCCCAGCAGATCCACTAAACAGATGTATGACAAAAGAGAACCATTTAAATCTACCTGCCCTGGATGCCTACTGAGGAACTTCAAGAGAAAGAAACAAAGATAAACAATTAGGAGCCCACCCAATCACATCAACATATTGTAAACCCGACCCCAGGCAGCACTTGGGAAGACAGGACTTCTGTTTTGGGGGAAGGCTGCTTGAAGTGATAGGCTCTATATTGTAAGAGTGACCTCTAGCGCCTTCCCGTTTTGTTGAACTTCAGTAGTTGGATGATGAATGGTTGTAGTGTGCCTTTTCTACACAACTTCGTGTGTGTGTGTGTGTGTATGCATGCGTGTGTGTGTTGGTGATGGTGGCTTGTTTTGATATTTATCAAAACTATGACCAGATTCTATGATTTTCACTAGGTTAACATATGCAAATCTTACTGACTCATGGGATGCTCATACAGACCAATTAAAACGGAATCTGAAGCCCTCTGAGTGCAACACCAGGAGAGAAGTCCTACAGGGTGCGTGGATGGTGGCTGGGGACAGTTCATTTGTAATGTATTTCCCACATCAGAGTCTGAGGGTGCAGACCAGTGCCATGCTACACAGAAAAGGCCCACCTGGCACTGGTGGCCCTCCCCAAAGCCTGCTTCTACCGCTGTGACAACCGTCCCTAACCGGGCCTGCCAGCTCTTTCTTGAAAAGCAAATGAGCTTTTCCTCTCCAACCCAAGAACGAAAAAGGTGCATAAACGGAGCTTATTAATCACTCATCAAGAAGGGAGTAATGTTCCGTTTTAGAGATTTCAGTCTAATTTTTTCAACTTTTTCTATCTCTAATAAAAAAAAGTGGAAGAAGAGCATCCTGCCAGATGACTGTGTATGACCCTTAAATTAGAAATGACGCTCATATAATTATTTACTGAATCAACCAGACTCCAAATCAAAATATTCAATGACGATTGTATAAAGTTTAAAATTCAGCCACCAAATAAGACTACTTTTGACAAAACCACCTGAATGTTTTCCTTTCAGCAAAACATAGGCTCAGTCCCCCTCTTTCAGGAGTGCTCAACATTCTCTTAACAACGAAGCCACAGCTCTTAATACTGAGTTTGCTTCCTCTAGTTGTGCTCCTCAATTCTGCAGTATATTTCCGTGATGAGCCGGGCATCTTCATCTTAAAGATGCAGCCGGTTACCAGTCTGTCAAATTGAAACTTCAGAAACCTGAGCTAATACAGCATCCTACATGTGAAGTCAGCCCGCTGCTTTCCTGTTCGACACAATTCCAATAAAATTCAGTCATCCTAGCAAAGGAAGGAATGAAGACATCCCATCCGCAGGATATTTCCTGGTTAAGATGCTAATTTGGGGTTAAACCAGAACTTGATCTTTCTCAATTAATATGCAAAGACAAGAGGATGGGGTTCTGCTAATAGACAAAAAGAGAAATGATACTTTGCCTATCTGGACCAGACCAAGAGGAAAGATGAGTGTTAACCGGGTCATAGTTACTGGATGGTTAAAGATGATGCTTCGTTTACAGCAATGTGATTTTGCCGCAAGTCTAGTTGCAAATAATTATCATAAAAACAACAGAATCAAAGTTTTACCGTGAGCCCCCCTGAGCGTTTTCAATCATTCACTGTATATGTACTTACAGGAATTCCCACTTAGGACCCTGTTCCAACTGAGAGTAGATATCAGAAGTATCAGCTTGAGTACAGCTCCGGTGACAGACCCCATATTCACATTTGCTGGACTCCACAAAGATCCTGAGTGCTTCTATCGGCTCCCTTGCTCCTTCTTTCTCCCAGCTCTGCCTGGCTCTTCAGCACCTGTCTCTCAGTCTCTCCCTCTCTCCCTCCCTCCTGTCTCTGTCCCTTTCACACACACATGCACACACACACACACATACACTCGCACACACTCTCACTCCTGCGCGCGCGCATACACACAGTCCTGACTCTCACTGGAAAGCACCGAGCATCCACACCACTGAGACCACGCCCACTCCTCCCAGCAGCGGTCCAGAAATTGGCAGCAGTTCCCCCTCCCCTCCAAATTCAAGGCTGCACTCAGAGCTCCCACCGGTGATGAAAGCTAGACCTGGAGGCTCAGCAAGCGCCTCCTCGGGGCTCCCTCCTCCTCCTCTAGTTTCCAATCTTCCTTAACCCCTTCCTCCCCGCTGGAGGTGGGGGCGGGGGGGACAGGGCAAGGCATCTGTGCCTCCAGATTTCTCAGATGTCTCCTGAAATCTTGCATTTTTGCCTGAAAATCAGTACACTAGACTAATTTCTGAATATCCAGGGGGCACTGAGGTTAAATTGCATTGTGTTTCAAAACAAAAGCATCAAAATAGGGCAGAAATAACTGCATTGGTAAACTGTAGCTAAAACTGTCCTCAAGGAGTATATTGGTTGTTTTTCTCTGTTTATATAAAACCATTCTTCTCCAACTATGATGCAGGCATTTTATTATGGAAATTCCTAACATAGGCACTGGGCATTCCAGTTTGGTGGATATTTTTAACTATCTGATAATAGTCTGCATGAAATGAACATTTCTTATTTTTAGTGCATCGGGAGTACAACTCCTCAAATGAAATGCATTGGGTAGGATTCTTTTGATGAAAGCACGACATTGTGAATACACAGGATTATTCTATAATCAAATTATTTAATAACTATCTCTGAAAGCCTAAAAATAAAACAATATTAAAGCAAGAGAACCTCCCCCACCGACACACACATTCACACCAAGGCAAAGATGGGATTCAGATGGCCAGTGAAGAGACCCACTACTCTTCTGTCAGCTTGGGGACTGTGGTGGCTTGATGCTGTGATGCTAGAAGCTCTGCCACTGGTATTTCAAATCTCAGCAGGGTCACTCAAGATGGATGGGTTTCAGCAAAGCTTCAGACTAAGATAAACAAACAAACAAAAATAAGGGACTTGGTGATCTATTTGTAAAAAGAAATGGCAAGTGAAAACCTTATGAATACCATCTAGTGTAGTGCTACAAGGTGAGCCCCCCCAGATTGGCAGGCACTCCAACTATGACTGGAGAAGAGCTGCCTCCCTCAGAGTAGAGTTCACCTTAATGACTTGGATGGATTAGAGCTTTCAACCCCATCATTTGCTGATGGGGCATGACTCCAAATGGGAAAAAACACCTGCAATCATCCATTAACAATTGTTGTTGTTGTTGTTAAGTACCATGGAGTCGGTTCCGACTCATAACGACCCTGCACAGGGTTTCTGAGGCTGTAAATCTTTACGGAAGCACAAAACCTCATCGTTCTCCTGCGGGAACAGCTGGTAGTTTCAAACTGCCAGCCCTGAGGTTAGCAGCCCCATTGGTAACCACTATGCTACCAGAGTTTGTATATTGGAACATGAATATACAAAATATAAACAACAACAACAACAAAAACCCACTGCTTTCCAGTCTATTCCAATTAATAGTGACCCTGTAGGACCAAGCAGATCGTTTCCAAAATTATCAATGTTCGTGAGAGCAGTCTCATCTATTTCTACAGAGTTTGAACTATTGCCCTTGTGGTTAACCCACTGCCCCACAGGGTTCCTTTATACAAAGTACGGATCTAGGAAAATGTGAAGTTGTCAAAATTGGAATGGTACACATAAAGATTAATACCTTAGGCATTAGCGAGCTGGTAGACTGATACTGATTATTTTGAGTCAGACAGCCATATGATTAGTATTCTCAGAATAGCAAACTGACAAATCGCATTCATCACCAAGAACAATATTTCAAGGTCGACTCCAAAAGTACAATGCTACCAGGGATAGGATAGTATCTAAGCACCTACAAAGTTAATAGGACTCTTATTCAAACTTCCGCAACAGCCCCTAATGTCAAAGGTGAAGAAATGGAAGACTTTTACCAACTTCTCCAGTCCGAAATTAATCAAACATGCACTAAAGATGAATTGATCATTTATGGTGATGGAATGCAAAAATTGGGGGGGAAAGGACGGGGACTGATCAGTATTTGGTACATATAACCTTGAAGATAATGCAACATGGGAGATTTGAATGGTAGAATTTTGCAAGACCAATGACTTATTCATTGCAAATATCTTTTTGCAACAACTCAACTGTGACTAGAAAGGTGGACCTCAATGAATGGAATACACAGAAATCAAAACTACATCTGTAGAAAGAGACGATGGAGATACTCAATATTAACAGAACAATCAGAACAAAGCCAAGGGCCAACAGCAGAACATACCCAATTGTTCATGTGCAAGCTCAGTTTGGAACTGCAGAAAATTAAAACAAGGTCAGAAGAGCCAACGTACAACCTTGAGTATATACCACCTAAATTTAGAGAGTATCACAAAAATAGATTTGAAGATCAGGAAAGTTGTGGGAAGACATCAAGGACATGATACATGAAGAAAGACAGGAAATAAATAAAAGATCAAAACTGATGCCAGAAGTGACTCTGAAACTTGCTCTTGAGCATAAAGTAGCTGAAGTGAATGGAAGAAATGGTTAAGTAACTAAGATTTCAAGAGGGTAGCTCTAGAAGACAAAGTAAAGTACTATAATGAAATGTGAACTTGTGTCCTTTGCCTGGAGTTAGAAACCCGAAATAGAAGAGCATGCTTTATATTCCTGAAGCAGTTGAAAAGAAGATATTTCAGAATTGAGGAAACATCTAAGCCTCACATTTCAATGCTGAAAGATTCCATAGGCATAATACTGAACAACACTGGAAGCATCAGAAGAAGATGTAAGGAATACACAGTCCTTGGACCCAAAACAAACTAACTGATGTTCAACCATTTCAAGAGGAAGAATAAGAATACTAAAACCAAGGTACACTGGTGGCATGGGCAGATCCCAAGGCTCCTGGAAATGATGAAGTATTGACTGAGATATTTCAACAAACTAATGCAATGCTGGCAGCACTCACTCGTCTATGCTAAAGAATTTGGAAAACCGCTACATGACCAACTGACTGGAAGAGATCTATATCTGTGCCCATCCCAAAAATAGGTGTCCCAGAAGATAACAGAAATTGCCAAGCAATATCATTAATATCACAAGTAACTAAAATTTTGCTGAAGATAATTCAAAATTGGTTGTAGCAGTCCATCGATTATTGTTGTTGTTAAGTGCGGTCAAGTCGGTTCCGACCCATAGCAACCCTGTACAGGGTTTCCGAGGCTGTAATCTTTACGGGAGCAGAACACCTCATCTTTCTTCCACGGAGCAGCTGGTAGTTTTGAACTGCTGGCCTTAAGGTTCGCAGCCCGATTCATAGCCACTACACTACCAGAGCTCTGGAAACCCTGTACAGGGTCGCTATGGGTCGGAACCGACTTGACGGCACTTAACAACAACAACGCTACCAGAGCTCCTTTTTGATAGGGAACAGCAAAAGGCTCTATCTGGATTCAGAAGAGGATTTGCAGCCAGAGTTATCACTGCTGATGTCAGATGGGTCTTGCCTGAAAGCAGAGAATGCCAGAAAGATGTTTACCTACATTTTCTTGACTAAGCAACCATGTTGACTGTGTAGATTATGACAAACTATGGATAACACTGTGAAGGAGGAGAATTCTAGAATGTTTAATTGTGCTTCTGTGGAACCTCTAAGTAGAGCGACCAGCAGTCCTTCAAACAGAACAAGGGCAGACTGTGTGGTTTCAAATCAGGAAAGCTATGTGTCAGCGCCATATCCTGTCACCATACACACTCCATCTGTATGCTGAGCTAATAACCTAACAAACTGACGACGATCCAAGATCCAGCCATTAGTACGGATAGTTGTGGTTGTTATTGTTAAATGCTGTTGAGTCGGTTTTCACTCCGAGGAGCTTGAATCATCCACCTTGCAGTTCATATCGACCTTGCAGTCGTAGTGCATTAACCCACACCCACAGTGCCACATCTGAACACTCAGGAAACAAAAATTTTCACAACTGGACTTGTAAGTACATTAGGATAAATGGTGAAAAGATGGAAGTAGTCAAGGATTTCATGGAACTTGGATTCACAATCAGTGTTCATGGAAGCAGTGGTCAAGGTATCCAATGACGTACCGCATTAGACAAGTATGCTGAAAACAAGACCTCTTTTAAAGGATAAAAATCAGAGATGTCACTTTAAGGGCTAAGGGGCAGCTGACACAAGCCAGGGTATTTTCAATGGACTCATATGCATGTAAATGTTGGACACTGAAGAGAGAAGATCAAAGAAGAATGTCTGCCTTTGAATTATAGTGTTTGTGAAGAATATTAAATATACGATAAAGAAGAAAAGATCTGCATCAGAACCACAACAGAAATGCTCCTTAGAAACGAAGATGGTCAGACTTTTGTCTCTTGTATTTTCGACATGTTATCGAGAGGGACCAGCCCCTGGAGAAAACATAAGTGGTAGAGGGTAAGTGAAAAAGAGGAAAGCCATCCACGAGATGGATTTGACACAGTGACAGCACCAATGGGCTCAAACAAAATGCAAATTGTGAGGATGGTACAGGACCAGGCAGTGTTTCATTGTGTTGTGCAGAGTGTCGCTATGAGTCGTAGTCAACATCATGGCAGCTATCCTGGCACTTACATGGTTACGAGTCGGGATGCTAACTTCAAGGTCAGCAGTTCGAAACTACTAGCCATTCCACAGAAGAAAGATGAGGCTTTCTGCTCCCGTAAAGATTTACAACCTCAAAAAACCCTATGCAGGGTCACTGTGAGTCGGAACTGACTCCACAGCACATAACCACCATCATGAAGGTCCCTATGAGTCAGAGCCAACAACATGGTAATTATGCAATAAGGAGGAAACTTGAATTCACAACAACAATAACTTCAAAAAATCACTCTTCTAATGGCAAATCCATGGATTATTGTTAAGTGCCGGGGAGTCAGTTTAGACTCACAGTGTTCCTTTACGTGGTTTCCAAAGCTTTTTAAATCTTTTAAAAATCTTTTTTGGGAGTAGAAAGCACTCCCATTTTTCAGAGTTTAGGAGGCTTAGAAGTCTGAAATCAAGCTGCTGGCTCCAGGGGAAGACTTGCTTTTATAAGAATGGGAAACCTAGAGTTCTCAAGTACTATACCTCTCTCTGATTTCAAATTAGAAGACACCTTTAGCAATAGCAACCTTGCTATGGAGTGAATGAAAGGGGGTAAAATCAAAGATTCATCACTCTGTGTAACCAAAAGAGTTAAACACGTTTGTTTAGTCTGGCCTGCAAAGAAAACGAATAGATAGTTTTGCTTTTCCTATTTTACAGATGAGAAAACAAGGACAGGGAATTTAAATGATTTGATGAGGTCACAGAGTTAGTGCATGAAAGTGCTGAGAATTTGACTCTGATTCTCTTCTCTCTTTCCTTGGACTCACTCCCACTCCCTGGCCCCAGTCAATGGCAGTAAAGCCCGAGACTCTCGAAATAAGCAGCATTTGAAAAGAAGAAATTGCATGAGCGCATCTTCTGTGATCCTAGACTGACATACCTGAGTATTTTAGAACAGAGTAAGAGCATATATAAATATAAATTTATATTGTTGAAGGTGATTATATTTTATTGAACACATGCTACATGCCACATGCTATCTGATTCAGTTGTACCATGGACTGCCAGAAGAACAAACAAATCTGTGTTGGAAGACGTACAGCCAGAATGCTCCTCAGAGGCCAGAGTGGCGAGACTTCATCTCTCATACTTCAGACACACTACCGGGAAGGGTCAGTCCATGGAGAAGGACATCATGCTTGGTCAAGTGGAGGGTCAGAGAGTCAGCAAAAAAGAGGAAGACACCCAGTGAGATGGATTGGCACAGTGGCAACAGCAGTGGGCTCAAGAGCAGCAATGGTTGTGAGGCTGGCACGGAACCAGGCAGTGTTTCCTCCTGTTACGCATCAGGTTGCTATGAGTTGTAACCAACTCAACCGAACTTAACAACAACAGCCTGGTTAAGAAATTACTGCAGTCCCTTAAGGAAAGTATCGCTGTGCCTATATCAACAACAACAACATACCACAAGTGAAGACAGGACCACAGTGAAGTTCACCCTGAAGTCCAAAAGGCTACAGTGTAGGAGACGGGGTTGGGCTTGACCTCCTTGGTTAAGGACAATATGTTCAATGACTCTACATCCAGGAAGGGTCTTAACCAAGAAAAGTCATTTTCTTTAATGTCGTTGCTAAGTGCTGTCAGGTTGGTTCTGACTCATAGCGACCCTGTACAGAGTTTCCGAGGAGCAGCTGGGGATTTTGACTCGATGGCATATAGCTCACAATACAACGCTTATCCTAGAGCGCCACACCAGGCATGTTGAGCTTTATTAGTAAGGAACATCGAGCCGGGAACCTTGCGCTCTTTTAAGATCTACCTATGTGACCCCAAAGGAGCTCTAGTAGCGTAGTGGTTATGAATTGGGCTGCGAACCTCAAGGTCAGCAGTTTGAAACTACCAGCTGTTCCTCAGAAGAAAGATGAGGCTTTCTGCTCCAGTAAAGATTTACAGCCTCAAAAGCCCTGTACAGGGTCGCTATGAGTCGGAACTGACTCCACGGCACATAACAACAACAACAATATGACACCAAACTGACAACAGCAACTCAGAGGTTAACTAGGAACCTTAGGGGCTGAGATAAGGGGGATGAAGAGGAAGAGGATGGTGGTATCCTTGATTGGAATCAATGTCACTGAACTGAACATGGAGAAACTGCTGAATTGCCGTGTGTTTTACTGCATAGATTCTCAACAACAGCAAAATAAATAAAACTAAGGGGAAAAAAAGGTCAGAAAAAGACCAGCATACAACTCTTTTGTTGCCTTTATTGAATAAACAGGTGTTTCATCTACATTTCTACACTAGGATCTTTTCAAATGTGAACCATCATTTCATTATTACTTTTACACTGATTTGTCCTTATACCTTCAAAATGAAAGTGGTACTTTGAAAACTAAAGTATAGCAGGTGGACCCTGGTGGGATGGTGGCTCAGCTGCTAACAGAAAAGTGTGTTTGGATCCAGCAGCCCCCGTCATGTAACATGCTGTGGCAGACTGCTTCCGCAAAGATGACTGTCTCGGAAACCCCTGGAGGACGGTCTACACGGTCTTACCAGGTTTCCTGAGTCAGAGTGGGCTGCATGGTTATGGGTAAACCACAGCAGAAGCATTGACTTTTGCTTTCTTTTGCCAATTCTCTCCCCCAATTAGAGTTATACTGATTTTAAATGATTTTAAACAATTTTCTAAGTTATACCCAATAAACATGCCAAAATGTTCATAGGCATTGCCGTCGCTGTTGAATTTGAACCCTTGTGGGGTTAAAATCTAACAGTATTTACTGTGTGGAGTCCTGGTGAGGCGCTGTGGGTTAATGAGCCAGACTACAAAGTCATTTGAACTATAAGGTCAGTAGTTCAAACTCACCAGCTGCTCCTCGGAAACCCTATCCAGGGTCGCTGTGAGTCAGAACCGACTCAACAGCACTTAACACCAACAACTGTTACTGTGTATTGCTATTTTTGGTTAAAAGCCTTGGCATTCTGTAATACAAATCCATTTTTTCTAAGTTTCATAACGCCCTAAGTGATTCTGTTTTGTTTTTATCAGTATCGTAACAAAGAGTGTAAGTGATAACTTTGATTCTAATGCCAGCACTGAGTCTTACAACTTTACAAATGCCCAAAAGCTCTAGCAATTTATCTGTGAACATCTCACCTGATACCAACCGTCCATAATACAGAATTAATTGGCAAATAAAGACACAAATAATAAGCAACAAGAGATGTACTCTTCAGGAAACTGTAAAAACAGAAGATATGCCTGTTTCTTAGGGTGGTGCACTGTACCTTAACTTCCTTGTTTTAAGGAATGTTGGAATTCATGCTTCCCTAAAAAAATTTTTACAAATGTATACATAGATAGATTAACATACTTAATCTTTCAAAATTTTTATTGTGAGAGGTTTACAAAACAGATCATCAGTGTTAACATTCGACAAATCATACACTTTGTATCAACTCAATTGAAACCCCCTCGATGAAAACTTCAACCTGAACTTGCATATGAACAACTGATGGTCTGACCTACAGTCTGGCCCTGGTGGGTTTTTTTTTTTTTTTTGGCTGATGATATTAAGCTCCTCCATTAATTCATCCCACAGATGTATTCAATTTGATTCCTGTCTAATCCACCTGGTGAAGGCCATGCGTTATTTTAAAAGGTAATTGCCATATATAAGTCATTGATCTTGCAAAATTCTATCATGTGGTTTCCCGCATTTTCTCTATCACTAAGGTTGTTTTTCCAAGTAAGGATCCTTTTCTTTGTTTCCATCCTTCACATTTCAATCACCAGTAATGATCAATGCATCTTGATTGCATGTTTGATCAATTTCAGACTGAAGAAGTTGGTAGAATTCTTCAGTGTCATCACCTGCTTTACTGATTGGTGCATAAATATGAATAATAGTGGTTTTTAACTGGTCTTTATTGTAGTTTAGATATTATCCTATCAGACAGCACTGCACTTCAGGATAGATATTCTTTTTGACTTTGAATGTGAAGTCACTCATCTTCAATTTGTTGTTTCAAGCATAGTAAACCACATAATTATTAGATTCAAAATACCCATGATCAGTCTATTTCAGCTCACTAATGTCTAGGATATGGATTTTTATGTTTGTTGGGTTTTTGTTGACAACTTCCAATTTTCCTAGATTCCTACTTTGTACATTCCATGTTTTGATTATTAATGGGTATTCACAGCGGTCCCTTCTCATTTTGAGTTGTGCCCCATCAGCAAATGAAGAGCACTAAAACTTTGTTCCATTCACACCATTAAGGTCGTCTCTATTTTGAGGAGGGAGCTCGGTCATATTTTGAGTTCTTTCCAACCTGAGGGCTCATCTTCCAGCCCTATATCTGACAATATTCTGGTGCTCTTCATCAGGTTTCCAGTGGCTAACCATTCAAGTGGTCCAGCTCTCCTTCTTCCTAGTCTGCCTTTGTCTGGAAGCTCTGCTGAAACCTATCCACCATGGGTGGCCCTGCTGATATTTGAAATACTAATGGCATAGCTTCCAGCATCACAGCAACCCACAGGCCACCACAGTACCACACACTGACAGGTGGGTGGTGTGTCCCCACTATATACATATCTCTTCTTGGCTGAAAAGTGAACCACTTGGGTGAACTCAGTTCCAGACCTGAAGGGTGATCAAAGGCCATAGTATAAGGGTTCTACCAGTCTCCATCTGACCAGTAAGCCTCATCTTTTTCATGGTTTGGAGTTTTGTTCCACCTCATCTCCTACTCTATCTAGTAGGATCCATCTAATGTGATCCCTTTCAGAGCAGTTGGGAGTGGTAGGCACCATCTGGTTCTTCTAGTCTCCAGGTAGTGAAGACTGATGCTCACGTGCCCATTAGTCCACTGGACTAATTTGTTTCCAAGCATCTTCACTTTTTATCATTCTTCTTTCCTCCAGGTAGAGTCCAATAGTTGCATCTTAAATGCCTGCTCATGAATTTTTAAGATCCTAGTCGCTACTCACCAAAGTAGGATGAAGAACAAATGTCTTTGTGGACTATGTCATGCCAGTTGACCATGGTGTCCTTTTAACTCTTGCACTCCTCCCTGGGTCTTCTACATTCATTAATCTTCTGCCTACCTCCCTCTTGTTGCATACTACCTTCCCCATCACCCAAACTAACACACATATACCCGCTAGTCAGTGAACTACTATCCATTCCATTCCATCCCTGGAAACCATCCAAGAACGTTTCTTCTAATATGAACCTTTTCTTTACTTTTAACAATAGTCATCTCATACAATACTTGTCCTTTTGTGATTGAATAATTTCACTCAGCACAATTTCCTCCAGGCTTACCTACGTTAGAAGTGTTTTCACAGATTAGTATTCTTCAGCTGTGTGCAGTATTCCGTTGTGTGTATGTACCCAAGTTTACCCATTTTTTCACTGCTGGGCATTTATGTTTCTCTTTTTACTATTGTAAATAGTCCTATAGTTAATATTTCCCTTTCTTGCCTCAATGCTCTGACTAAAAGTTACAGTACAATATTGAATGGGAATGATGAAGGACATCCCTTTTTGGTTCCCATTTGAAAGAGAAATGGTTTCAGTGTCCCTACATTGAGAGTAACTTTAGCCATTAGATTTGAATGTTGTTGTTATTGTTAAATGCTGCCATGTCAGTTCCAACACACAGAAACCCTGTATAGGGTTTCCCAGGAGTAGCTGATGGATTTGAACTGCTGACCTTGTGTTTATCAGTCCGGTGCTTATCCTACATGCCCTTAAGTATGTTGAGCAATTTCCCTTCTATTACTATTTTGTTGAATGTTTTTAATCAAGAATGGGTATTAAATTCTGTCAGCTTTCTTTTTGCATACATGATCTTGTGGTTATTTTTGATTTATTTATGTAGTGAATTACGTTGTTTTGCTAAAATTGAACCATCCTTTCATGGTGCTTGATGGTTGTATACCGTGGAGTCAGTTCTGACTCATAACAACCATGTAAATCTTACCGGAGCAGAAAGCCCCATCTTTCCCCTGCAGAACTGTTAGTAGCTAAGAACTGCTGACCTTGCAGTTGGCAGCCCAATTTATAATCTCCTAAAATACCAGGGCTCCTTGCATACCTGGTATAAGTTTCACTTGATCATGATGTATTATTTTTTTTTGATATGTTGTTGGATTCTATTACCTAGGATTTTGTTGTGAATTTCTGCATCTATGTTCATTACTGATATTGGTCAATAATGTTATTTTTTAGTGATTCTTTGCCTCATTTTGTTATCAGGGTTATTCTCACTTTATAAAATGAATTCAGGAGTTTTCCTACCTTTTCCAGTTCTGGAATAGTTTGAGTAGAACTGAGGTGTCAGCAGTGTAGCTATGGCACTGTAGAGTTAAGTACTGGACTGCTAACCACAAGGTCAGCAGTTCAAATTCAGCAGTATTTCCTTGAAAACTGTATGTATGAGGGTCATTTACGAGTCAGAATCAACTTGATGACACTTTAACATAACAATAGTACGTCTCTGAATGTTTGGTAGAACTCACCAGTAAAGCCATCTGGGCCTAGACTTCATTTTGTTGTTAGATGTTTTTAATGATTGGATCAATTTTTTTTTCAGAGGTCTGTTCAGGTTTCTTCTTCAGACTAACATTAGTTTGGGTAGGCTGTGTTTCTAGAAAATTGTCCATTTCTTTCAGATTTTCAAATGTGTTGGAATATAATGTTCCATAGTATTCTGTCAATGAACCTTTTTATTTCCATTAGATCTGTTATGACATCACCCATTGCATTTGTTATTAGTGTTATTTGCATCTCCTTCTTTCCCTTGGTTATATTTGCCAGTGGCTTGTCAATTTTATTAATCCTTTCAAAGAACAAACTTCTAGTCTTGTTGATTCTATTGTTTTTCTATGTCATTTATTTCTGCTCTAGTCTTTGTTATTTCTTTTCTTCGGGTGGCTGTAGGCTTACTTTGCTCCTCTTTTTCTAACTGTTGGAGCTGTTGGGTTAAGGTATTAATTTTTGGATCTTTCTTTTCTTTAGATGTTTATTGCTATAAATTGCCCTCTGAACACTTTTGATGGGTTCCAAAGCTTTTGGTATATTGTGTTCTCATTCTCATTTAATTCAAGGAATTCTTTTATTTCTCTGGTAACCTAGTGGTTTACAGGTTGGGCTGCTAACAGCAAGGTCAGCAGTTTGAAACTACCAGCTGCTCCATGGGAGAAAGATGAGGCTTTCTGCTCCTGTAAAGATTTCCAGCCTTGGAAACCCTGTACGGGGTGGCTATGAGTTGGAACCAATTCCATGGCACATCAACACCAAGTTACACAGTAGTTATTAAACAGGATGTTGTTCAACTTCCATGGAATTGTGTTGTTTTTTATTCCTGGATCTTCCAATTGCTGAATTCTAATTTCATAGTGTTGTGATCTGAGAAGTGTATTACTTTAATATTTTTAAATTTATTGAGGCTTGTTTTCTGGTCTAGCATATGTTCTACTCTGGAGAACGTCCATGTGCACTGAATATACAAGAATGTATATTGTGCTGTTGATGGGCGGAATGCTCTGTACATGTCTATGCAGTCAAGTTGGTTGTGCTGTTTAATTCTTCTGTTTCTCTGCTAAAATTCTTCCTTGTTGTTCTATTGTTCATTGAAAGCCTCAAAAACTCTATACAAGGTCGCTATGAGTTGGAACCGACTCACCAGCACTTGACACTTGACAATTATTGGAGAGCCATCTATTTTTCTCTTCAGCTTTGTTAAGAGTTTGATTTATGCATTTTGAGGCACTTTCTTTGGTAGCATAGGTATTTATTATGCCTAGGTCTCTTGTTCAACTGACCCTTTAATCAGTATAGAATGTCCTCCTTTGTCTCATGCTGGTTTTTGCCTTGAATTCTATTTTATCAGAAACTAATATCACCACTCCTGCTCATTTTTTGTCACTGTTAGCTCAATATATTTTTTCTATCATTTGATTTTTGTCTTTGTGAGTTAGGTGTCTCTTGTAGACTGTACTTTGACGAAATTTGTTATACCAGTCTGTCTCTTGACTGATGCACTTAATCCATTTGTATTCAGTTTAATTATCAGTAGACATGAATTGATTGTTATCATTTTGCTGTCTGTGTGTGGTTGGCTTTTTATTTTGGGGTGCTGCTGGTTTCTTTATTCCGCATAATATTCTGTGTTATGTTCACTTTATCTGTGAGTTTTCTTGTCATTTTGTTACTAATATTTTAATGTTTACTAAATCATTATGATTTTCCTCTTCTTTTGTTCTGATGAGGTTACCTTGTAATAGAAGTCCTGGACTGTAAGGTCGGTTTGAACTACAAGGTTGGTGTTCTATGAAGGCCTATGAAGGGTTGCTATGTATCAGAACCAACTCAATGGCACTTAACAACAACCCTGAGATTTATTAATTTCTTCCCAAGTTTAGACCCCGACTTCCTTGTCATTTGGAAATTCTGTAACTACACCATTTACTTTTTTTTTGCTTTATAGATATCTTTATTATAAATTGATAACTCTAGTCCCCTATTTTTATAGTTGTAGGTTTATTTTACTTTGGATACTTCTAGTTCCAGATTGACTTCAGGGGGCGGGGACGAGGGGGAGTCAGTTCTATGTCCAAAGAACACCCGTTCGTATGTTTTGTAAGGCTTGTCTGGTTATCACCAATCCCTTTAATCTCTCTTTATCTGGAAATGTCGTAATTTCAGTGGGTATATAATGCTTAGTTGGCAATTTTTTTCTTTCAGAATTTCATATATGTCATCCTATATTCTTTTTGTCTGCATGGTTTCTGCTGAGAAATCAGAGCTTAGTCTTATATGCTTCTCCTTTGTAGGGAACTTTTCTTTGTTCCTGAGCTGCTCTCAGGATTTTTTTCATTGGCTTTGGCAAGTTTGACTATGATATAGCTTGATGATTTATTTGGGTTCCATCCTGTTTGGGGCTCATTCAGCTTCTTGAATGTTTATCTTCTGGTCTTCTATGACGTTCAGGAAGTTTTCTTCTAGCAAGTCTTCAACAATTTTCTCTGCATTTTTTTCCCATTGCTTCTTCCTTACTTAAATTATTACTCTTGCTTGTATCCCACATAACTTTTAGGATATTTTCATTTTTTTTCTGATTGTTTTTCTAGCAGAGTACTACTGAGAGATGTCTTCAAGTACACTAATTCAACTTTTCCATTGATGCAAATCTACTCCTTTGTCCTTTCAATGTATTATTCATTTGTGAAATCTTAGTACTAATTTTCTGAATTTCTATTTGCAGATATTTTTGTTGTTGTTTTTTTTTTTTTTTTCATTTATTGTTTCCATTTGTTCTTGTGGTGTTTCCCTGAATTCTTCTAAATTTTTTCTTGTTTTCACCTTGTTTTCTTCTAAAGCTTTCTGGATCTTTGTCTCAATCCACTGACAGTACCTAAATTTCATCCTTTTGAATTCTTTATCGTATTTAGTTACAATACCTTTTCTTCCTCAGAAATGTTTTCTGTTATCTTTTTTCCTTGTTGGAGTTACTCTGTCTTGTTTCATCATGTGAACAGAAACTGTCTGCTACTGTTGAGACACTGTAGTGTACCTGTATTTGTATTTATTTAATAAATGATTATATATCAGTATGTTCTCAGGCACTCACCCCCTGCCTCCTGGCAGGTGTAAACAGAAAAATGGAAGTGAGTGCCTAGTTCTTTATTCACCATTTGTGATGCTTAGGTTAGGGTGGGTTTGGCTGGCGTTTGCTGCTGTTTATCATTGAGTAGATGGTATAGAAGCTGGTGGACGTTCTTGTCCAGTGAATCTGGTGGGTTACAGCAGGTACAATTGTGGCTGGCATGTAAGAGCATGAATGTTGCTTCCCATCAGGTAAGGTAATAAGAAACCACACACACATACACACCACAAATACTCAAGAAAAACAAACAAATGGCAGGAAAAAAATAACCTAAAGAAATAATATAATAAAGGAGAAAAAAACTAATGGGTAGCAGCAAGAAAAAGGAATATAATAGCTAAAAGAAAAAAAAAAGGAATGGAACACAAAACAGAAGAAAAATTTAAATAAATTAAAAAATGGAATATACAAAGTTAGGGAAAGTGAAGAAGAAAAGATAAATGGACAAAAGAATAGCAAAGAAAAATCAAGAAGAAAAAAGAAAAGTAAGAACTCTTTTTAATGCAGAAAAAGAAAGGATAAAAAAACAAGGAAAGGTAAAGAGAACAAGAAAAAGAGAAAAAACAACAAAAGAAAAGAAAAAAACGAGTGCAGGGGCTGGACCGAGAGAGGAGAAAACTGTGCTCGTCAAGGAGATGACAAGGAGGGGGAGCGCCGAGAGGGTGGTGTGCCCAGTTCTATATGGAGTTCCTGTAGACCCAGATGTTGGATATACACACGGCACCCAATACTGAAGTAGTTCGTGCAGGGCCCAAGAATGGCTAGGTCAGGGTTTCTGCTTCCAGAAGGAAGTTTTCAGGCCCACGGGGCAGTTGGGGGCAGAGTATCTGGTTACAAAAGTTCCTGCTCATCAAGGGCTCTGCACATTCTTTTGGTCTGAAGAGGCAGAATTCAGCCATCCCTAAGCATCAGGGTAGTGCACCCAGTGACGGACTCAAAAATGCTCAGCTCAACCTCTGGCTGTGCTGGGGGTGGGGATGAGGGTGGCCATGCCTCTGGTCACCAGGGGAGTGTGAGGAACAAGAGCGAAGAAGCACACCTTTCTCATCACCAGTCACCAGTGTGTATCCATGTGATCTCCTGTCTTGCCACCTCTCTTCAGCTTCTTCTCAAAATTAGTATTCAACCTACTTCTCTATCCTTTCCTCTGAAGTTTGGGGTTCCACGGTTATCACCTGTATGTATTTCATTTCATCATTTATATCTTCATTATAGAGGATCTGGGTAGTGTGTCTGCCTAATCCGCCATCTTACCAGAAGTCAAATATACAGACATTTTACATGTGTGTATTATATATACATTATGCTTACACACATATGCCTATGCTAGTACATACTTGGGTGTGGGCCAGTGGCATCTGACTGTGGATATGAAGATGCTAGATTTGATTCCTGGCTAGCTCATGGAACATACATTTGTTAGGAGCCTTGGTGGCACTGTAGGAGAAATCACAAGATCCACAGTTAAAACCCACCAGCTACTCCAAGGGAAAAAGATGAAGTTTTCTGCTCCTGTAAAGATTTATAGCCTCGGAAACTCAATGCAGAGTTGCTATGAGTCAGAATTCACTTGATGGCAGTGGGTTTGGCTTTAGAATTTTAGATATAACTCTGATAATATGTCATATATTATTGGGCAAGTGTGGAGTAGCTCTCATTTTATGGCTAATTATTCTCTAATGAGGCAAGACATTCCTTGGTATTCTATCCAATGTCCTGTGAATTATTAATTTTTTTTTTTTTCTTATGTGGCTGGTAGAAAGAGGCAATATTCTTAGTCTTCTGAAGAGTGCCAAACTTCTTCCCTCTAATACTTGAATGTTTAGTCCTGAATAGTTTCTTCACACATGTACTGATTAGTACTCCGCTTAATGCTCAAAAAGAACCCACCCCTCCCATGCACACACAGACGCACAGAGACATAAACATAGACACACAGAGAGACAGAGACACACACAGAAACACATATTCACACAAATACACACACACAAGAACAAACAAGATGGTGAATCGGGTAGAAGTGCAATGAGGAGCTCCATCAGCAACAATACAGAATACCAGACCAAGCAGGCTCAGGGGATGGTACTAGAACTCTGAACCATATATAAAAGACTATTTAGAAGGTTGGAAGGCTTACAACTACAGGAATTTGTAGCAGAAGCAAGAAATCCATTGATTTCTAATTCAAGACGCTCAGTTGCTCCCGTAGCCACCATCTTGGGCAAGACAAAGCAGGGGAAGGATCAGAGCAGCTACAGACACCTGAACATACAAAGGCAAGCAAATCAGATTAAGCTCAGATCTCTCAACAGAAACCATGCAGGCAAGAAGGCAATGGGGAGAGATATATAAAACCCTGAAAGAAAAAAAACTTCCAACCAAGAATCCCCTACCCAGCAAAGCTGTCAATCAAATAAGATGGTGTAATCAAAACATTCCAGGATAAACAGAAGCTAAGGGATTTTGCCAAAGCCAACTCTGCTATGAAAAACATCCTAAAGGAAGTTCTGTGGATTGAGAACCAACAAGAACAGACAACAACCAGAGAATGGTGTATGTGGCAGTATCACCCTGAACTCAATCAACAAACAGAAGATTCAAGAACAGAATACAATTATAAACACAGAGTATCTGGGTGGTCAGCCTATGATCAAAACAATTACAGTGTGAAAGAAGGTAAACACAGAGAAACAGAGATCCAGGTGGTGAGAAGGTCAGGTAGATTACAGGATAAAATAGACTGTCTTAAATGGAGGGAAGACTTAATGGAATATAAGGTAACCACAACAGTGGAGTTACGGTGGGAGGTTTAGTTCAGGTGTTGGGGAGGGCAATACAAGAAGGGGGAGGAAGTGGAAGAACAAGATAGATAGGGGAACCCTGAGACACGCTTGCATGGCCTAAGTGGGGCAGAGGTAAATAGTGATGTATGCTCAACCTTGGAACAACAGGGCTCTGTGATCCAGGGATCTAGGAATAGTTTGAAGAGGGGAAATCATACTAAAATTCTTGACTGTCTAATCGATATTGGTTTCCCTTGCCTACTATTGTAAAATAAGACACTTGAGTAGGATAGAAAGGAATGCTTGGAACCATGATTACAGAAAACTTGTAAGCCCATCTTCAGCCTGTAACTGACTGGAATACCTAAAAGGGGTTCTAGAACTTGCCCAGTGAAACAGGCCTCTTACAAAGCCTTTACAAAGTATAGGACCTTAGGGGGAATCCTGAGTCCCATCCAGAACCTTCTGAGGTGGGACATTCCCACTAGCAAGGACAAATAGACCAGCCAAGAATAGCTAGAGCAACAGAAGATCTTCAAAGAAGGATCATCAGGAAAAACCCAAAACAAAAAAGGCAGTATAATTGGCTACTACAAGAATATGCAAGTTGTTCACCAGGAAGCCATCAAGGCAAGCAATCAAGTTCCTTCAGGACAAACTCCCCTCTAAGACTGAAACTCAAAGGGAACACATGAACAGGCATGTAAGCTTGCTGGTGACCACATTGGTCTACTGGTGAGTGGAAGAGGGGAAAAGGCAGCAGTGAAGAAATGGGTTGAGTTCAACCACAGTCCATTGACTCCCGTTGACCTGGAGATGAGGGAGAGAGAAGAGGAAGGACTGGTTGGTTCAAAGTGTGGTGAGACCTGAGGACATTTGAGCCCATGGACAAGGACATAGCCACAGAGGGCTAGAACTGAGAGTGAAGCATCCAGATGATATGAAGTGAGGGGCGATGCACAAGAACACCCAAATTTGCATACAGTACCCATTTGACCTAGCCTTGATGGCTTGATAAACAGAACTTGACCAGAGGAAGATTACAAAAAAAAAAATTTTTTTTGATAAAGGAAACAAGGGTAAATTGCTGCAATTTGATGAACCTGACCTATACTCATGGAGGTAGTAACTCCAAATACGAACAGAAAGGGAAGGAGTCTTAACATCAAGTGTCAATGCCATCCCCTCTGTACACAGGGTAGCTAGGGACGGGCAACTTAGACACTGGCTACCTAAAATAAGGGTGGATAAAGGCACGAAGTGATGCATTATAAGGTTTCAAGAGAGAGTTTAGTTTAAGAGTATGGGGATGGGGGGAGAAAGAGTCCCCACTGAGTAGTTTCCATTTTGTCTAGATGGGTCTGGTGAAAAGAGACAGGGTCAAGATTCGTATGATTCAATAGTGAATAACTGTCATCATGACTAATTGCGACTGTTACAATTGTAAAGGTAGAAGTTTTGTAACAAAAACAGGGGAGTGGTTAATCTTACAATCCAGAAACGGAGGACCCTAGGACCATCAAGGGAGAAGAGCACAAGCAGAATGTGAGACCTTATCCAGAGAAGCAGCAAAGCCAGAGACAGAGGCAGTGATGGGGTCATGGAGACGGGGAGCGGCTGAGGACTCTAGATTCCGGGGAAGATTGGGACTAAGAGCAGGTGGCCAGGAGGCTGACTTGCAGAATGTGGCCTTTAGAGGTATAAATTATTATATATGCCTGAAAGTTGTTTTTTGTTTTTGTTTTTTTTAAAAAGCTAAAGTGAATAGAGAGCAACACTGGTAACTGATGGTACATGGAAGGGATTATAATCATTGTTATAAAACAAGGTGTATGATTTGCTGAACGTAAAACTGATGATCTGCCCTGTAAACTGTAACGCAATTTACAATAAAAACCTTAAAAATATATGTTTACATACACATATACATTGTTGTTGTTGTTGTTGTTAAGTGCCGTCGAGTCAGTTCCGACCCATAGCGACCCTGTACAGGGTTTCCGAGGGTATAAATCTTTACGGGAGTAGAAAGCTTCATCTTTCTCCCGCGGAGCGGCTGGTAGTTTCGAACCGCTGACCTTAAGGTTCGCAGCCCGATTTGTAACCACTACGCTACCAGAGCTCCTTTATACTTTTGTTGTTGTTGTTGTTAAGTGCCGTCGAGTCAGTTCCGACCCATAGCGACCCTGTACAGGGTTTCCGAGGGTATAAATCTTTACGGGAGTAGAAAGCCTCATCTTTCTCCCGCGGAGCGGCTGGTAGTTTCGAACCGCTGACCTTAAGGTTCGCAGCCCGATTCGTACATAGAGCCATACAAATATAGAGACACACAGACATACACACTCACACAAATACACACACATAGACACACACAAACACAGACACACACATGCACACCTAACGACACATAGACACAGATCTCTGAGTTCTTTTGTGTACAGCTCCATTCTCTCTGGTAATCTCTCCTGTTAACTCCTGCTGCTCTGTCTCCCCAAACTCATGGCCCTATGGGGCCTCAACTCAGAGAACCTTTAAGACTGTGCCTGGGAGACGATGGCCCATAGATACCCTCCAGCCTGGAACAGAACTCACCTGCAAGGATCAACTCTCAGGCAAGCGACAGGCAGGCCTGTAAGGTGACCAGCAACACTCCATAGAGCCATCAACCACAGGCGATCAAAAGGGCAGCATCTGCCAAGGGATACAGCTCAGAAGGCAGGAAGGGAGAGGAAGAAGGACGAATAGAAATGGAAACACAGGAGAAAGTGGGAAGAGAGCTGTTACATCATGGACACTACGATGCCTGCCATGAGTCAAAATGTGTATCATGAGTTGAATAAAAAGCCGATTTTCTCTGTAAGCTGTCAACCAAATCACAATAAAACATTTAAAAATGAAGGAAAAAAATGCTACCTAAATTTCTCCTTAGGTACCATAGCCTAGAACTTTCTGACAACCATAAACAGGAACAATTTTAGGGCTCATCTTGGTTTTTTCCTCATCTTTCAGGGATTATTGTCCTTTGTCATGTGATCTTGAAAATCTTAAAATTTGTTATTTTGACTATTATTTTTAATTGTTTCAACTAAGAGGGTAACTCTGATCCCTAGTATTCCACGCTGTTGTCATACACTTCCACTACCTGTGAGAACAGGCAATTCTTAAAAGAGAAAAATACATACACTCTTTGAAACTATGTCCCTAAACCAAAGTTAATTCACTATGAGGAACTGAGGTGATTAAAGGAGGAAAAAGAGTTTGGGGTTTTCTTTTCAAAAGCTCTTTTTTAACAAATTGTTTGGGTTGTTTATTGAAGGTGAACACTTGGTAGAGACTTTCATCTGTAATCTGATCATATTATAAAAACTCTTAACACTAGTATTCACTGATACATGTGTTTCCTTGTAGGGTCTACCTTTATTTGGATGTCTTCTTTGATAGGGGAAGAGAAATCTGATCCTTTATCAAAGATAAATGTACATACAATTGTTGTTAGGTGTCATCAAGTTAGTTCTGACTCACAGAGACCCTGCATTAGGTTTCCAAGCCTGTGAATCTTTTCGGGGAGCAGAAAGCCTCTTCTTTCTCCAACAGAGTGGCTGCTAGGCTTGAATTGGCAACCTTGTGGATCACAGTCCAATGGTTATCCTAGGGTCATTGCGTTCTATTAGAAGAATGAGTTCACAAAATTAAGATGAGATTTGGGGAGCTAAAAAGTAAACCTTTAACTCCATCAAATTGTATGGTGATGGTGGTGGTGAGTCATGGAGTTGGTGCCGACTCATAGTGACCCTACATAGGGTTTCCAAACGTGTAAATCTTTATGGGAACAGAAAGCTTCATCTTTCTACCACGGAACAACTAGTAGTTTAGAACTGCTGACCCTGTGGTTAGCAGCCCAACTCATAACCACTATGATACCAGAGCTCCTTAATATACAAAGAGGGCTTAAAAATTTTTGTGAAAAATTTCAGTATCTTTTAATATTATTTTTCCATGAACTTTTCAAAGCCTCCCTCATACTTAATATAAGACAAAACACTTAATTCCAAAATCACATCATGCTTAAAATTCAAATGTACTTGTTGTTAGGTGCCATTGAGTCGGTACCAACTCAGAGTGATCTTACGCACAGCAAAATGAAACACTGCCCGATCCTGGGCCAATGTACTAAGAAGGTGCAACTGTGTTAGTTTCAGTCTCAACCGAACCTCATCAATTTCAGCCTTTTTCCTAGGACCTCATTATGATTTCTGGAATGGCAATCAGCACCTGAGTCAAGAGGATTGAGCAGAAACAAATATTACCAGAAGGTGAAGTACAGTGGGGGTAAGGAGACAATGTCAGAGATGAATTTGCCTCCTCCACAGTTATGTCTCTGGGAACCAATGGACTGATGGACTCAAGAGCTTCTCTTTCCTGATTGTTGTTGTTACGTGCTGTGGAGTTGGTTCCGAGGCTGTGAATGTTTATGGGAGCAGAAAGCCTCATCTTTCTCCCGTGGCACAGCTGGTAGTTTTGAACTGCTGACCGTGAGATTAGCAGCCCAATTCGTAACCACTACACTACCAGAGCTCCTTTCTCTTTCCTGATAGAAAAAGCTTATCCTAGTAGGAATGCATTGTGTTAGGAAATGTCACGCTTAGATTTTGTGATGTCTTTATAGTGGACTGATTTAAGCATACGGGTATACAGTTCCTGTAGAACACAAAGAAGTCTATAGATTAGGACTTTGATTTTTTTAAAAATATCTACCAGCATTTATGTTTTTGAACTCCAGACAGTCTCATGGAAAGTTTCCATTTCTCAGAATAACGAAGCAAAAACCATTTTGGCCTCAGGCAGGTCCAAGGAAATCAAATCCACCTACTACCTAGACCTTCAGATCTACAGCAGACAGCAAGTTTCACGCCTGGCAGCCGATGTGTCTTAACGTGCCTTCAGGGAGCAATTGTCCAACTCTCAGGTAGAAAATGATTGTTCTAGAAGAGCGGAGATAGCTGTGGTTAATCTTCTACAAGTAAAACTCATCAGTACTTTTTCAAATACATAAGGATGCCATCCTTAATGTCGCAGAAAAAAGTGCTACTTGTTCTCTTAAAGAAACCAAGTTTCCTTACTGTGGGTGGTACAGGAGGTCCTGGGAGAACAGAACGATGAAGCCGAGACACAAAGTCATTTGATTTAGACCTGCTGTCACTACAGACACACCTCAGTGTGACTGATGGTTCAGGTAGTGTGGCCCCTTGGCTGGGCCTTGATTCGTAGTCATTTGGCAGTTATGATGTAGCTATTCCCGCGAAGAGATCTACTATGAGCAGTCAACTGAAAGGGAGTTACCTTGGTAACATGGCCTACTTCCCATGTATCTATGGACTTTCTGGTAAAGCCTGTTGCTTTTTGCTGGATCTGGATCCTACAACTAGCTCACCACTGGACTTCAGGTTCATTGGTCTTGAGCTAGCAGGCTGCCACATTGCCAGCCAATCCTGGAAGTTAAGTCCCTGTCGACTATGAGTCAGCTGTTTGCCTCCTCACCTGTTCGCTATCCATTTATTCACCTCACAGTCAGCAGACTGCCATCTGACCTGCCGATATTGGATTTGTTAGCCCCTGGTGCTTCGTGAGTCAAGAGAAACTTCTGGCCTGGCATCTAAGCCAAGGTCAGGACTTGGAACAGGCCCAGCACTACAACTGTGGGAACCATTTCCATTAGATGCCATCGAGTTGGTTCTAACTCACAGTAACCCTGACTAGGGTTTCTGAAAGCAGCTGATGAGCTGGTGGGTTTGAACTCCAGTTTGCAGTACAGCGTCTATCATATGTCTGGCACCTACTACCACCAAAAAAGATGAGCTGGAAGTGAAGTGCATCCTTTTGAACTGGGTCCCTACGCCAGGAAGCTCTTAATTCCAGAGAAAGACTGACGTTAAGACACCTCGAGAGCTCCAAGGACTGCTGACTCTACATGTGCTGAAACAAGACAAGGGCCTTTCTCCTAAGCTGCTGCTCTGAAGTCGCACTTCCCGCTTCTGAACTGTAAGAAAATATATTTCAATTTCTACCCGCCTGTGTTCTTTCTGGTATAGCAGCACTAGATAGAGAGCTAAGAAAACAATGAAGCGAAAGGTAATACAACAAGGGAGGTCTGTATGGTAACCACCTGTTGTTGTCAAGTGCCGTCAAGTCAATTCCAACCCATAGCAACCCTGTACAGGGTTTCTGAGAACAGCTGGTGGGTTTGAAACACCAACCTTGTGGTTCGCAGTGCAGTGCTCATCCTACAGTGCCACATCAAGAGCCCTGCAATATGACAATTAAACCCAGTTGCTCAATCACACTGGTCCCATTTCAAGTGCTCAATAGCTATATGGAGCCATAGGTTACCATATTGGACAAATAGAGATTAAGAACATTTTCATCAAAGCCCAAAGCTCCACTGCACAGTGCTGAGTTGGTTGCAATGGTAAGGTAAGGTTTATAGAATATGCCAAGACGGGCAATACCTAATTTTTCTATAAAAAGCATTAAAGAAACAATTTTATTTCCAAATTTACTGAAAATGTATAGATTAAGATTTTAGATGATAAAGTCTCAAAAGAGGACAATCTGTTTCTGTGTTCTTTATGAAGAGAAAGAGGACATGCAGGCCAACTGCCTACAGTAGTCTTCTCATAGAAACAAGCGTGCAGAGTCGGGTTCCAATTTTTAAATAAAGTGTCGTGGCTGTGAGAAACAATTAAAAACCAAAAACGTCCAAAACATGGCCAAATAATAGGATAAAACTGATTGTAGTTAAGATTTAGAAAGCAAGCACTGTGGTCCAGGGAAAGAGCCCTAATGGTGCTGTAGGAAAAGCACTGGACTACTATGCCAAGGTCAGTAGTTACCGGGAGAAAGATGAGGCTGTCTGCTCCCAGCCTCGTCAATCCTACACAGAGTCGCTGTGAATTAGAATCACGCGATTCAAATCGACAATGGATTTGGTGACCCAGTAAGGAGTCCTAGTGGCCCAATGTTAAAGCACTTGGCTAGTGACCGAAAGTTAAGATGATTTAAACCCACCAGCTCCCCAGCTGCTCCCCAGGACACAGACAAAGAGGTCCGCTTCTGTAAAGATTATCATCCTGGAAACCCTCTGAGGCTCTTCTACTCCATCCTGTATGGTCCCTGTGAGTCAGAATGGACTCCCCAGCAGCAGGTTTGGGCGGCTCTGTGGAATGGAATGGTGAAGTGAATGAGATGAAGACCCAGAACTGACATTTATGCTCCCACTACGGCCAGTCACCAGACGTCTCTACATATGTCTGCTTCCCACGTTGGCTGAATGTCATCTGATGATAATGTACACTGCCTACTTCGGTGTATACAACACAGCTGAGGATTAATCAATGATTCCTATCTTCATTACTACAAAAATAAGCTCAAGGAACTATTAAACACTTCCAAAAGCAACCTAATAGTCATAATTATATATGCTTTTGATTGCCAGTAAGTGTTTAGCCCAAAACAAATGTTCGATATACCTAGTCTTAGATATTAAAACGTCGGTATATTTGCCAGAAAGCAGTTAGCTTGACCCCTCGGAGTTAGCTGTATTTTAGGATGCCAGTACCCGAGATCAATTTTTACATTAAAAAAAATTTTTTTTAATTAAAAAAAACACCTTATATCACTGAAGTTCATTACATTCATGTTCTCTTAACTGAAAACTAGCAAAAAAGTGTGTCTTTTCAAGTTACTAAGTTCTTGTGAAATCCTTTCACTCCACTGAATGTCCAGGTGAAATAAAGAAATTTTTCCTGCATGGGGATCTCTATTTTAATATTACTGAATACAAACAGTTTGCTTACGGTTATTTTATGTTTTATTTTATGTGGCTGTGCTTTCTCTTAAATTCTTTTCATACAAAAAGAAGTAAAAGACATCTAAATATATATTTATTTAACTGTCTTATATATACTTATGTTGCTGGTGATGTTGTTAAGAGCTATCAAGATGGCTCCAACTCATACTGACTTTGTATAGAGTTTCCAAGGCTTTAAATCTTCAAGTGGACAGAAAGCCTCATCTTTCTCTCACAGAGCAGTGGTAGGCTAAAAACGCAGACATATGGAGCCACCGCACTGCTGTTTTGTACATATATATATTTATGAGGGGTGCTTCAAAAAGTTCATGGAAAAGTGTAATTAAAAGATAATGGAATTTCTCCATGAACTTTTTGAAGTCCCCGTGTATACGTCCTTGTTGATGAATGCGAATTGCCATCAGGTCGATTCTGACTCATAGGGACCCTATACAGACAGGATTTCTAAGAAGTGGATGATGAGTTTGAACTGCTGACCTTGTGGTTAACAGTGCAGCGCTTATCCTAGAGCACCATACCAGGACTCCATATACGCACGTGCACTATTACTACTGTTGTTACTGCCATAGAATCAGTTCTGACTCATGACAACCCTGTATAGGGTTTCCAAGGAGCGCCTGGTGAATCTGATCCACGGATTTTGCGGTTCAAGGCGACTTTGAAGTCCAGTGCTTTATCCCACAGCACCACACCAGGACTTCAAATACACTATAGACACACATCAATATATAATTATATATTTTTCAATATCTCAGCAACAGCAAATCTTGGGAGCAGGTTTCATAGACACCTTCCCTTCACTTGTCTTATTTTCATGACAATTTTAGGGCCACAGGATCCCATTCAAAAGAAGAAACATACAAATGATAAAGTTGCAACTTCCTGCAGAAACGGGACCAATGGCCCTGATAATTTCATTGAGCCCTTATAGAGAAATTCTAAGAAACTCATGGGTTCTCTTAAAACAAAAGAGCTCACGGTACCGTAATTGTCACAACCGAGGTAAATAATGTCATATACACAATCCTGCAATAACAGTAATCTACAGTGAGATGCATGGATAGACACACAGGTTGAATGGGTGTGGGAGGGAAAGTGGGAGTATGCCCACAAATATATATCTGTACATGGATGTGCACCATTGCTGCAAATGTATTCATGAATGTGGTGGAAAGCTTCCTACAGATACCCAAACACCTGTGGGAATGAGTTGCTGGGCCTCCGGGCTTAGGACCATAGCCTTGAGGGATACAAAGGCTAATTGGCATAACACAGTCCACAAAAACAATGTTCTACACTGTGGGTTAACGTGCTGGACTGCAAAGTCATTTGAACCACAAGGTAGGTGGTTCAAGCTCACCAGTCGCTCCTTGGAAACCCTATGCAGAGTCACTATGGGTCAGAATCGACTGGATGGCACTTAACAGCAGCAACATCCTACTTTGGTGAATAGTGACTGGGTCTTAAGAGCTCACGAGCAGCCATCTAAGGTGCAACTACTGGTCTCTCACTTTGAGAAGAAACAAGAGGGATGAAAATCAATGACACATGGACATAATAAACTAATGGCCACACAAGCGTCTGTCTCCATATCCCTGAGACCAGGAGGACTAAATGATGCTCAGTTACCACAACCAATCACACTAATAAGGGATCGCATGAGCAGATCCTTGATAGAGTAGGAGGAAAATGTAGACCGAAACTCATAATCCTATAAAAGGCCAGGCTTACTGATCAGCTAGAAACTGGTGGGGCCCCCAGACTACGGTCCACAGTCACTTTTCAGGTTTGGAAATGAAGCCATGTCATGGACAGATAACAGATCTATAAAAACAACAGTAACACGAGTGAAGAGAACACACCTTATAAAACTCAGTATTTGTCCCAGGGCAAAGTTTAGAGAGTTTGGAATGGAGGAATGGGAACAGTAACTAGTAGGTGGAATCGGGATAAGTGAGGTTGCACTGTGGGGATTACAATCAACGACAGGAAATAAAATGTGCATGGACTGTTGAATGGACAACTGATCTGCTTCGTAAATCTTCATCCAACTCACAATAACAAGTTAACAAATTATAAATAAGTCGAGAATGGAAAAAAACTACTGCCTTGATTGTTAAATTATCATTGTTTTTCTTATACATATGAACCCATAATTAGAGGCACATTTAATTTTGTTTAATGTGAACTGAGTGAAGGTTTGCAGACCCAATCATCAGTTTCACATTCAACAACTCATACACTCTATTACATTTCAATGACTGCAACCCCCTCCATGTAACAATAGCTAGCCCACTTCTTCCCTGAGGTTCCTATTTCCATTCAACCCATGTTCCCAGCCCTTCTCAACTCTGTCCTTATGTAAATTCTGCCCTTTGATTTTGAATGAATGACCATTGCATGGTGAGTATACCTTACAAGTGTTCTTGTCCCCCCACATACCAATCTACCACTTGGCTAAAAATTGGACCACAAGGGTGAGTTCCTTTCCAGACCTGAAGTGCGGTTGAGGGCCACAGTCTCAGATTTCTCTAGTTGACAGGCATGTTTTGATCACTTACAAAAATCTGCCCATTTCCCTTAAATAATGAGATTAATGTCAATAGCAAAGATCTATTTACTAATGGAACACTGTCCCCTAAATAGAAAACAGGTTATGAAAATACTTAGAATTTGTAAACTATCCAATTGTCTGTTGTTTTACAGGGGAAAAGGCATCATCTTAAAAACTAATATTACACTTATGGAAATACTGCAACTCTTTCCAAATTAATAAAATAAAGCAAAACTAAAGCAAATTTTGAGTTTCAGTCAACCTTTGGTATGCAGCATCAACCCAAAACTTGGCAACTGGAAACAGTGATTTATTATTTCTTGTATTTCTGACAGTTACTTGGGCAAGAAAATCCAAGATGGCCTCTCTTACGTTTGGCTGTTGGTACCGGGCTCCCGTTGAGAGTGTCTCAGCTCTCCTCCAGGCAGCTAAGCTGGAGTCCTTCCATGGAGGTCTCAGGGCATCCTCAGGATGAGGATGAAAACTGCAAGGCATCTTAAGGCCTAGGGTCAGAAGGTCATGCAATGTCACTTCCACCACATTCTACTCATCCCAGCAAGTCCCAAGTCCAGTCTAGAATGACAAGAGCAGAGAAACTGATTCCACTTTACCACAGGATCAGTGACAATGCCCCACTGCAAAGAGGGAAACGAACAGCAATGAGAAATTTGTAGCCATGAAACAATCGAAACCACGCCAAGTCTTTTCTTCATCTTTTAATTTTTTTTTTTTTTTCTGGCAGTGTTGTATGACAGCATGACAAGACACTGTCCCCATCTGTCTGACTTTACCAACACCAACACAAATAGCATATTTTGCAAAAATATTTGGGGCCCTCACCAATTTTTTTCTGAGGACTCCTTCTTATTCTTTTGATATTCAAATCATTTGCTTGTGAAGTTAGGAATATATTTGCATTAAACTTGCTTTGTATATTTAATATTGACAGCATTTTACACTCAATTGTAACCTAACCTACATATGAACCCCTCACAGAGAGTCAGGGGAGTCTCAGCTAACAGGACTAATTATTGAGAAGGGCCTAAATTTAAAGGTAACCATTAATAACTGTTTTGCTAATCATAGTTTTGTGTCTTTACTAAGTATTTTAATAGCAGACCTGGAACTGAACTGCAAGGTCAGCGGTTCAAGCTCACCAGCTGCTCCTTGGAAACCCTATACAGGGTCGCTGTGAGTTGGAATCGACTTGACAGCACCTGACAACAACAAAGGGCATTCTCTCATCCAAATTATATTATTTTTATTTTACTCTTCATTTGGTATCCCGCATTATATTAGGTCCAAAAAGGTACAGGCATGCATTCAATGCACTTCACAGCTAAAGAGCTTTATATAAATTCAAAGTTGTGGCAACCCAGCAACCAGCCAGTGTATCAGTGCCATTCTGCCAACTGAACGTGTTCGTTCACTTTGTGTCTGTGTCACGTTTTGGTCATTCTCACAAATTTCAGACTTTTTCAGGATGCTATTTCATGTTTAATAGGCTCCTGTATTGTTATTGTTGTTATGTGCTATAGAGTCGTATCCAACTCATAGAGGCCCTGTGTAAAGTTTCAGGAGTGGCTGGTGAGTTTGAACTGCTGACCTTGCGGTCCAGTGCTTATCCTACAGCATCACACCAGGACTCCAGTGTAGTATAAACATAAATGTTATATGTATTCGGAAACAACAATAACAACAATCATGTGACTCGCTTTATTGCAATGGTCTGGACCCAAACTACAATCTCTCCGAGGTATGCCTGTAGCAGTCAGGGTCTGACTGCTTACAGAAAGTAACACACTCTGAATTTCAAATGTCTTTGTTGTTAAGCGCCCTGAGTAGGTTCCGACTCATAGCTACCCTGTGTAGGGTTTCCAAGGACCAGATGGTAGGTTTGAACCCCCAAACTTGGGTCAGCAATCCAATGCTTAGTCTACAGCACCACATCTTGACTCCAAATGTTGTTTAGTGTCATCAAGTCGGTTCCAACTCAAAGCGACCCTGTATAGCGTTTCCAAGGAACGGCTGGTGGGTTTGCACTGCCAACCTTGCGGTTCAAACCAACCTTAAGATCGAGTGCTTATCCTACGACACCACACAAGGACTCCAAATAGAAGGGTTTAATACAGAATTTTCTCAATGAAAGGGGTGTGGTACGGTTTTCCAAGGATTAATAATAGCAAGACAATATTATTTCTCCAGGACAGGTGCAGAAGGGCCAATAATGTGACCCTGGACCTAAATAGAAGGGTATAATACAGCACCCTGCCTTCCCCAGTACGCTGCTGCGGAGGCAGCTCCACTCCAGGCCCGGCCCAGAGCCCTTACCAGCAGGGCCAAGAAAGGCGCTTCCGCCATCTTCTCTACCTTCCAGGAACTGCACAGAACAGGAACTGGTGCTGCCGGTGTAACCGTGCCATCGAGTCAGTTCAGACTCATAGCGACCCTGTCCAGGCTTTCCAAGCAGTGACTTGTGGGTTTGAACCGCTGACCTTGAGGTTCAAACCCACCTTGTGGTCCAGTGCTTATCCTACAGCGCCACACCGGGACTCCTGGAAGTTGGTTAAGGGGTCCAGGTACAAACAGCTAATATGCAAGGAAAGGTTGGTAGCTCCTGTCCACCCCAGAGGCGTCTGGGAAGAAAGTCCTTTCCAACAATAACAAAACAATAAACAATGAAAACTCTTAAGGAGGTAATCCTAGCCTGAGAGTATGATGACTGCCATGATTGCTTCGAGTCTACTGCATCCCGTAGAAGCTAAGGAGTCTGGGACATGTAGTCTATGGATCCCCATGAGGTTCAAACCAAAATAGCCTGTGACTTGTGCAGTGCCTAAGCTATGGTACTATCAACTCCATGGAGTCGCAATGTGATGGTGTTCACATATACAAATAACTAAAGCAAGTCTTACTGTAATGAACACTTTGATAAGTCACAACCGAAGCGACCTCCCTCTATTTCTAGGAAATCAGATTAATAAATTGGGAGAGCGGAGGAGGTAAAACATAAGGTGGAATTTAAATGTCAGACCAGGTGTGAGTGGTCAAAGGGACTTTGTTTTGTTCTGCTTTTGTATGAGCCTAAAATAGAGGTTTGAAGATGCTTATTTCTTGAATTGGGTAGCATATAAAGGACTTGCTTTTATTAATAGAACTTAAAATTTTTAATAAGGAAGCTGGAGCTTGATTTAATTTGCGTTTCCTCAAAGGTGGCATCTTTTTTCAAAGGCATCAACAAAACATTTTAAATTTCTTCCTTATTGAAGTATGGGAGGGTGCAACCCGTTCAAGTGCTCCATTGCCAACTGAAAGATTGTTGTTGTTGTTGTGAAGTGCTGCCGAGTCGGTTCCGACCCATAGCGACCCTGTGTAGGGTTTCCGGGGAGAACTGAAACATTAGAGATAGGAATTCAGCCAGCGGCATCTCAGAAGAAAGGCCTACCAATCTACATTTGAAAAATCAGGCACTGATAACCCTTCTGAGCTTTGTTGTACTCTGGTATGTAAGAGGTTGTCATGAGACAGAGTCAACTCAACAGCCACTGGTAACAAGAACTAAACATAGTTCCCTGCTATTATACCAACGTTGCTCTTTTATATATTAAATGGATTCTTGAAGTGGTGCTGTAGGATCAGCACTGGACTGCGAACCACAAGGTCAGCTGTGCAAACCTACCAGCTGCTCCTTGGGAACCCTGTTTAGGTTGCTATGACTTGGAACCGACTCGATGGCACTTAACAACAGCAACATATTAAATGGAGTCTTGGTGTGGCAGTGTAGATGCGCACTGTACTGCTTGCTAACCACAGGGTCTGGAGTTGAAATCCACAGCTGCTTCTCAGAAACACTATACAGGGTTGCAATGAGTCAGAACGCACTCGATAGCACGTAACATATATTAAAAGGGGATTCTGGTGTGGCTCTGTATGATAAGCCCTGGACTACTAAATAAGGTCAACGGTTCAAACACATCAGCCATTCCTTGGAAACCCTATATGGGGTCTCAATGGATCAAAGCCACCTAGGTGACACTTAACAAAAGCAATCTATTAAATGATGAGGAGTGTAGTGATTCTGTAGGATCAACACCTGACTACACACCACAGGTCATGCGTCAAGCCCACCAGCCCTGCTCTACGGGAGAAAAAGAACACTGGGCTCCAGCAAAGATTTACAGCCTCAGAAACCCTGTACAAGGTTGCTATGAGTCTGTTCCAACTCGACAGCACTTAGCAATACAAACATATTAAATGTTTATCAATTTACTTCTCTACTCTCCCTAACTTTCAAGAAAGTTTACTTGTACAGCAAAGGGATTGGCTCACTGGGAGCAGCTGCTAAATTCCACTGAGAATGCACTTTGCAAAAGCGTAATAAATTTGTGGTAGAGCTCACTCCTCTCTGAGGAATATACTAGAATAGTTGGTATTTGCTTTCTCTTACTCAAATTGCTTCTAAAAGCATTATTCTGTCCAGAATGACAGAAATCCCCCATGTCACTGGATCACCACTAGAAACCGCCAGGAAATTTAGACCACTAGGAGATGTGACCTTGAACCTGGATTGACTATGAACACTCTATGCTAGGAACTTTATCTGTAAAATAAGAAGATTTGAATAGATGATCTCAAGTTCCCCTTTTCATGTTAATAAAGTAAAATGTTATGAAAATGTCTTAAAAGGTGTTTGAGTCAAAGTGCATGAAAGAACGCATGACAAAATTCATTTCCAGTTTATTCATAATGCTTATAATATCAGTACAATCTTATGCAATGTTTTTAGGTTACCCACCATCTTGGTGTTGTTTATGTGCCATGGAGTCAGTTCTGACTCATAGCGACCCTGTACAGGGTTTCTGAGGCTATAAATCTTTACAGGAGCAGAAAGCCTCATCTCTTTCCCGCGGAACAGCTGGTAGTTTTGGACTGCTGACGTTGCGGTTTGCAGCCCGACTCATAACCACTACGCTACCAGAGCTCCTTACCATCTTAGTTATCTATTTTCTTATAATTTTCAAATGGAGGCTGCAAAATTATTGGAAGGGACAAAACTTAAATAAACGTACTGGTCCCAGAAAACCATGTTGCTGAATTGTTGGCAGGAATGAATGTCTTGTATCATTTTAGTACAGTAAATCCCTGAGTTACAAACATCTGACTTACAGACTACTCCCTGTTGTTGCTAGGTTCTGTGTTTTCAATAGCCTCATATGGATGCGAAAGCTGGACAGTGAATAAGGAAGATCATAGAAGAATTGATGCCTTTGAGTTGTGGTGTTGGAGGAGAATACTGAAAGTGCCATGGACTGCTCAAAGAACCAATAGATCTGTTTTGGAAGAAGTGCAGACAGAGTGCTCCTTGGAGGCCAAGATGGCTAAGCTTTGTCTCTCATACTTTGGACATATTGTCTGGAGGAAACAGTCGCTGGAGAAGGATGTCATGCTGGGTAAGGTGGAGGGTCAGAGAAAAAGAGAAAGACCTCTAACGAGATGGATCAGCCAGGTGACATCATTGATGAACTCCAGTGAGGCAGCGGTAGTGAAGTTGGCCCAGGATCGGACACTGTTTCGTTCTGCTGTGCATGGGGTCGCTATGAGTCAGTTTCGACTTGATGGCACCTGACAACAATTCTTAGCGACACTATCTATGTATAACAGAATGAAGTACTGCCCAGTCCTGCAACATCCCCACAAATGTTGCTGAGCTTTGGCTCATTGCTGCAGCCACTTTGCCAATCTATCTCATTGAGGCACTTTCTCTTTGTCTTTTTGTCTTTTTTACCGACCCTCTACTTTAGCAAGCCTGGCGTCCTTCTCCAGTAACACCTACCTCCTAAAGGTACATGACATAAGTCTCGTCATCCTAACTTCTAAGGAACATTCTGGCTGTTCATCTTCCAAGACAGATTTATTTGTTCTTCTGACAGTCCATGACTGTAGAAATGTGAAGTACCAGCCATAACTCCCATAGCCCTCTCTGCTCAACCAGGTTCAATAATCCATTTCAATGGCCACCCAGAACTCAAAAAATATACGCACAGTTATGGGGTTTATCAGGGAAGTTAATCGGTTACAAAACTGGGTCAAAAGATGCTCAGAGCACAGTTGTTCCACCATAAACCTCAGGCTGAATGCACTTGGCTCTAGCTCTGTGGATCAGCAAACCTAAATTCCCCATTTATGTGCCTGGAGGCACCCTACTCTCCAAGCAAGCTTCCTGCCCAAAGTCCCTCAGATGTACTTGCTCTGTGGGCTGAGAAGCTCACTGTTCTGTCTCATGCTCTGGTTCTTGGTTCTGGTGCCGCTTTGGCTCCTCTGTCACACCTCCAGTGTCACAGCTTTCTGTCCCTGGGTCAAGGAGGTTCAATGCTCAAGTATCTCAGAGTCCAAAGGATGTGCTCTCTTCCTGGCTTTTCTTTGACGGGTAGTGAAATTCCCCCTCCGGCTCAGAGATGGCTCATTTTACGGCCACGCTAACGTTTCAAGTTTTTATAATTACAAAGAACTCTGCTAACATCCACAGCTGAATCCTGTAATCCTATCAATATCTTCTCCAGCCTTCTTTTACCCAGACCTAGCAAGGCAGAAATGTTGCTTTTGGGAGTTACAGACTATGGGTAGAAGTTCCGACTCTTAGTGACTTTAAGCACAACAAAATGAATCACTGTACAGTGCTGCGCCATCCTCAAAATCATTGCCACGCTTAACAATACTCTGGTCATATTCATAATGTTTCAATATCCAATATTCTGGTGCTAGCATTGTGCCACTGCTATTCATAAGGTTCTCAGTGACCACGCATTCAGAAGTAGCCTGCTTCCCTCCTAGTCTGTCTGAAACCTGTCCCCCAAGGGTGACCCTGCTGGTATTTAAAATACCAGTGGTCTAGCTTCCAGTATGACAAATTGACAGACAAGTGGATGGCTAGAAGAGACATTATATAATTCGTTACTCATAACGCATATTCAATATTCTTCCCCAATACCATAATCTAAACACATCAATTCTTCTCTGGGCTTCCATATTCATGGTCCAGCTTTTGCATACATAAGAAGTGACTGAAAATACTATTGGATTGATCAGGTACACCTTAGTCCTCAAAGTGACATTTTTGCTTTTGTAACACTTTGAAGAGGTTTTTCTAGCAGATGTGCCCAATGCGACATGTCATTTGATATCTTGATTGCTTCTTCCATGAGTGTTGATTGTGGATCCAAGTAAAAGGAAATCCTTGATGATTTCAATCTTTTCTCTGTATATCACGATGTTATTTATTGGTCCGGTTGTGAGAATTTTTTATTATTCCATTGAGGTGAAATCTATACCGAAGGCTGTATTCTTTGGTTTTCATTAGTAAATGCTTCACGTCTTCTTTGCTTTCAGCAAGCAAGGTTGAGTCATCTTCAAGGGTAGACAAGTCATACTTGCCCTTTAATGTTATGTAAATGTTCCCTCCCTTTTCAAAAGATTGGAACAACTCCTACTACAAAAAATGCTTCTTCACAATCACCTTCAGTGGTTGCGTATGCGGTTTCTTTCACTAAAGGCTAACTAAGAGCTCATCTCCTCCATAATTTGGAAACTGCCTGAACTGTAATTTTGTGCAAAGCTATTTAATAGGATTACTTTCTCAATTATCTTGTTCTTTGGGGCACACTGGTATGGTGCAAAAGGCACTTTAAAGTGCCAATTATAGACTTATTTGCTGCATCTTCCTAGTTGTGTGAAGTTGGACTAATAAATTAATTTTTGATCTTTAATTTCTTTTTTGTTAGATCCATGGAATGGGATTAATTTTCATCTTTAGTTCACAATTCCCTCTCACCACCTGTTCATTCATGTCCCTCTTTAAATTCATTTATTTCTGCTCTGTCTCTTAATTTTGAAATAATAAATACAATAAGTACCCTTGAACCAGCCCTAGTTATATTTGTTTTTGAAGTTACAGAAAGGAGCATGCTGCATGTAGTCTGACTTTTTCATTTTTACTTAGCAGCATCTCACTACACATTATCTATATCATCTTGCTGCCTTGGGTAGTACAATTCTTTCATTTTCATCACGGTTTATTGTGTGCCTATAATACAATTTATTGGGAGTTAATTAGGCCATCTCTGGATTTTAAAAATTACAAACATTGTTGCTATGAACTCTCTTCTTTATGTCTTCTGGTGAAAGGTGTGAAGTTTCTGCTAGATATGTAACTAGAAAAGGACTTGCTGAATGCATAAATGCTTAACTTTACAAAGTAAAATGAAATTAGTTTCCAACGTGGCCGTGCCAATTTCAGTAGCTGTCAGTAATGAATAAAGCTTTCTACTGATCCACATCCTCTCAAACAATGGGTACTTCCTCTCTGAACTTTTGTCAGTTGAATGAGTTCAACACAATGGGTCCTTTGATATGTTTCTGATTATTAGTACATTTAAACTTTTCTCCAAATGATTACTGACTACTCATTGAACCTACATGTTTCCTCTTTGACAAAAACTCTAGTTCATATATGTACCCAGAGTTCTATTGGCTCCATCTCTAGACTTTTCTCCTGGTTAGTTTATACAAGATGACTTCAAAAAAGCTCATGGAGATTTTCTATTATCGTTTCATTCTTTTTGTCCACAAACTCAATGAAACCCGCTCACACATGTCTTTACGAGGGATTTTTTAAAGGCTTATTTCTAGATCCATTAAATTTCATTGTAAATAGAATATTCATTTTTTTGTAATTATGCATTGTCGTTGATGTTGTTAAATGCAGTAGAGTCCTTCTGAACTCATAACTACCATAAATTGGGTTTCCAAGCAGTGACTGGTGGGTTTGAGCTGCCAGACTTGTGATTAATAGTCCAGTGTTTATCCTACAGTACCACACCAGGACTCCATTATTTATGTATGGTCCATAGAAAACTATTCACTTGCTTATACTGATTTTATATCCAGCTTCATTGCTAAGTGCTCTTGTTGTTGTGAAGTGCCATCAGGTTGGATCCAACACATAGCGACTCTATATTGAGCTTCTGAGGAGTGGCTGGTGAGTTTGAACCACTGACTTTGCAGTTCAAATGACCTTGCAATCCAGACTTTACCTTAGAGCGCCACACTAGATTTCCATGCTGAGAACTGAGCAGAGGGTTTATTCACATAAGGCCCATAGGTGGCCTTCGCTTTGTGTTCAATTAGTAACCAAAAGGTTGTCTCTTCAAACACACCAAGCACCTCCATGGAAAAAAGATCTGGAGATCTACATCTATAAAGATTGCAACCCCAAAAACCCTATGGAGCTCAGTTCTCCACTGTACCACATGGGCCCACCAAGAATCAGGATCTAGTAGGTGACAAGGAATTTTAATATTATTGACTAGCTTCTAACTGTCAAACATCAGAGCTTTCTCCCCATGACTTAGATATGATGGCTTTTCTTTGAAGTACACTGAATTGAATAAAAGAGACAGTGTTCCACTTATTATAAGCAGCCATCTGTTATGAAACCAAAGAATGTTGTTGTCTTTCACCTAAAAAATAATGCGCTGTGTAATTAACTTTGAAATCTGCTGTACCCTCAGCATAAATTAATAGCAATAAATCGCCATATTGTCAGAGTGAAACATTACAAATCTTTAAAATTAAAAACAAAAAAAATTGGTTATACCAAAAATGTGTTTTGCAAAACAGGGAAACAGACTCAAAAGCTTTTGACAAAGTGCTCCCAGGAGTCATAGATATTCAGAGGCATATAAAGATAAAAACTGCAATGGTGGGTGAACATTCAGTGTATATTTGATTTGATAATATTTACAGCCACCACTCATCTGTCAGTTTGTTGTACTGTGATGGATTAGTGTTGCTATGATGTTGGAAGAAAAGCCACCTGTATTGTAAATACCAGCAGGGTCACCCATGCTGGACAGATTTCAGCAGAACTTCCAGACTAAGACAGACTTGGAAGAAGGAGAGGCAAACTACTTCTTAAAGTTTAGACGCTGGAAACCTTGTAAGTAGCAGGAGAACGCTGTAAGGTAGATAGACTACTAGAAGAAGACCCTCAGCTTGGAAGGGACTCAAACTGACAATTACAATGGGAATAGAACACAGCTTTTGGTAGCTTCAACTGCTGATGGAACCCAACTTAAACAGAAGAAAACAACTGCAATGATCCTTTAATAATCAAAACATGAAATGTATGAATCATGAATCTAGGAAATTTGGAAGCTTTCAAAAATGAAATGGAATGCATAAAGATCGATTTCCTAGGCTAGTATTAGCCATTTGTAGTCATACTATCATATGGTTTATTATGCTGAGAACATCAATTTGTAGAGGAATGGTGCCACAGTCATCATCAAAAAGAACATTTCCAGATCTATCTTGACATATAATGCTGCCTAGAATAGATAATATCCATATGCCTACAAGGAAGACCAGTCAATATCACTATTATTTAAATTTACACACCAACCCATAAAGCCAGTGATGATGAAATTGAAGAATTCTATGAATTTCTTCAGTCTGAAATTGATCAAACATGCAACCAAGATGTATTGATAATTACTGGCGTTTGGAATACAAAGGTTGGAAACGAAGAAGGAGTCATACTTGAAAAATATGGCCTTGCTGATACAAATGATACTGTAGGCCACATGATAGAATTTTATAAGACCAACAACTTCTTCATTCCAAATACCTTTTCTTTAACATTAGTAACAATTTTTATTCATAACAATAAAAAGTAGACAAATCCGACTTAGAGTAACATGAAAGAAAGAGCAAATGAAGAAATGTATAGATTGAAATGTTTGTATTCATTGTTATAACTGTTGGCCAATCCATCTCATGGAAAGTTTCCCTTGTTTTTCCTGACCTTCTACTTTACCAAACATGATGTCACTGGTAATTGCTCCTTCCTGCTGTTCTGTCCAAAGTAAGCTACACTAAGTCTTTCTATCCCCTCTTTAATGAACATTCTGGTTGTATTTTTTCTCTAAGATTTAAGTGTTCATTCTTTCGAGAACCACAGTATATTCAGTATACCAAATACCTTTTACAAACAATATACAAAGTGACTACACCTGGACCTCAACAGACAGACTGCACAGGAATCAAACTGACTACATCTGTGGAAAGAAACACTGGAAAAGCTCAATATTATCAACCCAAATCAGGCCAGGGACAGACTGTGGAACAGATTGTCAGTTGCTCATATGCAAGTTCAGGCTGAAGCTGAAGAAAATTAAAATAAGTTCACAAGACCTAAAGTATGACCTTGAATATATCCCACCTACATTTAGAGACCCTCTCAAGAACAGATTTGATGTATTAGACACTAATGACCAAAGACCAGAAGAGTTGTGGGACGACATGAAAACCATCACAAAGGAAGACAGCAAAGAACATTAAAAATACAGGAAAAAAGGAAAAGACTAAACAGGTGTAAAAGACACTCAAACTTGCTTTTGAGGCAGTGAAGCTACAGTGAATGGAAGAAAGGAAGAACAAAAAGACAAAGTAAAGTATTATAATAAAATGTGCAAAGACATGGCATTGGAAAACCAAAAAGGAAAAACACGTTCAGCCTTTCTTCAGCTGAAAGAACCGAAGAAAAACTCAAGCCTCAACTTGCAATATCGAAAGATTCTATGGGCCAAGTGGACACCTGCTGTGGCGCTGTAAGATAAGCATTGGATTGGTAGCCACAAGGTCAGTGGTTCAAACCTATCAGCTGCTCCTTGGAAACCCTATACAGAGTCAGAACCAACTCTATGGCACTCAACAACAACAACAGCATGGGCAAAATACTAAATGATGAAGAAAGCATTAAAAGAAAATTGAAGGAATATCCAGAGTCACTGCACCAAAAAGCAATGGTTGGTTTCAACCATTTCAAGAGGTAGCATAAGAATAAGAGTCAGCGGGACTGAAGGAAGAAATCCTTAGACTGAAGACAATGTAAAAGAACAAGGTTCCGGAATTTGATGGAATACAAATGGAAATCTTTCAACAAACTGACAAAGCACTGGAGACACTCATTCATTTATGCCAAGGAATTCGGAAGACAGCTACTTGACCCACTGATTGGAAGAGATCTATATCTGTGCCCCTTCCAAAGAGAGGTGACCAAACAGAATGCAGAAATCATCAGACAGTATCATTATTATCACTTGCAAGTAAAATTTTGCTAAAGAAAATTCACAAAGGGCTGCCACAGTACATTGGCAGGGAACTGCCAGGGGTTCAAACCATATTCAGATGAGGATGTGGAACAAGGGATATCATTTTAGTCGGATGAATCTTGGCTGAAAGCAGAGAATACCAGAAAGATGTTTGCCTGTGCTTTATTGACTTTGAAAAGTCATTCAACTATATGGATCACAACAAGCTATAGATAACATTGTGAAGAATGGGTTTTCCAGAAAGCCTTAATTGTGCTCATGAGGAACCTCTACATAGACCAAGATGCAATCATTTCAAAGGAATAAAGGGACACTGAATGGTTTAAAATCAGGAAAGGTGTGCACCAGGGTTGTGCTCTTTCACCATACTACTCATTCTTTATACTGAACACTCTATCAGAGAAACTGAATTATTTTAAGAAGGTGGTATCAGGATTAGAGAAGACTCGTTAGTAACCTGTGATATGTAGATGCTTGCTAGAAACACGGAGGACTTACCATGTTTACTGATGAAGATCAAAGACTATGGATTGCAACTCAATGTAAAGAAGACAAAAATCCTCACCACTAGACCAACAAATAACATCATTATGAATGGAGAAAAGACTGATACTGTCAAAGACTTTGTTTTGCTTGGATCCACAAGCAGCACTCGTGGAAGCAGCAGTCAAGAAATCAAAGGATGTATTGCATTAGGCAAATCTGCTGCAAAAGACCTCTGAAAGTGTTCAAAAGCAAAGATTTCAATTTAAGGACTAAAATGCATCTCATCCAAGCCATGGTATTTTCAGTTGTCGCCTATGTATTGGAAAATTGGATAATGAATAAGGAAGACCATGTAAGAATCAATACATTTGAATTAGGGTGTTGGAGAAGAATATAAAAGTCCTGTGGGAAGAACATACAAATCTGTGTTGGAAGAAGTACAGCCAGATATGCCTTAGAATCTAGGATGATGAAACTTTATCTCTCATACTTCAGACATGTTATTAGGAGGGACCAGTCCCTGGAGAAGGACATCATGCTTGGTAAAGTGAGTTGTTGTTGTCAAGTGCCGTCGAGTCGATTCCGACCCATAGCGACCCCATATAGGGTTTCCAAGGTAGAATTCAATTATTCCCTACACAAACAGAAACAACAACAAAAATGGAGTATTGGGTGTTCCGTCTCCATCTCCCCATGGGTGTTCCGTCTCCATCTTTACAGTTATTTTGTGACTAACTGTAAAAACACCCCAGGTGTGCAAATGATTACCATCTCAGCTGCTCACTGAACAGTTGGAGGTTCTAGTCTACCCACAGGTGTCCCAGAAGAAAAACTTGCAACATTCTTCCAAAAAATCAGTCATTGAAAACCCAATGGCGCCCACTTCTACTCTGTCACACATGGAAGCACATGAGTCAGGGGCTGCTTTACAACAACAGACACCAACAGCCTTGATTTGAATGAACTCTGATGGAAGAGGAAAGAGGCTGACAAAATCCCATCTTGCCTTTCACTCAGTCATCTTTATATAGTGGTGTTCTATCGATTCCGATACATAGAGACCCTGCAGAGGGTTTCCAAGGAGCGGCTGATGGGTTTGAACTGCTGACCGTGTGTTTAGCAGTCCATTACTTATCCTACAGTGCCACAGCAGGAGTCCATATAATATATCAAGATTTATTCATCAAGGTTGTTAACTCTTAGAGGTAATGCCAATAGAAGAATCTCTGACTCATAATTTGAATGGATCACCTCAAGAGGTCGGATTTCATCATCCTTGAATATGTTTAACAGGAATTGGGGCTTCATTTTCAGGGAGTTTGGAGAGTTTTTTGTTGTTTTTTTTCTTTTTTAAGGTTTTTATTGTGGATTGAGTGAAAGTTTACAGGGCAGATCATCAGTTTTATATTCAACAAATCTGTAGAGATTTTTTTAAAGACCTAAATTGAATAATCCATATGAGGTTGGCCCAGGATCGGACATTGTTTCGTTCTGTTGTGCACGGGGTCGCTATGAGTCGGTTCCAACTTGATGGCACCTGACGACAACAACAACAACAACAACAAGTTCAATTAAATAATCTTTAAGCCAATGAAGCCAAGGTTTTAGACTCTTATGGTAAGAGTAAAAAAATGTCTTTACAAGTATACGTATTCTTGATTACTTTTGTTTAAAAAAAAAATGGGAAGCGAAACTAAGATAACTAATATTGGTTTCTCTGGGGGATGAAAAAGAAAGTGAAGTTCATTTATTTTACATTGTGTTTTAGTTTTATCTGATCTTACTTTACTTTAAAATGAACTCAGACTGTTTGGATATGCAGTGCTCAATTAGATTTAAATACTTATGTGAAAATGCAAGATTTACCAAAGACCCCCTTTCAAGTTCTCTTTCAAGCTGCCTGACTTTCTGAAGCATGTTTCCTATGAGGAGTTCTTAGCCAACACGAAACCCACTTCCAAAAGTACCGCCTGACTTGGCAAACACCAGTTAAAATTATTGTGTAGTCTTTTCAGCGCCAACATCTTTACTGTTACATTTTTAGAGCATAATATTGCAGCATAACAGTTTAAGGATATTGTGCTACATAATTTCTTTTCAAAAAATAAACAACAGCAAATATGTCTGCAGTACTTGGAATCCTCAAAATGATTTTCATACTCATAACATTAATAAAAGTTGTTAAGAGACGTTGAGTCGATTCTGACGCATAGCAACCCTGTAATCGCTTATCAGTGCTTATCCTACAGCGCCACACCAGGACTCTTTTATACAGGTACTGACCAACGAAGTGGAATTTCACTAAAAACTTTACAACGAACCACAAAAATCTCTTACTCCACCTGTCTCTTCTCTTTATTGAGTGCTGGTGTGGCGCTGTGGGTTAACTCGCCAGACTGCAAAGCTGTTTGAACTGCAAAGTCGGCGGTTCAAGCTCACCAGTCACTCCTATATAGGGGTTGTTATGGGTCAGAACCAACTCGACGGCACTTAACAACAACAACTTCTCTTTATTAGCTGTTGGATCTAATGCAAGTCATTTATTATCTTTCTGTTCCTCTCTCTTCATCTGTAAAACAGAGATCTTAGGATGTCCCTACCTAATCTACCTACATCACAGAGAATGCAGAGGCTCTGCAGGATGAGCTCTGGACAAGGTCAGTGGTTTCAGCCCACTAGCCACTCTGCAGGAGGAGGAGGAGGCTTTCTGCTCACGCAAAGGTGTACAGCCTTAGAAACCCTATACAGAGTCACTGTGAGTCAGAACCAATGAGCACTTAACAATAACAAGAACCTATCTCTGTTGTGAAAATAAAGTGACTTAATCTTTCTAATAGAATGTGAACCATGCGTAGATCATGGTATGTTCAAAATTAATGTCAGCTATTCGATGGCACTTAACAATTATTATTATTACTTCCAACTCTCTGGTCTGATTCATAGGAGAGCCACCATCAATTTTTGTCCCCTGACATTTACCCCCACATACTTCTGGTGCAGCACTGTAGGATCAGCACTGAACTGCAAACCACAAGGTCAACAATTCAAACCCACCTGCTACTCTTGGAAACCCTATACAGGGTTGCTGTTAGTTGGAACCAACTAGATGGCACTTACCAACAACATTTAAACAATACAATCATAACAGGTAGTTCTTAATGTATCAACTTAAAAAAAACCATTTCATTTATGGTGAAAATATAAATAACAAAACAGATGCCTTATGAACAATTTCTACATATACAATTCCATTACATTGATTATATTTTCCAAGTTGTGCAAGCATTTTCATTATCTGTTCTCAAATCGTTCTACCACCATTAACATAGACTTATAGCCACCCAATCAAAAATCATTCGACCACCATTAACATAGACTCATAGTCACCCAATCAAAAATCATTTGACCACCATTAACATAGACTCATAGCCACCCAATCAAAAATCATTCTACCACCATTAACAGAAACTCATAACCACCCCGTCAAAAACTCTTCCTCCACCCCTTGTACCCACAAATAATTTTTGATTCTTATATATACCCACTCCTCACTTATTGACCTGGTCAGATTCCAAAGACCAGATCTTCATATAAAAATTGGTTTTATGCAAAAATGGTGGCTAGCCACAGCAGATCACACAATGGAGGGTGACTACTTCATCACATAACTGAAAACTTACGTCATCACATAACTGGAACAATTACATCATTACCTAACAGCTAAACCACTGTCAATCATGGTCCAGCCAAGTTGACACATACCCTAAACCATCATGACCAGTGTTACTTCCACTGTTATCTTATCCTGCTGTTCATTACTGCTACATATGTTGTTGTTGTTGTTAGGTGTCACTGAGTCACTTCCAACTCACAGCAACCTTATACACAACAGAATGAAACACCATTCCGTGTGTGCCATCCTCAAAATTACTGTTAAAATTGAGCCCATTGCTGCTACAATTGTGCCATCCATATTGTTGGGGGTCTCCCTCTTTTTCACTGACCCTCCACTTTACTAAAGCCCCTCCTGTTAATATGTCTGAAGTATAGAGACTAATTAACACATACGTAGTTAATTTGCAAAAGAGATAGTAGGGGTTTTTTTAAATTATTGTTGTAAAAGAAAAATGTCAGAGAAGAAAGTAAGTGTAGTTGTTGATTTCATAGAAGTGATACAGTATCGCCCTTTCGTGTCTGTATTATTTCACTCAGCATGATGGTCTCTAAGTTTATCTATATGTGGCAAACATCCGGACTTCAGCTCTCTCCATGGCTGAATAATATTCCACTATTTGTACAGGTGGAATATTACAACCCTGTGTGCTGAAAGCGAAGAGGACTTAACATACTGACTGATGATGATCAAAGACCATAGCCGTCAGTATGGATTGCATCTCAATGTAAAGAAATCAAAAATCCTTACCACTGGACCAATAAATACCATTCTTATCAATGGAGAAAGCATTGAAGTTGTAAAAGACTTCATTTTTCTTGGATCAACCATCAACATTCATGGAAGCAGCAGCCAAGAAATCAAATGACATATATTGCATTGGCAATTCTGCTGCACAAAACCATTTTAAAGTGTTGAAGAGCAAAGATGTCAGCTTGAGGACTAAGGTATGACTGACCCAAGCCATGGTATTTTCAATAATCTCATATGCATGTTGAACAGTGAATAAGGAAGATCGCAGAAGAACTGATGCATCTGAGTTATGGTGTTGGAGGAGAATATTGAAAGTGCCATGGGCTGCCAAATGAACAAACAAGTCTGGGTTGGCAGAAGTGCAGCCAGAGAGCTCCTTGGAGGCCAGGATGGCAGACTTTGTCTTTCATACTTAGGACATATTGTCAGGATGGACCAGTAACTGGAGAGGGATATCATGTTTGGTAAGGTGGAGGGTCAGAGAAAAAGAGGAAGAACCCCAGCTACATAGAGTGGCAAAGTGGCAGCATTAGTGGGCTCCAGTGTGTCAACAATTGTGAGGTTGGCCCAGGACCGGGCAGTGTTTCGTTCTATTGTGCATAGGGTTGTTATGAGTCAGTACCAACTTGATGGTACCTAACAACAACAATGTGTACAGGTATACATCTAGATGGAGGGTATGCTGAGAAACCATAGTTTTACCTTTTGATAATTGTGTTTAAGTAAATGTTTCTATGACTTTGCAGCAACATTTTTTGACATATTCTTGTATATGTTGTTGTTGTTGTTGTCAGGTGCCATCAAGTCGGAACCAACTCATAGTGACCCCATGCACAGCAGAACGAAACAATGTCCGATCCTGGGCCAACCTCACCACTGCTGCCACGCTTGAGTCAATCAGTGATGCCAC
>NW_006408555.1:14127714-14129305 GCF_000296735.1 Chrysochloris asiatica
TTGACCTTTTCCTTCTTTCTTGTCTTCTTAATGACTTTTTGCTCTCTTCATGTATGATGTTCTTGATGTCATCCCACAACTCTTCTGGTCTTCTGGTATATATAAATTCTTGTATATACCACACTTCATTTCTCTATCCATCTGTTGATGGGTATTTAAGTTGTTTCCACCTTTTGGCTATTGTGAATAGTGCTGCAAAGGACATTTGCATGCAAGTTTCTGTTTGTATGCTACTTTTAGTTCTTTTGAGTATAGATTTAGGATGAAAGATTATAGCTTAGAAAACCCTAGGGAGTGTCCTACTCTGTCATATCGGGTTGCTATGAGGCAAAATCTATTCATTGACACACAACAGCAATAGCTTAGGTTAGGAGCCCTGTGGTCCAACAGTTAAGAGTTCAGCTGCTAACTGAAAGGCCAGTGGTTCAAACCCATCTAGTAGTTCCATAGGAGAAAAGACCTGGTGATCTGTTCCCATCAAGATTACTATCTACAAAACCCTACGAGGCAGTTCTACTACAAGATAGCTAAGAGTCAGAATTCACTGGAGGGGACACAACAACAACTACAATTGCTAAAGAGGGTCCCTGGATGGTGAAACAGTTAAGCATTGACTACTAGTGGGAAAACTGGCTATTGCAACCCACCCAGAGGTGGTCACCTTGAATTGGAATATTCTTAATGAAGAATAACAACAATAGCTAATGGCATTGAGCATCTTTTCGTGTGCCTGTTGGCCATTCAAATATTGTTCTTGGTGCAAGTTCTGTTCCGGTCTTTCACCCATTGTTTTGATCACACTGTCTTTTGCTGTGAAGTTGATGTATCTCCTTGGCACATTATTTATTTTCTTTCAGTTCTGATCGATGACAATTTTGTTTGTCCACAGAATCTCCCAGAGCCTCTCAAACTACCTATAAAAGTTGGTATGTCATCATTTTGCTTAAATCCAAAATCCTGAGTGTTTACATTTTCATTACATCAGTTAGAAATTTCAGACACCAGTAGTAAAACCAACAGCAGTGACTTAAACTAGTTCTCTTTGTGTGTAACAAGATCTTTGGAGGTAGAAGGGAGCTATTCTTCCCTGTGGTCCTCAGTATTTTGCCTTCAGTCTGACAGTTGCCAAATCACATTGTATGATGGCTGATTCAACTCTAGGTTACAGGACCATCTTAAAAAGCAGGGAGTAGGGGGCTGCCCAGAGCAGCAGAGCCCTTTTATCTCTTATGGACTGCTCTATTCGAGAGAAAAATAACTTTCCAAAAAGTGAGCCAATGTGGTTTCTCCTTTGTCTCATTGACCAACAGTGAATCTTATGACGACTCCTCACTGCAAGGCACCGTGACAGTAAGGAGCTTCTGCAAAGGAATGGCATGGCCTTAACTGGCTTAGACCCGAGAGTACCACGCATTCTCAGTCCATGGCTCCCTTGTTACCTCTGTGGTTATTTTCATGCTGTCCTGAGCAACAGGTATACCAAGCAATACCCTTTTTTTTTTTTTTTAACGATTTATTGTGAATTATGTAATAGTTTACATGGGAGAACGTTAGTTTTACATTCATTCTATCATATATCGTCTCATTGCCA
>NW_006408555.1:14130035-14147670 GCF_000296735.1 Chrysochloris asiatica
GAAGCCAGGACAAGTAGCAGTACCCTTTTTAAGTGGTGGTGGTGGTTGTGTGTTGTGGAGTTGGTTCCAACTCATAGCAACCCTGTATAGGGTTTCCGAGGCTGTACATTTTATGGAAGCAGAGAGCGTCATCTTTCTCCCTTAAAGTGATTAGTAGATTTGAACTGCTGACCTTACTGTTTTCAGCCAAACTCATAACCCACTATGCTACCAGGGCTCCTTGTCCTTTTTTTAAAACCTTTTATTGTGAATTGAGTGATAGTTTACATGGGAGAACATCGGTTTCACAGCAATTATTTCATTGCAATGATTACAATCTCCTCAATGCATCATCATTCAGCAGTATTTGCTTCTATTCCCTCTGTTTTTTTGGGGGGGAGTTTTCGTTTTGTTGGGGGAATGTACATAAAAACAGCGAGGAATATATAATAATTTAAGCAACCAAAGGGCACATTCTGCAAGCCTGCCTCTTGGCCACCAGCACACAGCCTTTTTCCTTCCATGAGTCTAGAGTCCTCAGATGCTCTCTCTCCATGTCCTCATTTCTGCCTCCATCTCTAATGTAGCTGCTTCTCCGGATAGGGTCCCACATTCCGCTCATGCTCTTCTCCCTTGATGGTCTGTTCCTGGACTGTAAGATTAACTACTCCCTCTTTTTGTTATAGAACTTCTACCTTTACAGTTGTAATAGTTGCAATTACTCATGATAACAATTACTCACTATTGAATCATAAGAATCTTATCCCCATCTCCTTTTACCAGACCTGTCTAGACAAGATGAAAACTATTCAGTGGGGATTCGATCCTCCACTGCACACTCTGAAACTAAACTCCCTCTCCTTGTTCTTTTTAAGTAGTTGGGTCCAATAAATGTAGTAAATATTTGTACCTGCACAAATAATGTCTGTTAGAAGGATCAGCATGAGGCTGGTCCCTATGAGGTGGAGGTTAAAGATGTCTCAAATGTCTGACTTTTCCAAAATGCAAAACTGCTGTATAATTGCTGCTCCCTTCATGTCCCAGGGTTCTGCGAGTTGACACAAAGGCTCACAGAAGTCACAAGTTGTCAAGAAAGTGGTTCATGCAGTTGTGGAGGCTGCCAAGTCTGAGATCTGTACTTCTGATCTGTCAGTCTGGACAGCCTCCTCACTCAGGTCAGGACAGTGGAAGCTGGAGAATCAAGCCTGGTGATAAGCAGCCACGGACTCAAGTCCCAAGAACCGGAGGTCTGATGGAGGCAAGGCAGACCGAATGTGAAAGAAAGAGCACACTGGGCGCCCCATCACCAGTATGACTCATATCCAGCAGTCTTGGTGTGGTGCTGTGAGCTAATGCACTGGACTGCAAAGTCGGTTTGAATCTCAAGGTCCGCTCCTTGGAAACCCTATACAGGGTCACTATGGGTCGGAATTGACTCGATGGCACTTAACAACAGCAGCAAGCACGGCAAAAGTGGTAAGTCCCCACATTAGCATTCCAAGTTTTATCATAACAATTAAACCTGTTCACAATCACTCATAACTGAATCACATGATCCTATCAGCATCTCCCCCCACCTTCTCTTATCCAAACCCATTGTTGTTGTCATTGTTGTTATGTGCCATCGACTCGGTTCCAACCCATAGCGACCCTGCACAGGGTTTCTGAGGCTATAAATCTTTACAGGAGCAGAAAGCCTCATCTTTCTACCGCAGAGCGGCTGGTAGTTTCGTACTGCTGACCTTAAGGTTTGCAGCCTGATTCGTAACCACTATGCTACCAAACCCATTAGGAAAGGACAAAATACACCCCATCTGCATGACAGTACCCAATCATTGACTGGGAGTTACAAAGACCATGGCTACAGGAGCCATATTTAAAAATTTGCTGTAAGATTCTTAACGGACTCCTGGTATGCTGCTGTAGGAAACTTCTGGACAGCTAACCATAAGATTTGAGTAGCATTTGAGTAAATAATATATACTTTTAAAAAGTCGTCTTTAATAACCACAATTACATTGACTAGTAAGTCCCTATGTGGCACAAAGGTTTTTTAATTTCTTTTTTCTTGATTATACTAATGTTCTTGACGGCACTTAACAACAACAACATACTAATGTTATTTAAAACATACTGATTTTTTTAAGTACATTAACATTTTATTAACTTCTATTTTTAACCACTCAAAATTTTCTTTACAATTGAGTATGTCAAGTATGTACACATTTAGCTTGGAAAATTGGACAAATGGCTTTGTATTCATCTACTAACTTGGTGTTAGGAACCCTAGGAGTGTCGTGGGTTCTGCATTGGACTACTAACCATAAGGTCAGCAGTTCAAATCCATCAGCTGATCCATGGGAGAAACAGGAGGTGTTCTGCTACCATAGAGAATTGCAGCTTTGAAACCTTATACACTGTTGCTATGAGTTGGATCCGACTCAATGGCAGCTAACAACAACAATGTCATACATTCTCACCTGTTTCATACACACAGTTGCTTTGCAAAATTTCCCAGTGAGAGTAGAAAAATGAAAGTCCTTGGTAATTTATTAAGACACCTTATAACTCTGTAGTATATTTGGGTTCCTTAATATGCATACTAACATTCAGATTATTTTATGTTTATGTATGTAGCTCTCTCAATACTGATTCATCTCCTGCTTGATGTTGTAAATTTTACAGGCATAAACCATGACCTTTCTTAGTAAATAAAACTGCAACATCTGCACATTACCGAAACTGCAGTAAATGCTTAAGAAATATATGCAAGATATTATTCAAAACAAGATGTCTTGGTTGCAAGGAAGAAAAATTGATGTTGGCCACTGTAAGCAATAAGAAAACATAGTGGAGAGATGGTTCTAACTTCATGGACTTCTCAAGGAAGTGAGTTAGGGAATAAAAGGAATCGAATGTAGTCCTGGTGTGGCACCATAGGACAAGCACTCCACCTCAAGGTCTGTTTGTACCACAAAGTTGGTGGTTCAAACTTACCAGCTGCTCCTTGAAAACCCCAAACAGGACCACCATGAGTTGGAACTAACTCAACTGCATTTAACAACAACAACAATGTAATACCGAGGGGTCAAGGAGTCGGGGCTGGCTGTTTCCTTTTCCTCACCAGCATCACACCTGGGTGCCAGCAATGACAGTTGAATCTTGGGTGCATGCCAAAAAGCTGGTTGCCTGGGAGTGGAGAAGGGAGGGTGTGGCCCCTCTAACTACCACACTGGCAGGAACCCTTCACTTCTCACCAGTCAACCTACAGGAAAATGCCTCCAAAACCAGTATCAAAGTACATTTTGAGGAGGTAAAAAAAGATGACAAAGTTAACTGCCTAGTAACTCTCACACACTTTATCTTATATCAGATAGCCAATAAAGAATGTACTTCTGAATATGATGTTCTCCAGCTGATGGCAAGTCCATGTGTAAAGGAGAGGGTCAGCAAAAAAAGAGGGAGATTGGTTGGTTTGAACTTCCAACCTTGTGATTAACAATCTAGTGCTTATCCTATAGCACCACCAGGCTCCTTATAATTGTGTATAGAAGTTTCGATTCCTTAGTTACACTGTGATTAAACTATCTCAGTTTTTTTTAAATCCAAAAAATCCCAGTATTTGATATGGGAGTACCAATCCAGTGGTTCACATCTTTCATTAAATTGTTTCTGCTAAATATCAGTCATCTAGTAAAATTCCCATTTTTGTTACTTTTCTGCAAATGAGAAAATAAGTGTTTTCCATTTTCTTTATATTGTCTCTTGAATAGTTGAGTCTCCACAGCAAAAGTAAATATAGTTCTTTATAAATTTAGTTTCAAAAGGATAGCTCACAATAGGTGTTGTGTTCTTGCATTCCTTAAATTCTGATTGTTGTTGTTGTTAAGTGCCATCGAGTCGGGTCCGACCCATAGCGACCCTGTACAGGGTTTCCGAGGGTGTAAATCTTTACGGGAGTAGAACGCCTCATCTTTCTCCCGCGGAGCAGCTGGTAGTTTCGAACCGCTGACCTTAAGGTTCGCATCCCGATTCGTAACCACTACGCTACCAGAGCTCCCTATAAATTCTGATTAGACAAGAGTAAATTAAATGGGATTTAATAAAAATTTACATTGTCATTATTATGTAAATTTAAACCATATTTAAATGGAAATATAAAGAATGTGCTCCATTTTCTTACTTCTTATTGTATCTTCAGTACTGAACCATTCTTTGAAGTCATGAATTTATAGCCCCTCAACACTTAGAAAATGATGAGTTGGATTGGAATACACTAAAAAAAAGAGAGAGAGAGAAAGAAATCATTTTATGAATCCTCCAGAAACTCCCCAGCTTCAAGATAACTTGGATTGCAGTTCTTTAAAACATAAATAATCCTTCCAACAATTATTCAAATAGAAAGAAAACCCACATTTTAAAAATTAAATATCCTGTTAAAGAAACCCAATTTTAAATGCCAGGATGTTAGATTATATGGGAGTTTTTTTTGTTTTTTTAAATTAAACATATGAAAATTATAATAAAAAGATTTTATTTCACTGAAAGCTTTCGGGTTCATTTTAAAATCTATCTAGAATCTGTTCCAATGGGTAGAGTTTAATTAAATAGTTGCAATTAAACAGACATCTGTGAATATTAATGTGTGAATTTTCCAGTTGCTCATATTTTTCAATAGGGGGTACAGCACGGAAGTTAAGAATAGAGGCTTTGTTGTGATATACATCTGGATTCAAGTTTCAATCCACTACATGTTAGTTGCTACGTATTTCAGCAGGCTCTTACATTGTTGTTAGAGTCCTGGTGAGGCCTTGTAGGATAAGCACTGAATTGCTAATCATAAACTTGACAGTTCAAACCTACCAGCTGCTCCTTGGAAACTATACAGGGTCACTCTGAGTTGAAACCAACTTGAGGGCCCTTAACAACAACAATGTGTTATTGTTAAGTGCCAGTTCTAACTCACAGCAACCCTGTATAGGATTTCCAAGGAGTGGGTGGTAGATTTGAACCACCAACCTTTTGGCTAGCAGTCCAGGTATTTATTGTCCAGTGCCACACCAGGACTTCATTACACTTTAGACTGAAATGTAGAATGAAACTAACAGCTGGTCCTAGCTTACGAAAGAAGTTGTAATCAACTCAAAGGCTTGTAATAGTAACAAGAAGCGTATGGAAACAAGGCCTGGTGGCACAACAGCTAAGCACTCAACTACCAACTGAAAAGTTGGTGGTCTGAACCCACCAGCAGCTCTGACGATCTTCTCTTTCAAAGATGGCCTGGGACACCCTACAGGGCAGTTCTTTCCTGTCACTTGGGATTAACTGAATAGCCCCTAACCCTAACCTCATATAGTTGTTCTAAAGCTTGAATGAGCTACTGTATATAAATGCTCATCTGGAACATGCACCTTTTAAGAGACTAATAGTCACTGTAATAATGCTTATATTCCTCTACTGTCTAGAGCAAGTTAAAAAAATCAGTTCTAATAATACAAGATCACAAAATATTCCTAAAGTCCCCCCCCCAAAAAAAAGGGGGTGATATGCTTCTTAAGTGAGTCCTAGCAATCAGTGGAAGCACTTTATGACTTAGAAACATATGGTGAATATTTAGCAGTTGAACTTTTTATCTTAAAAGTTAATAGATTCTCCACATGCAGCCATGCATCAATTATTATCTGGAAAGTTTAAAGAATAAAGACACAAAGAGAGAGAGAGACTAAAACACTGGGCATCATAATACAGTGGACATGTGTGAAACCATCTTATCCGGGGTTCTTCACTTTTGGTCTCATCTTGTGGTCTTCAGTTGAGTGTGGCTCATCAGAATAACCTGGAAGGTCTGTTAGTACACAGATGGATGATTAATTGGCCCCCATCTCCAGATTCTGACTGTGGGTTAATGCGTCAGACTGAAAAGTCGTTTGAACTACAAGGTCGGTGGTTCAAGCTCACCAGCTACTCCTTGGAAACCCTACACAGGGTTGCTATGGCTCGGAATTGACTCAGTGGCACTTACCAACAACAACAATCAAACTTTACTCTTTTTTTTTTTTGTATTATTTTTGAATTTTTACATTGTAAGTTTTGGGGCCTAAAATTTACATTTCCAATAAGTTCGCAGGTGATACAGATGCTCCGGGGGTGGGGTCCACACTTTGAGAGCCGTTGGTCCAGTTTATCAGAAGTTGGCAGCCCATGCTTGATTCTCCTACTTGACTGTTGTCATTGTTAGGTACCGATGAGTCACTTCCGAGTCATAGAGACCAATGCACAACAGAAGGAAACACTGCCCGGTCCCGCACCATCCTCACAATTGTTGTCACGTTTGAGCCCATTGGTCTTTCTTGTTGTTGTTGTTAGGTGTCATCAAGTTGGTACCAATGACTCATAGTGACCTCATATAGGCTTGTGGATATTATCCTATCACAGATGGTATTGCACTTCAAGATAGAGCCTGAAAATAGAAATGTTCTTTTTTCACAATGAATTTGACACAGTTCCTCTTCCATTTGTTGTCTGTAGCATAGTAAACCCTATGACTGTATGATTGACTGTCTGGTTCAAAACAATGAATCCCCATCCATTTTAGTTCACTAATGCCGAAGATATCAATCCTCATACACTGTATTTCATTTCTGATAGCTCTTGATTTTCTTAGATTCATACATCATAATTCTATGTTCTGATCACTATTAATGGATTTTTATAGCTGTCTTCTCATTTTGAATTGTGCTCCATCGGCAAATGAAGGTCCCGAAAGCGTTACTTCATTCCCGCCATTATGGTCACCTCTACTTTGAGAAGGCAGCTTTTCCCCAATAGTATTTTGAGTGCCTTCCAGCCTGAGGGGCTCATCTTCTGGCGCTAAATCTAGCAACGTTCTGCTTCTATTTATAAGATTTTCAGTGGTGAACCATGCAGAAACAGTCTGCCTCTCCTTTCTTCTAGTCTGTCCTAGTCTGGGAGCTTTGTTGAAGTCTGTCTACCATGGTGACCCTGCTGGTATTTAAAATATCAGTGGCATAGCTTCCAGCATCACAGCAACTCAAATCACTAAAGTACAACAAACTGACAGACGAGTGGGGGATAAGAATAGCCTGATACGAATATCTAAACAGATTTGTGATGACGGCACTTAACAACAACAACATATATAACTGATATATATATGGTGATGGTGGTGGTCATCTGCCATGGAGTTGGTTCTGACTCATAGCGACCCTGTACAGGGTTTCTGAGGGTGTAAATATTTACGGGAGCAGAAAGTCTCATCTTTCTCCCACGGAACGGCTGGTAGTTTCGAACTGCTGACCTTGAGGCTCGCAGCCTGATTCATAACCACTACGCTACCAGAGCTCACTATATATATATAGTGGTGGTGGTGTGCCATGGAGTCGGTTCCGACTCATAGCGATCCTGTACAGGGTTTCCGAGGCTGTAAATCTTTACAGGAGCAGAATGCCTCATCTTTCTCCCGTGGAACAGCTGGTAGTTTCGAACTGCTGACCTTGTGGTTCACAGGCCGATTCGTAACCACTACGCTATACCTATAAAACTGATGGAGTCCTGGGTTACTGCTCTTGGACTAATAACTGCAAAGTCATCTGTTCAAATCCACCAGCTGCACCTTGGGAACCTTATACAGGGTCGATAGGAATTGGAACCAATTTGACAGCACTTAATAAAAACAACATAATATATAACTGATCTAATTCATGTTTTCTCAGATTTGGCCAAATTATGATTAAGAATAAATAAATTTTATTATTGTTAACATGTACATGTGCAAGAATGAAATTTCCCCCTATCCTGAGAGTTTATGCAACATACAGGTATGTTTTTCATATTCTGCAATCACGTATGTCATGTTGAGTAATGTGCAGGCATATTTAACAACACTTAAACATGACTTGAAGGTCTCTAGATGGTGCAACTGATTTTACAGTTGTCTACTAACTAAAGGTTGCTGGTTGGAACCTACCCAGAGGCACCATGGAAGAAAGCTCTGACTATCCACTGCTAAGATGGAATCGGTCTACACTGTAATACACGGATTGCCATCAGTTGGAACCAACTCAGTGACAATGGGTTTGCTTTTGGTTTTAAACACAGGTTAGATGCAACCCCCCTTTTTTTTGGCCATGCCAGTAAATAAAAGAGGATTTCACTTAAATTGAAACAAATGAAACACACACACACACACAAATCAATTCAGCAACAACAAAAAACAATGCAACACCATTTTTAACTTTTAGGTGGCTCCATAGGATAAGGGAGTCCTGATGTCGTGCTGTAGGATCAGCACTGGACCTAAAGGTTGCTTTGAACCACATGATCAGCAGGTCAAGTGCATCAGCTACTCCTTGGTAATCCTATACAGGGTTACTATGAATCAGAACAGACTCGACAGCACTTAACAACAATAGGATAAGCCCTGGATATTGAACCACAGGATTGGTGGTTTGAGTCCATCATCTACCCCACGGGAGAAAGGTGAGGGTTTCTAAACCTATAAAAAGATGTACAGCCTTGAAAACCCTATACAGGGACTCTGTGAGTCAGAACTGACTCAATGGCACTAAACAACAACTCTCTGTTGATGGAAGTCTAAGATGATGTAAATTAGAAAGAACAGGTCCCAGGTTGATGGAGATGGTGAGATCTGCAACCATTACTTATTGCTTATTATGGGGTTTTTTCTCTATTGAAACGAAACTATTAAATGCTATATATAGGTAATGAAAAATGCATTGCAATGCTTCCAAACTAGTCTTATATCGGTGGAAATACGGAAGATCTAATTAAAGTTAACCTTGCTTGTCTTCTGTGAGTTCAAAGGCATCCTTCATCCTCCAGTTAAATTTGGTAACTTTGTAAACAGTGCATTTAATAAATTAATGGTGGACTATGGCAAAGTGTCACAGAAGGACAGAAGGCACACACAGACAGGAAATAAGATAGCGGGGAGAAGGGACTTTCGTTCTCCAGTGGAAACATGATGCTGTCCACCTAGGCTGTATGGCTCATACATCATTACTAGACACCTCCAGACAAAAATAGCCATTAGCTGACTCACTACTCTTCACTTGTCTCCAGTGCTCTGACCATACATACAAGTTAATGGCATTGCTTCTGGGCTAACTGATGCTGCTCTAGTCCCATATTTTTAAGGAACTATACACCAAGAAAGCACAGACCAAATAAAAAACACACATCACTTAAACAGGATACACCACATGAAGAGCCCAGTCAGATGCGTAGTCAATTTTCTTTATTCCTTGAACAAAAATCCACTGGTCATAGCAGGAACTTCTATAGAAACTCTTCTATGCCAGTCTTCAAAGATTATAGTAATAATCTTTTCCTAAATGTCATTAGAGATATCTACATTTAGCAGTGTGTTCTCTCAAGATCTACCTCTGTGGGATCAAATTGGAAACAACAGCTCAAAAGATTAGAGAGGACCCTTGTGGGGAAGTGAGTGTGTTTTGAAGAGGGAGGAATGACTCCGAAAAGGAGAGTGTGAATGTTTGTATAACTCAAAGAATGTCATCAATGTCATTGAAATGTACATTTAGGAACTCGAATTGGTGTGGTTGCTGGAAATACTCTCAAGAACAACAAAACGTAACATTATTTTTAAAAAGAAATATACAAAATCTGTATTTGGAGATTGAGTTCTGATGTGGCGCTGTGGGTTAATGCGCCAGACTGTAAAGCCGTTTGAACTGCAAGGTTGGCGTTTCAGGTTCACCAGCTGCTCCTCAGAAACCCTATACAGGGTTGCTATGGGTCGGAGCCAACTCAACGGTACTTAACAACAGTAACAACATATTTGAAGGTAAAATAACTAAACTATTAAAAAAAAACAAAACTAATAACAAACATCAAAACCTCTATTGCTATAGTCCTAAAATATTATCAAATCATTTATTAATATTTTCAGAGCGTTCATTTTCTTAACATTTAAATCAAATAAAAATATTAGCTGAACTAATGATGTTACACACAAAAGAGGTTAAACAAGGTTGGGAAATAGTGAAGAAATTAATCTACATTCAGGACAGACTTAACCTGTTTTGTAAGCCTCTGGGAACCACTTAGCAGAAATTGCATAATCTTGCATAATAGCAGATCGACTGAATACAAGTTTGCTGATTTAGCATTTAGTTCTTACAGAACTATTATTGGGAAGAGAAGTTCAGTCAGATAATAAAATTAACATTGCTACATTCTTTACTTTGGAAAACTCTCTGGTAAAGGGAAGAATTTGTTGAACATTACAGATGAGATGAACATATACACGTATTCCCTTGGTATGATAAAGCACAATTCTGTCAACTCACAAACATGTTTTTCATGATTCCCACTGACCTGTTGGTAGAGTTGCGTGTTGACTGATGGGGGAAATGTATGAATGACACTTTGCCACTGCCCCTAAATTTGTGCTGATTATTTTTCTATTTTCTAATGTTACAAAGGGGAGTGCCATGACTCTGTAGGATAAGCACTGGATTGCTAAGCACAAAGGTGGTGGTACAAGTTCATTAACTGCTCTGGGGGAGAAAGATGAGACTTTCTGTTCCCGAAAAGATTTAATGCCTCGAAAACCCCTAGACAGGGTTGCTAAGAGTCAAGGCCAACTCAGCAGCACTTAGCAATAACAACAACAATGCTACAAAAGGATTTCATGGTGGTGCAAAGAGTTGGCGTGCTCAGCTTCTAACCAAAGGTTGGAGGTGCTAGTCAATGCTGAGGCACCTCTGAAGAAATTCCTGGGGATCTATTCTGAAAATGTGTTCAATGAAAACCCTACAGAGCACATTTCTACTCTGACACCACGAGAGAGGGGTCACCATGAGCAGGAATTGACCCCATGGCAAAACTAGTTTGTTCATGTTACAAAATGGACATCTTTTAGTAAAGTCTTGATTTTTGTGAGGTACCTTTGTTCAACCTTAGAATGCCTTTTAAGGTGATAATGTGCTCAGTTTCATTTCAATAATAAAAGCAAACAACTTGCAAGACTTACAAAGATAGACTAAGAGAAATCAGAATCTCTCTCTTTTACAAGAAAGTAGCCTTGCTTGTTCCTGATTTTCATGACTTTGAAGCTGATCTTACTCTTCCTTCTGTTTTCATCTTATGGTCATTCCACCCTCTGATCCCGGAGTTATCTTCCTGAAACTGGAGAGCTCAGAATGGTCAGCTTTGTTTGCAAAACAACATTCACACACTCCCCAGAGCACAGTCTGCCTCTAAGTTCTCAGAGTAGCATCCTCTGTTGTTATTGCTTTGTTGTTATTGCTGTTAAGTGCTGTTGAGTGTCTCCTCACTTACAGCTACTCTGTACAGGGTTTCCAAGGAGCAGCTGGTGGATTTGAACCACTGACCTTACAATTAGCAGTCTAATGCCTATCCTACAGCACCACAACCTTGAATTTGAGGTGTTATCCATTGTCTACAATCCTTTGCCTCCTTTGAGAATTAACCATATAATCATCAATAACACTTGAGCTCATCCCTTTCCAACTCTGTCCACCTCTCATGGCTGTGACACCACCCAGCCTGGAGCTCGAGGACCTGAGATTGATCCTGTGCCATCACTTACAACCTTATCCCCAAACCCTCAGTCTGCCACTGAGATAAACACTGGCTAAGAGGAACAGACAACACTGAGGATTTAGGGAAATCTAGACAATGTCATGAAACAACAAATGCAAATTAACGATAGATTTCAAATTGATTGTTTCCATAACTCACAAGCAGAGCAGAAGATTGATTCTCTCTCTTGATATCTTCCATATATGGGCCTCATTGCTAGTTCTAAATGTCTGTCTCCACATTATTTACCTGTCCCTTAAATTAAAACCATGATCTCACTTTCATTTCTCCTTAGACAAATACAGCCCTTGTGGACAGAAGTTAAAGTAATTCCAGTGTCTTCCTCCATGCCCATTCCGAACTAGGACAGCCAAGTGGACACAATAGTCCAGTAGCAACAGATCTTTCACAGTATGAGGTATTACTTGGAAAACTGCAGAGGACAACGGTAGGCTTGTCTTGGCTTTCCAGACTCTGCAGGATGCTTAAAACTGGGTTCCAATATACAACATCATCAACGTTAAGCAATTTTCACAAAGAGAGAAAGATATGTCTCTACTCTTCCTGGAGTGCTCCAGCCTTTTCTTGTAGCTGCTCTGGACAGACTGTATGTATGCACACACACACACACACACACACAGCATTTGTTTGCATTCAGTCATTCTTTCATATCTTTCAAGGCCACTTCTGTGCCAGCCATGCTGATCAGATATGTATTTCGATGGTGAGCAAAGCAGATTGAGAGCTTACAGTCAAGTGAAGCAGACAAAAAGTCATGCCAAGCACAATTCTTTAACCAGACAGTGTGATAAGTACTGTTCCAGAGAGTTATAAAGCACATTAAAATTGCCCAGCCAAGGGACCTGATCCAGTCTTGGGGTCAGAAAAGGTGTCCCTGAGGAAGTGATTCTGAATTTCTCTCTGAAGTATACGTATTGATTCGATGAAATAGGAAACCTTGTGAACCAGAGGAAACATCGCTTAAGGCTTGAAATTGCTCCAAAGTGTACAAAGCAGCATGAGACTGACTCAAGACAAAGCCATCCATCCAACAAAACATCATTCCTGCAATGATGTAGCTGAGATTGGATTGACACGGTGGTTGCAATAATGGCCTCAAACACAGCGGCAATCGTGAGAATGGTGCAGGACTGGGCAATATTTTATTCTATTGTGCACTGAGTCTATTGGCTGTGAGTCCAAACCAACTTGAGGGCACCTACCAACAACAACAATTACACATCAATAAAAAATCATGGCTAGACACAAAAGGTTGTCTTTTTTTTTTTACAAAGATCAGACCAAGCTAGATTTGAAAGTAAAAATATATATTCAGCTTATAATTTTAAAAGCTCTTTCAACATTTTAAAAGGAGACAGGGCTAATGTCCTGTGATCAACCATTTTCCGTTGATCACACAAACCTCAATGGCACTTTGTCATCTGAAAAATACTAGGGTGATCACATTCATTTGCTTTAAGCTTCTGAGATTTCTGGGGAAGAACCTCTCTAAAAATACATACTAACAATTGATGGTTAAAATGCCAGTTAGGGTTTGAGTTCATTGAACAATCTTAGGCTCAAGAAAGAAAACAAGAGAAATTGCTCTAAGCTTGTGTTGCTTTTAAAAGATTCTAATTGTATGTGCCTGGATTGTTGGATGGACGCCATGACATTGGTATACATTCTTTTCTGTGTAGTCAAATGCAACCATGGTGCTTTCTTAACCAATTAATTTGGTAATGCTTGATTAAATGCATAAGTTTCTGTTGTTATTAAATGCCTTTGAGTCAGTTTAGACTCATAGCATGCTGTACGGAGTATCCAAGGCTGTAAATCTGTAGGAGAAGAAAGCCTCATCTTTTTTCCTGTGAAACGTATATGTAAACATGAGGAATTCTAAAGGTAAGTCATTCAAATGCACTGAAGGCTATCAGGTTAAAAAAAAAAAAAAAAAAATCAGTCTCTCTGTTGGCCTTCAAGCCCTAATCTCTCTCACAAGAACATTACACTATAGATGTTTCTCAATGTCAGAGTGTTTTACCTTCATAATGTATCTTGTAGTGCTTTCCATATAAGCACATGATGATGCCCTTCCATAGTGATCCACTCTGTGGTGCATGTTGTTGTGGTTGTTAAGTGCTGTCAAGTAGGGTCTGACTCCTAGCTACCATGCGTAGGGTTTCCAAGGAGTAGCTGGTGGGTTTGAACCGCCTACCTTGCAGTTAGCATCCCAGTGCTTATCTTACAGCGCCACACCAGGAGTCCCTATGGTGCATAGGAGTGAGGAATAGCTGGTTAGCTATCAGGACAATTTCACATCTTTGGCGTGACATTTGCTTCATGGGGTTGGTCTCCTCACCATACTGATAACTCCTCAATAAGTAGTCAGCCTGTGTATGTCAGAGTCCTCTTTCTCCACATTTCATGCTTACCATCCACCATCTACCTTACCCACTAACAACAACTTCCTGATCAGGAACAAGCCCTTACATCTGTATGACCATTTCCCCATTCTTGCTAAGTCTTTACCCACCACAAGTATACCTCAGAAACCTTACGGGTTTGGTTGTAGAACATCACAATGAGGCAATAAAGTGAGTCATATGAATCTTTTTAGTTCCCTAGGACATATAAAAGGTATAGACACACTCCACTGCAGTCTACTGAGTGTGCAACAGCATGATGAAAAAGTGTGAAATAATGAAAGAATGACCAAAAAGTGACACAGAGACATGCAGTGAACACATGCTGTTGGAAAAAAATGGTGCCAAGAGACTTGCTTGATGCAGGGTTGTCCCAAACCTTCAATTTGTTAAAATAAATGAAGAAATAAAATCAAAACAGAACTACAATATCTGCGAAGTGCAATAAAGCAAAGCACAATAAAACCAGGTATGCCTATAAAATTGTTATTGACTTTTAAAAAGTATAGAATTAAACCTTATTTCTCAGGTGGATAAAAAACTCAATCACTGATTGGAGCTCTGAGCTTGTGCTTGCTCCTCAGGAAGCGGGGCTGCGATTGGCTGAGCTGTGCTGGGCAGGGCTGGGGTGCTTTTAGATCTGCCTGGCTTCCCAACTGGGCTTCTGGCTAATCTCAGAGGAGACACCTGGGGTCACTGCGGAATGAATGGCTGTTGTGGCGTTTTAGGCAGGTCTGTACTACACAGCACTATCTTTTGGGATTTCTCTGGTACTGGGTGACTCAAGACAAAGCCATCAGCCCTACAAAACATAATTCCAAATATATGCCCCTATAACAATGCACCCATGGTGGAGTGACACAATGGTTACAACAAGAGCCTCAAACTCAACAGCAAGAGTGAGGATGGCACAGGATAAGGAGGAAGAGCAGCAAAACCAGTGGGTCCACTTCACCCATGAGTCAGATCACAGGATGACTCCATGTGCTAGTAAGACCTCACCAGATTCTGAATCTCAGTGGGCAGCCTGGGGAAGGGGAACAGTCATTCTGGGGGTGTTCAGATCACACCCTTAGTACAGGAAGCTAAACCTCGGGGAGGCCTCGTGGTGAGATACTATTTTATTACCACTCTGGTAGCGTAGTGGTTACGAATCGGGCTGCGAACCTTAAGGTCAGCGGTTCGAAACTACCAGCCGCTCCGCGGGAGAAAGATGAGGCTTTCTACTCCCGTAAAGATTTACACCCTCGGAAACCCTGTACAGGGTCGCTATGGGTCGGAACCGACTCAATGGCACTTAACAACAACAAACAACAACAACAAGGAACATAACAAACTATGTATAATGTTATGAAGAAAGGAATTCCAGAACACTTTACTGTGGTCATGAAGAACCTACCTGTACATACGGTTTAGAATCAGGAAAGGTGTGCACCAGGGTTGTGTCCTTTCATCATATTTGTTCAATCTGTATACTGAGGAAATAATCTGAAAAGCTGGATTATATGAAGAATGTGGCATCGTGATTGGAGGAAGACTTATTAACAACCTGCAGATATGCAGATGATATAGCCTTACTTGCTGGAAGAGAAGAGGACTTAAAATACTTTATCAAAGACTACAGACATCAGTATAGATTGCACCTCAATGTAAAGAAGATAAATACCCTCACAAGTATACCAATAAATAACATCATGATAAATGGAGACAGATTAAAGTTGCCAAAGACTTCACTTTGCCTGGATCCACAGTCAATACTCATGGAAGCAGCTGTCAAGAAGTCAAACCCTTTAAAATGTTCTGCTCAGCACTTTCACTTCCTCATTTCTTCCATTCACTATAGCTTCCCTACCTAGGAGCAAGTTTCCGAGTCTCTTCTGACATCATTTTGGTCTTTTCTTTTAAAATCCCTGTTCAACGGCCTTTTGCGTTCTTCCTGTATGATGTTCTTGATGTCATTACATAGCTCTTCAGTCATTAGTGTTTAATGCACTAGCCAACAGTGTTTAAGGAATCAAATCTGTGATTGAGACAGTCTCTAAATTCAGATGAGATATATTCAAGGGCATATGTTGGCTGTCGTGGACTTGTTTTAATGCCCCTAGCCTTGTTTTAGCTGATGATATTGAGCTCTTCCATGATATCTTCCCTCAAATGTAATCAGTTTGATTCCTGTGTATTCCATCTATTGAGGTCCATGTGTATAGTTGTCTTCTATAGTGTTTAAAAAGGGTATTTACAACGAAGAAGTCTTTCGCCTTGCAAAATTCTGTCATGCAATCTCCATCATAATTTCTATCACCAAGGCTGTATTTTCCAACTACTGATCCTTCCTCTTTGTTTCCAGTTTTTGCATTCCAATCACCAGTAATTATAAGACATGCAGCTTGATTGCATGGCTGATCCATTTCAGACTGAAGAAGTTGTTAGAATTCTTCAATTTTATCATTACTGGCGTTAGTGGTTGTTACATACATTTGTGGTATTAACTAGTCTTCCTTGTAGGCTTATGGGCACTATGCTATCACAGACAGCTTTGTACTTCAAGACAGATCTTGAAATGTTCTTTTTGACGATGAATGTGATGCCATTCCTCTTCAATTTGTTGTTCCCGGCATATGATTGTCTGATGCAAAATGGTCAATACCCATCCATTTCAGCTTACTAATGCCTAGGATATTGATTTTATGTGTTCCATTTCATGTTTAACAACTTCCAATTTTCCTAGGTTCATATTTCCTGCATTCCACTTTCAAATTATTAATAGAAGTTTGCAGCTGTTTCTTATCATCTTGAGTTGTTCCCAATCAGCAAATGAAGGTCCTGAAAGCTTTACTCTATTCATTTCATTATGGCCAACTTTACTTTTAGAAGGCAGCTCTTCCCCAATTATATTTTGAGTGTCTTCTAACCTGAAGGATTGATCTTCTGGCACCCTATCTGACAATGTTCCTCTGATATTCATAAGGTTTGTAGTGGCTAACAATTCAGAAGTAGTCTGTCTGCCTCTCCAATCTGAGTATGAAAGGTTTGCCGAAACCTGTCCACCATGGGTGACTCTGATGGAATTTAAAACACCAGTGGCATAGTTTCCAGTATCACAGCAACCACCACCAGATAACAAACTGACAGGCAAGTGATGGAGAACAGCCCTATAACCCAGCAATTCCACTTCTACATAAATACGCAAAAGAACGCAGAGACTCAAACAGAGATTGTGCACTAATATTCACTGGACTATTGATATGATTATATGTGTCTGTACATCCTAATACCGTGTCAGCAGCAATGGGCTAAAGTGTAACAATAATTGTAAGGTTGGCGCAAGACTGAGCAGTGTTTTGTTCTGTTGTGCATAGGATCCTTATGAGTAAAAACCGACTTGATGTCACCTTACAACATACTCACATGCACACACATGCCTAAGTAAACGATACAAAACATTAAGACTGTGATTCTCACCAGAGACAAGTTTGCACCCTGCCCCAGGGAAATTTGGCAATGACTGGAGACGTTTTGTGCATCACTACTGGGAGATGAACAAACCATTGACTTTGCAGAATTCTACCATACGATCTCCTGCATCATTTCTATCACCAAGGCCAAATTTTCCAACTACC